>NC_064640.1:1010466729-1010770922 GCF_023864345.2 Schistocerca serialis cubense
AAGATAGTGACCCTCCTGCTTACACCACCTTTGAACTTTACATTTTGGCTCAATGCCAGCACAAGTGGATGCTATCACGACCCTCTGACTGTCCTGCCACTCAGTAATTACGGTTACCTTTAATATATTGCTTCAGTTTGCAATGCCCAGTAAAAGGGATCATTTGCTCAACAATACTGTAGTAGTTAAAGCTACAAGGCAAACTGTGACATCATCTTCTTACTGTGTCGATCACTGGCTGAACTTTCCACAGTCTATTAGTTTTAGCCTCTTCAGGTGGTTTCATAGTATCAACAAAGTGCTCATTATTCCTGAATGCAAGGAAACGGTCTCTAGACATAGTGTCACTAATAGCTGATAAAGAAATAGATTTCTTCCAGTACATGGGTAGCCTAGCATACCTTATGCACCTTATCATTAAATTTATCCCAAAAAACACCTTCAGTTCATGAGCTGTAGTCCGTAGGGATTTCCCTGTCTTTGCAACACTATACATATTTGTGTATTTCGCTGCCTCTTCAAAAAACTCTTCACTGAAATATTCACAGAAATATTCAGCAGGAGTTCCAATTGGTGAACGACTCTAGAGTTAAAAAGAAGATATTTTAGTAAGAAAATGGGAATGATACATGAAATAGGCAACTCAGATCGCACCTCTTTGTCACTGACCTCAGCAGCACTGAAATTAATGTTTGGTGGATGAAACTTCTGAACAAAATTTGATCTCTGAAAAAGCAGTGTTCTGACACCTTCTGTGACACTGTGTGAACTCCTGCGCTCTTCAAGAACTTCAGGAACTTCTGTGGCACTCAAATCATCATCAGACGAGTCGTCTGCCTGCTGAATATTTGAAGGAGAAGGAACAAACTCGTCGTCTTCATCTGATGAAATGCCACTAAAATCCGAATCTTCTAATAGAGAACGGATTTTATTGTCTGATAAACCTGCATAAAATAACAGGAATGTGCAAAAAACTTTCCCATTCAAAACTGTGTAAAAAGCAGTAATATAGGGAGGCCAAAGACACAATCAAGAACAACCACTCGAGGATGAAGTTACACAGTCAACACCTAACCCACACAATCATGCTAATATAAATTTAACGCACAATTACTGTGCAAAGATATGAAGTTACTAATAATAATCAGTATCACAATGTTGTACATACTATTACAAATAACCAGATCCAGCAAATAGCCGAAACAATTCAATTTGACTTAATTATGAGCTACTAACAAGGCGCCGGCATAATACTCACTTCTCAATCAACTTAAACAACATGTGCTGCAATCTGTTAGCGCCGAATGGCAACATAAACATGATAAACGCGTAGCGCACAACCTGCACGATCATTGCAGATCAGTTGGAAGAAAGGCAAGAGATTCAGTTTGTTGTAAAAAAATAAAAACCGAACCCGCACGATCATGTGGGTTTGGGTGGAAAGGGCTAAGGAAGGACATGTACTCTGCAATCGTAAAATAAAAAGTAAAGAAAATGAAGTACTTTACCCATTAGAAATATGTGGTGTTTTTCATGATTATAAAGAAGAAATGTCAGAAGAAGATTTAATTATTATTTTTACTTCGAATCTTAGTGCTGGTCATGTTGTTTTAGATGGTTCAAAAAATGAATGCTGGAGTTAAAATAAAAGATACATTATCAATGAAGGAAAAATTATTTATGAAAAGCTCGAAATTAGAGAACCCATTGTGAAATAGAATCCTGATTAGCTACTTAAATAAGAACAATTGAAATCAAAGAAATCCTGAAACACCAATATTGTTCTTTGATTTAGAGACTACAGAAATAAAAATAATTTCGAAATATTATAAGAAATCATTACAATTCAGCAGAGTTTCATATGCTTTATTTTATTTTTGACATTTTTCAAATAAAAAGACAAAATAATCAGTTAGTTTATTCTTTATTATTTGATAATGTTAAAGTACAGAATGTTTATTTAAAAATGGAACAAATGCAAATTTTCCTCAAGAAATCTGGGATTTAGTTTTGTCAAATAAGTTTTTAAAACTTTATAATTCACTTTGTGATTTTAACCAGTAACACAAGTAAAAGGAGGTATTGATATTAATTTACATAATTTCATTAGCAATTATGCTCTTTATTTTATGAATATGCTTTGAAGATAATATATTATGCAACACAAAAGACAACTATGAAATTATTTGCTAGTTTTAATGACAAAATTCCTAATGATGCTTTAGCATTTTGAAATTTTTTATGGTATAAAGTGTTTACCTTATGATATTCAAAACAGAATATTGATTGAAAATTTTTAATTTTCTAGAAAATTTTAAGAATTTTGTGTATATAAAAATATATATTTTTATTATTTCTGACAAATTGTTATCATCAAGATCATGTGATAAATGATGAATATTTATATGATAATCCACAAATTCTTTTAAAGTTATAAAAAAGAGATAATTCGACTTTTCTAGATCTTCCCAGAAATGTAAAATATTTTCATTAAAAAGTCCTAACAAATAATCAATACCATAAGTATCTTGATCATTCCACTAATATTCTATTATTTACATCTATTCATGGTAGGTAAGAGACTGATTGTCCAGTGATTTCCATGTCGACTTAACTCTTTGCCCAGTTTGGGAATTGTCACAATCCTGTCTTCCAGTAGTCTAGAAAGTAGCCAAGGTGCAGGCAACTGTTGAAACTCCTGGTGATGAGGACCAATGACTGGTGTGGTAACTGCTTGAGATGTGTGTCTGTAATGCCATTCAGCCCTGGCGCCGAGTGAGTGCATGGGTGTCAGAGGGCCTTCCTGATATCAGCAGGTGGAGGTAATGGTGTGTCACCCCGGAGCTCAGTCTGCTGAAGTCCCTGCATCTGTTGTTGTACCCTGTCCACTTCAGCATTGTTGTCTTGGATGTCCAGAGTGTTTTGGCATTCACAGGTCTTGGCAATGATCTCTCCGTTGCCCAGTGTGTAGTAGACAATGCTGGCAGGGCCATGGAGAGTGTACTTTGGTGTACAAGAGATGTTTAATGCCCTTATGAGTGACCATTCTTCATGAACTAAGTATGAAGTTGGCTATCCTATCCTTCCAAACTTTGGTGTGATATTTGATGATACAATAGAGTAACATGCAGGAGAAGCGTTTACTCTCCTGTCTGTCTGCTGGGTTTCAGTAGTGCTGTAAGCGTTTCTGGGCTCTGTTGCCCAGGGTCTTCAGGTTCTGAAGCAAGGTAGAGAATTCATATTGTTGCCAGGTTGCCCTTGTTGATCTGATGGAACCTTTGTCACAACACACTATGAAGTTTGTTGGTGAGAGTGGAAATTATTGCATTGATGTTGGCAGTGGTTGAGATGAGCTCAGTTGGTCGGAGATTGTTGTTGAACCATGTTCTGCACTGGTGCCATTAGGTATTGGTGGTCCAGGAGCGCCAGAGTTGGTCCACAGCTTTCTCGACAGTACTGAGCACTGAATTGTGGTCTGGAGCTGAATCCACTACTGTGGTTAGATGAAGGGTCAGACACAGGTTTTCCATCATGGCGATGTCCAGGACATCAAGTCTATGGCTGGGGTTGGTAAGGACATGAGCTGTCTCATTGGGTCTGAAGATAATTGTCTCAACATATCCTGCCAGTGTATACAGCTTGTTGTCACAGGTTTCATCTATCTGTAGTTCCACATAAAGTGTTACGTGTTGAGGTTGCCCCTAGAACTATCTTGTCAAAGGCATCAAACAGCATTGTAAAATCGCACACTTTGAACGACCAGTTAGGGCTGAGGTAGGCTGTGATGAGTGTTATGGTGCCATATGCAGTTGAAGCGGCGACTGCTGTGGCCTCAAGCGTTGCTGGTTGGGGCAAGGGGACTGGTGCATAGGTAATGCTTCTTTGTACATAGATGCCCATGCATCCAACACAGCCATTGTCTCTATTGGTGCAATAGCCCACTATATTTCGAAGCTTGAATAGCTGCAGTGGTAGGAGATGTGTTGCTGTGAGGAAGGGGTTGGGGGGGGGGGGGGGTCAACGTGGCGACGACGTGAGAAGACTTCCAGTTCAGGCTTCTCTCTTTGGAGATCATTGATGTTGTATACAAAGTGTGAGGCTTTTAGTCTGTTGAGGTCTATAGACCATGACTTTCATTGAAGGCCTTCATGGTTCCCTCAAACAGGGCTATTGTTTCCCTCAATGTGGTTGTTGCTGCACAGAATTTCTGGAATGTCTCATTTAGGATGGTCAGGATATTCCTCAGCTTTAAGGTCACAAGGATGCCTATGATGCTGGACATAATGGATGCAACATCGTCGTTACTGGAAGACATTTACTCCAGCTGTTGGCTGCTTGTAGGTCGTCTTCCTCTGGCTTGTGTTTTGAACCGAGTGTCTCTATCGTCTCCTGCTCTTATCGCTCCTCCATGTGACGTAACCGTAGCCGAAGTAGTCGTAATCGAGTGTCCGCCTGCCATAACCTGGGTCGTCGTAATCTGATGTCCGTCTGCCGTAGCCTGAGTCGTCGTAAGAGGGCAGCCGGTGGGGCCGACAGCTGAGCAAGCCGCCTCTGCCGCGTTTTCCGAGTCTAGCAGCAGCCAGGTCACATCGTTCACTGCAACGTTATTTACCCTTCGCTAGCGCTTTCACGGAAGTGTGTCCACTAAATTATTTGTCGTATCCACGATACCAGTGTCAGATTTAGTGCTACGAACTATTTACAGGTTTTGTAAGACGACGCCAGGATGGTCATGTAATCTGGCGAAGGTACATGTGTGATCCGTTAACAAAGCGTAGAAAAACCATGGAAGGTGTCGAAGACAGTCAATTTGTAAATAATCGGCGGACTTTACAGAAATTATTCCTCATCGTAATGCCTTCCACGTCCACTGTTCCCAATACCGAGAGCATCAACGCCCACACATGTTCTCAGAATAACGTCAGGCCAACATATAACCAACTGCGCAGCGCCTTTATCTTGTTCGGAACCCGAACAGCGTCCATGAGAACAGCAGCGCGTACAGTCTTTGCTACCAGGAGACCAGAAACCGTCGCCCACCGATGACACAGCAGATGCACTGTCGGACGTCAGCTTCCCACGACGGCCAACTGGTCCAGCAGCTACCCCATCAACTACAGCAGGCAGCAGCTATCCATTCGAAAAGTATGCAACAACAGTGGCATCGAGGAGTACAGTATAACCTGTCAGTTCAAAATCGCTTTGAAGTTGCTGCATATTCTTGTGCCTTTGTAAATAAATCTCCTGTCAATAAAAACCTTCTACAAATAGTTACAAAACTCAAGATCATCCCGTATTTATATATTACAGTAAAAAGTGGAAAGGTATAGCAAGATACCTAGAGAAGGTCATTTCTCATCCGTACTTGCCTAGATCACGACGTGATGCGTAAGCATTGCGACTGAGACCACTGACGATTACAGGAAGTGTGTTGGTTTCTTGGAAGAGAACCACATCGACTTTGACTCTTATGTAATTAATCAGACTAATAAACCGCTAAAAGTAGCCATTAGAGGGTTACCACTCACAACATCTGAGGAGGAGATAGCTGTTGAATTAACTAACCGAGGATATCAAGTTGGTTCTGCGGTTCAAATGCATTGTTATATGACAAACGACCATATCCCTTGCTCTTAGTAATATTAACTCGTAATGTTAAAGCTTCAGATATATATTCCCTGAAAAAGTTATGTCGTATTTCAGGTGTAGCTGTGGACGGTTACAGATCACGTGGTGCCAGCCTTCGTCATAGGCGTCAAAGATGTAATAGTTCATCGGCACGTTGGAATGCGGAACCGCGTTGTGTACTGCGCTCTCAAAATCACCTATCTTCAGAATGTAAATACCCAGAGATACTCTAACCTCTTGTATTAAGAAAGAAATTAGAATTATATTAATACCGTCAGCTGCGCACGGGCGCTGATATAGATCAACGGGTACAGGTCATGTATGCCCCGACTGGCACTCGAACCCGGGATCTCCTGCTTACATGGCAGACGCTCTATCCATCTGAGCCACCGAGGGCACAGATGATAGTGCGAATGCAGGGACTATCTCGCGCACGCCTCCCTCGAGACACACATTCTCACCTTGTATGTCCACACACTACATTCGTAGTGTCCCACCCCAACACACTCATTACTCGTGGAAGACATTCTTCCAAGTCCCGTAAGAGTTCGGGGAATATGTGTGCATCCTTCTTCTTCTGTGCATACCCCGATCCGGCTTTTCAGTGAAGGTGTTTCTTGGACTGATTACGCCAAATATCTTGGAGTTCACCTCGATAATCGTCTTACGTTAAAAAAACATATAATCAACCTCTCGAACAAAACACACAGTGTATTATCTGCCTTGTAACCCTTAATGAAAAGAATATCTTCTCTAAACTTGAAAAACAGTCTCCTACTTTATAAATCTTTATACGAGCAGTCATGTTCTACGCCTGTCCCATATGGGGACATGAAGCGTCTGCGCATCTCCACAAACTTCATGTTGTTCAAAACAAGGCATCGCGCACGATTTACAATGACTTAGAAATAAAAACTGTTCAAGAGGGGATCAGATCGATATCTGAAAGCTTTTATGCCAAACTTCCTTCATACACTATTACACTAATTCGTCAGTTATCCACGTATGATCCCAATGGCCAGCACAAACATAAATGTCCTAAACTGGTGCTGCTACCAAGTCGGTAACCCAAACTGAGGCTGACATTGGGCATTCAGTGACCTAACCATTGTTCTCACATATTTATGTATGTGCCGGTCCCACAGCTCTATAAATATTTTTTTTTAATATTGTGAACTGTAAATTATGTTCAAATGGTTCAAATGGCTCTAAGCACTATGGGACTTAACTTGTAAGGTCATCAGTCCCCTAGAACTACTTAAACCTAACTAACCTAAGGACATCACACACATCCATGCCCGAGGCAGGATTCGAACCTGCGACCGTAGCGGTCGTGGGGTTCCAGACTGTAGCGCCTAGAACTGCTCGGCCACCCCGGCCAGCTGTAATTATGTAATTGTACTATTGTGCATTGTAAATTAATTTTCATTCTTTTATTTCTGAATGTCTTTTTTCCAGTAGTTATGTATAAGGTTATTTGTAAATCTTCCATTGTTTACAATTACTAATGACCTAGTCCCTGTAACGCATAACTTGAATCCAAGTTCTGCACTCAATAGTATTTGGTCATGTTGAGTGGTTTTTATTGCCTCTATGGCAAATGTTTTGCCTATTACTGTGATGTTCTGCTAGATATAAGAAATGTAAGGATCCTCGGGTCGGAGTCCTATAAAATAAAATCAAAATACATACGTGAAAAAAAACTGTGGCGTAACACGCTCGTCTGTGTGTCGTAGTATTAGCAACGGAACTTTTATAAGCCAATGTCCTTCTTGACTGAACATGATATTGTAGTTTCCTTTTTGCCTTATAACATTTTCACAGATATTGAAGTTTTTATTTATGTGTATACAACAGAGCAATTTGACTAGCAGCTGGACATGGAGGAAATGTGCAGTAAAGCTAACATAGGAATTTTACGCCCGTACATTTCGTAAACAGTGTGATCTGCGAGCCAGATACAGCCGACAACTGCCGCTGGATCGCGTTGCGATCGCCTATACCACGTTAAGGCACACGCACCGTATGCACATGTCGCTTCGTTTCTGATTGTTCAGCAGTAAGTTGAACATGGCACGCTCAAACGTCGACGTTCAAAAGCACGGTCCGTGTGGTAATGACTTGACTTCCAACTTCTAAGCATGGACTGGCGCGGCGTCAGTCGATAGCCACGATACCATAAATCAGATAAATGTTTCTCGACTGCGTCTCAAAACGGGGTCTTAATGCGTAATATGAAGCAATGTAGAAAATTTGTACATTACTCGAATTGGATATGATGCAGAATAAAGGAAATTTGAGTACAACCCTAAACTAAATGAATCTTACCTAGATACGATCGATAATCGGTTACTGACTGCAAACTCCCTTCGACAGAAAAGAAAATAATGCACTCACGAAGCTGCGCATATCACAGAGTCTGCATGTTGTAAGTTATAATAATAAGATGCAACACTGTAGGCCAAAACGAATGAGAATTGTCAAATAAGGGTAGGAAGGCGCGCAAATTAAAGAACAGCGGTCTGTTGAAACGTCTTTTTAAGCCCTGTGAAGTGTTTCCTCCGTTCTGCTCATTCCTCAGCCAAGAAGAAACAAAAGGGCCTTTCAAGCTGCTTTACGCCAGATGTCTGTTCGACTCAAAAAGTTAGTCTGCGAAAAGTCGCCAACTTGGCGCTTCGCGGCGCCGTCCAAGGCGAGCGGCCGGTTGCTTCCCAGCGGGAATGCTGGCGACACATTTCTCAGGTTGCTGCTAACTTCCTCCGGGAGCCAGCCGCGCAGCACGTGAAATGATGTTCCTTCCACAGCCTAAAAAACAAATCTGGGTAGTAGACAACTATAATGGATTAGCAAATTTATTTGTAACGTACAGATTTACTCCCGCGTACCTCCGGGGTTTCAGAAGATGACAGCGCAAAAACTGCAAGGCAGGCAGAAAACAGTCACATATCAGCGGACAGATCGTCGTTCCGGGTTTTAAACACAAATTATAGGTACTCAATATTGGCACTGTTTTTCACGTGGCAGACGTCAATACGTGTGTGCAATTTTTTTAAATCGCTACTGTAGTTGTCTCGGACTCCGTATCTACAGCATCTTACTTTGGGATCTGAAAAGAAGAAGAAGATGCTCAGCGTTCAAGCGTCAGACTGTGAGTTCAAAGACCTGAGATTCGATCCACAATAAGTCCTATGATTTCAAAAGTGACTTTTAAAGATAATGATTTTATTTGTCTTTTATATCATAAGCAGTTCTACACTCCTGGAAATTGAAATAAGAACACCGCGAATTCGTTGTCCCAGGAAGGGGAAACTTTATTGACACATTCCTGGGGTCAGATACATCACATGATCACACTGACAGAACCACAGGCACATAGACACAGGCAACAGAGCATGCACAATGTCGGCACTAGTACAGTGTATATCCACCTTTCGCAGCAATACAGCAATACAGGCTGCTATTCTCCCATGGAGACGATCGTAGAGATGCTGGATGTAGTCCTGTGGAACGGCTTGCCATGCCATTTCCACCTGGCGCCTCAGTTGGACCAGCGTTCGTGCTGGACGTGCAGACCGCGTGAGACGACGCTTCATCCAGTCCCAAACATGCTCAATGGGGGACAGATCCGGAGATCTTGCTGGCCAGGGTAGTTGACTTACACCTTCTAGAGCACGTTGGGTGGCACGGGATACATGCGGACGTGCATTGTCCTGTTGGAACAGCAAGTTTCCTTGCCGGTCTAGGAATGGTAGAACGATGGTCTCGATGACGGTTTGGATGTACCGTGCACTATTCAGTGTCCCCTCGACGATCACCAGTGGTGTACGGCCAGTGTAGGAGATCGCTCCCCACACCATGATGCCGGGTGTTGGCCCTGTGTGCCTCGGTCGTATGCAGTCCTGATTGTGGCGCTCACCTGCACGGCGCCAAACACGCATACGACCATCATTGGCACCAAGGCAGAAGCGACTCTCATCGCTGAAGACGACACGTCTCCATTCGTCCCTCCATTCACGCCTGTCGCGACACCACTGGAGGTGGGCTGCACGATGTTGGGGCGTGAGCGGAAGACGGCCTAACGGTGTGCGGGACCGTAGCCCAGCTTCATGGAGACGGTTGCGAATTGTCCTCGCCGATACCCCAGGAGCAACAGTGTCCCTAATTTGCTGGGAAGTGGCGGTGCGGTCCCCTACGGCACTGCGTAGGATCCTACGGTCTTGGCGTGCATCCGTGCGTCGCTGCGGTCCGGTCCCAGGTAGACGGGCACGTGCACCTTCCGCCGACCACTGGCGACAACATCGATGTACTGTGGAGACCTCACGCCCCACGTGTTGAGCAATTCGGCGGTACGTCCACCCGGCCTCCCGCATGCCCACTATACGCCCTCGCTCAAAGTCCGTCAACTGCACATACGGTTCACGTCAACGCTGTCGCGGCATGCTACCAGTATTAAAGACTGCGATGGAGCTCCGTATGCCACGGCAAACTGGCTGACACTGACGGCGGCGGTGCACAAATGCTGCGCAGCTAGCGCCATTCGACGGCCAACACCGCGGTTCCTGGTGTGTCCGCTGTGCCGTGCGTGTGATCATTGCTTGTACAGCCCTCTCGCAGTGTCCGGAGCAAGTATGGTGGGCCTGACACACCGGTGTCAATGTGTTCTTTTTTCCATTTCCAGGAGTGTAGTTCCTTAAATCATAGTTAAACAGCGACATAAAAAGTACAGCTGCTGTAGCAGCATCCGCCTCTCATTAGTCGTTCCACTAACTGCATGACACAGATTTTAAAGATTAATGCGACCGAAAATATATTCATTGAATGTTTAGCACACGTAAAACTGTAGTCTGGGCTGAAGAATAACGATCGCTGTGTGCCTCTTGCAGAGGGATACAGTTCGGGCTGACGGTGGTGTTCATGCTTGGTAAGTGTTAGCACGAACTGGGATTTGATACACCTGTCATCGATCCTCGAGGGTGAACGATATAGAAGGCAACTGTCGTCTCATGTGCACGCGTTGGTTTGCCTACAACACGTGCAAGGGTTCTAGACGTTGATGTTACACTGGATTATCCCATCGGTCCCGAGTTGCGCCAGAGTATTTCGATGAAAACTACGCGTGCATGAGGGTACGTGCAATGTGGCCAATGTTACTTCGTCTCAGCGTTAGGATTCTGTTGCACTGGGATTCCACGGCAACTCTACTAGCAGAGGTGCCAGGCACGGGAGTTAGTGGAGCCCCCCACACCTAGCATCTACCTCAGAGTTGCAGATCTTCCGGCACAGCTACCCCCATGAGGTTCTGCCAGCAGCTCTTCCAGCCCAGCAGCGATGGCAATGGAGGCACGGTGGATTACGGTTCTCCTGTACCAGGACGCCAGCTGACCTGCCACATCCTACCTGCCACTCACCCGTACATAGATTTTTCGAATTACATGTGTGCACTGTGGATAGTATTGACATCCAATCTTTTATCTTCAATACTCAGATGAGATCATCATAGATTTTTCGAATTACATGTGTGCACTGTGGATAGTATTGACATCCAATCTTTTATCTTCGATTTATCATCAATTTGAGACGCTTCATCTCAGGGCTATTGGAACCGCGAACTGAAAAAGAAGTGGCTCGAATCATGTGCGTCATAAATGGAGTCCATTTCGAATAATACGCCCTTCTACGGTGTAATCACATAAAAACTTCTTTTCACAGAATCAGTAACAACCGAACAGGTCCAAAGTAATGAAGTAAGCAGCACAAGTCCATCCTCAAATTCACCATCTCAGAGAGGAATGGGAATTGATCCCTTACGAATATACCCCAATCTGGAACATGCATTGCAATTATCACGATTAGAGGAGCCGGCAAACCTCACTTCCGCATTGAGACATGTGGTACGTGTCGGCCACGAGTACGGGAGAGACGTTACCTTTCCAGTATTGGAGGCTGTGGACAGAATACAGCTCAAGACAATGAATCTCCCCACCGACTTCGGGGCCCTGCGAGACCTAGCCAAAAAGGTTTTCGAAAGACGCAATGAAAAATTCGACATTGACGAACTATACAATCAATCCGTAATAACAAATGGCAGATTAGCCCACGACTGGTCCAAAAACTGGCCAGAATCACACATTCACACCTACTTCCCACGTGAGCCAATTAAACGTGGGTTAGATCAACACTCACAATAGCAAACTAGTCTTGCAAGAACTCCGGGAAGGTGGTGGAAGAGAAGAGTCTAGATGTACTCTGTTTGCAGGAACCGTACTCCCAAGCGGGGCGGATCCCATTTATGGCTGCCAACTGGCAAGTGATACACTGCGACGGGGAGTTGCAAACGCCCACAGGAGTGCTATACATCACCAGCATATACTTCCAGTATGGAAGAGAAATAGATGAATTTCTGGAGAAACTCGCACAAGTAGTCACGGCATTGCAGGGAAGCAGGATGCTCGTGACTGCAGATATAAATGCAAAGTCCCCCCTATGGTTCAGTGGCACGCAAGACGATCGTGGACAAAAGGCTGAGGAGACAATCATAGCATGGCAGCTGGTCGTTGCCAACCAACAAGGGAACCCCCCCACCTATTCTGACGGCGGGGGAGAAGGCACTAACATTGATGTTACACTGGTAACACCAAATCTCACTACAAAAGTCGCCAACTGGAGAGCGTGGGACAGAACAACCACCAGTGATCATAACTTAATCACTTTTACTGTTGGGGAAAGGGAGTGCCACTGGGACATGGGGTGGGAGCTGCAGCTCAACTACAACAAGACCAACTGGGACCGTCTCGCGGAAGAGTGCGACATCCCGACATTGCTGGAGGGTGACGAAAACGTGGAAGAGTACGCCGAAGAACTGGTACAAGCGATCACCAGGGCGGTACGAGCAGCTGTACCAACCAGGAGGAGAGCCGTTGCGGCCACCCCCACACCATGGTCGGTCGAATTAGGACAGATGCGCCAGGCTGTGAGTAGGGCGAGGAGATACTACCAGCGGAGTGTCGTCTGGGGAGAATAACAAAGATGGTTGAAGATCTACAGAGAAAGTAAGGAGCAATTTCAGCAGGAGCTTAGGACAGTAAGGATAAGAAGTTGGGAAAACTACGTGAAAAGCTAGTTGGCTACAGACCCTTGGGGAGTCCCGTACAAACTGGTACGGGAAAAAATAAGATCACCCATGGTGCTATCCACCGTCAGGGACGGGGACCGGATGACGGGCACATGGCAGGAAACTGCTGAGGCCCTCCTTCGGGTCCTGTTACCTGACGATGTGGAGGAAAATGACACAGAAGAACAGAAAAGAATAAGGAGAGAAGACCTAAGGGATTATGACGACAACATCAGAACTTACCCCTTCTCTGAAGAGGAAGTTGCTGCCCAGATCAAGGCCCTCAAGAGGGGAAAGGCTCCTGGCCCAGATGGCATTACTGCGGAGGTGATGCAATTCCTTGTCCCCCAGCTGGTAGCTCCTCTCAGTAAGTTATACAACGAGTGCCTGAGACTCAGGAAATTCCCAGCAGTTTGGAAAAAGGCAAATACTGTATAATCATTATCAAAAAGGATCCAGATAAAGATCCCACTGAAATTAAGTCATACAGACCCATCTGCTTGTTAGATATACTGGGCAAACTTTTTGAGAGGCTACTGGCAAACAGACTGACAGCACACCACATGCTGTGCCGGATGAGTGACAGACAATTCGGTTTCCGGTCGGGGCGTTCCGCGTCTGACGCAATCGCCCTGGCTGCCAAGGTGTGACTCCACCCCGCACAAGTATGTCGTCGGCTTCATGGTGGACATCAGTGGCGCCTTCGACAACCTGTGGTGGCCCTCACTCTTTTCCTGCTTGCGGGAGAAGAACTGTCCAGGGCTACTATACGGCTGTCTGAGGAGCTATTGTGCAGACAGGGAGGTGTGGTTATCGGCCCCTAGCGGCAAAGTCAGGAAGATTGTGACCAAAGGATGTCCTCGAGGCTCTGTCCTAGGGCCTCTCTTTTGGGATATCAATATGGAGCCATTACTGGAAGACCTGAAGAGCAGTGACGATGTGCTAGAGGTCATAGCATACGCAGACGACCTCCTCCTGCTGGTCGGCGGCCGTAGCCGCGAGGATTTAGAGCCTAAAGTGGAGAGAGCCATAACCATACTTACATCGTGGTGTCACAAAACAAAAATGACGATGGCGCCCAGTAAATAAACGTATCTGATTCTTAAAGGCCCACTGGTCAGAAACCCCACTGTAAGAATCAATGGCTCGCCAGTTCTTCAGAACCGCGAGGCCCGACATCTTGGTGTAGTCATCGATGAGAGGTGGAACTTTGCATCACACATTGATACTGTACCTCAAAAATCCTTGGTTCTACTAAACCACCTCATTGGAATAGGCCACAAACGTTTTCACCTTCCACCCAACTTAATCAAATTATATCACAATAGTAACTTGACCTCAATAGTAGGATATCAGGGGTTTGGGTACACAGACTCACGAGGGTCATACCTGCTATGGCCGTAAGAAGAGTGCAGCGGAACATGCTCCTACGTTCAGCAGGGGTATACAGGACAACACCTGGAGGGGCGCTTCTAGTGCTAATGGGGATCTGTCCACTGGACATAAAAATCCGTGAGCAGGCCGCCTGGTACTGGGCGAAGAAGGAGAACAGGGATAAAATTAGGGGGATACTTGGGGTTTATGCTGGGGATAAAAACGCCATTAAAAAGAGAGGGATCGAACTATAGCAGGAACAGTGTAGCAACGAGGACACGGGACGCAGAACCTATGAGCTGCTACCGAACATAGAGGAACGAGCAAAACTCACATATTTCACGCCTACGAGAGGAATGCTGCACTTTCTTACTGGACATGGACCATACCCAACATATCTATGTCGGTTTGGGAAGCAGGCTACACCCGCGTGTGACTGTGGTGCCGTGCAAGGCAACCCAGAACATGTGGTGTATGAGTGCCACCTCTTCGATGACGTAGCCAACGACCTAAGACAACAGCTACCGAACAATGACGCGTACCACTTACTAAGGCACGACGACACTTTCAATATCTTAAATAAACTAACAGATGAAATCTCGAAAAAGTCCTTAAGAACTTTTTAAGGGACAATCACTAAATAGCAAAAATTTCACCGACTCAGACTCCGTGCACCCTTCCTGTACCGCCGGGCAGGGATTTGGCCAGCCGCTTGGCTGGAATCCGCGTTGCTGTGGACTAGGAGGGAGGGGGGTACAAAAAAAAAAAAAAAACCGGACTGGAACACGCACCAACTATGACTTATGTAATTTAGGTTAGACGTAGAAGATAGGGAAAGACTCTAGGATAGACTGCAGCGAAACCAAGTTAAGGGCCAGGCCAGTGCCAGAGGCATGCCCACTGGGATTAGCTCAGTGGGCCAGGCCAACATCCATTAGGTTTATAGGAGCACTGGCACACCTGTAACGCTGCAGGTAGCATTAGTTTCTTTGTAGATTAAGTTGATTAAGATCCACATAGCGGTAAGAATACAATTAAGATTACCTGTAGTGTAGAATAGAGAGCTGCATTGCCGGCCGGTGTGGCCGTACGGTTAAAGGCGCTTCAGTCTGGAACCGCGTGACCGCTACGGTCGCAGGTTCGAATCCTGCCTCGGGCATGGATGTGTGTGATGTCCTTAGGTTAGTTAGGTTTAATTAGTTCTAAGTTCTAGGCGACTGATGACCTCAGAAGTTAAGGCGCATAGTGCTCAGAGCCAGCCAGAGAGTTGCATTTCTTCTGTATCATTAGTAGGACCCACTAATGTAGTTAGGTAGTGGGTTAAATATGTATAATGTAATGAATTGAATAAAGATTTTTTTTACAAAAAAAAACTTCTTTTAATAACACACACACATCACAAAAAGTTTTGCATCACTCTGGTTCCCAGAACTCCTGAATCCAGATGTTTACTGTGGATATTGTATCACAGACACAGTCCCTTTGACTGTTCATACTTGTCACTAAACCTGCCCAAAGATGTAAACATCCATGCATGAACAGCGCCTATTAGACGGAGAGGGTCCGACAGCCTACCAGTCTGTCATTTCACCAGGAAGAAGGTACACAGTTCGTGTTGTCTGTAGTTCAAACATGCCTAGACAGTCAATAGCGCGGTTCGGTCGAATCCACATTGTTACTTTGTGCCAGGAAGGGCTCTCAACAAGGGAAGTGTCCAGGCGTCTCGGAGTGAACCAAAGCGATGTTGTTCGGACATTCAGGAGATACAGAGAGACAGGAACTGTCGATGACATGCCTCGCTCAGTCCGCCAAAGGGCTACTACTGCAGTGGATGACCGCGACCTACGGATTATGGCTCGGAGAAACCCTGACAGCAACGCCACCATGTTGAATAATGCTTTTCGTGCAGCCCCAGGACGTCGTGTTTCGACTCAAACTGTGCACAGTAGGCTGCATGATGCGCCACTTCACTCCAGACGTCCATGGCGAGGTCCATCTTTGCAACCACGACACCATGCAGCATAGTACAGATGGGCCCAACAACATGCCGAATGGACTGCTCAGGACTGGTATCACGTTATCTTCACCGATGAGTGTGGCATATGCCTTCAACCCGAAAATCGTCCGGTACGTGTTTGAAGGCTAACCGGTCAGGCTGAACACCTTCGACACAATGTCCATCTAGTGCAGCAAGGTGGACGTCCCCTGCTGTTTTGGTGTAGCATTATGTGGGACCGACGTACGTCGCTTGTGGTCATGGAAGGCGCGAATGACTTCCTTCAGGATAACGACATCGCTCGACTAGAGTGGTCAGCATGTTCTCCAGACATGAACCCTATTGTACATGCCTGGAATAGATTGAAAAAGGCTGTTTGTGGACAACGTGACTCACCAACCACTCTGAGGGATCTACGCCGAATCGCCGTTGAGGGGTGGGATAATCTGGACCAACAGTGCCTTAAAGAAATTGGGGATAGAATGCCACGACGAATACAGGCTGGCATCAATGCAAGAGGACATGCTGCTTGGTGTTAGAGGCACCGGTGTTACAGCAATCTGGACAACCACCTTTGAAGGTCTCGCTGGATGTTGGTACAACATAGAATGTTTGGTTTTCATGAGTAATAAAAAGGGCGGAAATGATGTTTATGTTTATCTCTGTTCCAATTTTCTGTACAGGTTTCGGAACTCTCGGAACCGAGGTGATACAAAACTTTTTCGGATGTGTGTACTTACCAGACACTGGTAGATTGAAGAACGTGGAAATTATCGATCCTCACAGTCTCAATCTGACGTTGCATTCCAATCCCAAGAACTGTACAACACAAGCAAAGCACGTAATTATCCGGTATCTGGAAGTTTTGTTCAAAACCAGCTTCGAGACCGAAATAGCACCTTTACACTTCATGCTGTTGCAAGTGATGCGAATGGATACGAGACATCAGATGAGGTTGAATAATTTTAAGAAATGAGACGTAAATAAGTGTGGCTGATTTCCTAAATTTTATCCGAAGCATTTATTTGTAATACTGAATTTGATTTTATAATGAAGCACTTTTCAAACAAAAGCTGAAATAGCAGTTCTGTGTATACATTACAGTTACGACTAAAATTGTAAATGTAACTGTGAATAACGAATTATTAGCTACTTCATATTGTGAAAATCTTTTCTTCCAGTGATATGTCCCTCCTTAAAATAGTAGTCTTTCTATTCAGTTCATCTCAGCGGATTTCGACTAACTCGTCGAATGTACGTACTGATATCATCACGTAATTTAAAAATTTATCACTGTACTTTCTTAAATAATTGTATAGTGCGTGAAATAACCCATTTATGTCACTGTCGGCATTGTGGGGATGTACCCAGAACTACTTCTTTTTGAGCATTCTCTTTTTATTTCGACGTCGCACAAAGACCACAACCTCTTGCTCTTCTACGTCCATTTCGATTCTGAGTGCAGACTGAATAAATTCTTCTGGTAGGTCTGCTGGTAGACGTTGCGGCAGGCCGTAGCTATGCCAGTATAGGCGCTGTGGCGCCCTAGTACGGTAGAGCCCATACTGCACATATGGCACGCTCTTGAGAGCGATCAAGCTCCTAACTATCAAAAGAAGTTGTAGGCCATGAATCGAAATTGACTCGTCACTCTCGTCGTCTTATAACGTCTGGGCTACGAGGAGATTCCTTTGTAATCATGGGGAAAGCAGATGCTACACGTTACTAGGAAAGTGTTGCTCAACCGCGTATTAAACAAAGTTATTTCTATTTGTAAATGTAATTACTCTGCATAAGGTGAGGTCAAGAACACAGCGAAGGGTGAATCTCACAAGACAATTATGGTCGAAGCATCTTAATAGCTCTTGTGCACCTGAGGAAAATACTGACAGTTTGTTGTCGCTAGTGAATCCCAAGCTTACGCACCGAACCACAGAACAGACAACTATATAACTGACTTTGCAATACGCATTGTCTAAATAAAGTACTGAAAGCAATGCACAGTCTTTTTTTTTATAGTTTCAAAATGACGTCTGTAGGTGATGTACGTTACAAACGACGTGCCGTCATTGAATTTCTCACTGCAGAGAAAGAAACTGTGGGGAATATTCACAAACGCTTTTGCAAAGTCTATGGAAAATCTGCTATCGACAGAATTACAGTTAGTCGCTGTGCACGGAGGGTGAGGTCATCAGAAGGCATTTCGGCGTAGCTCCACAAGTTGCAGCGGTCGGGGAGACCATCCAGGGCTGCCACACCTGACATGTTGTAGCGAGCCGATGTCGTCATTCGCGAGGACAGACGCATTGGTGGAAGACATTTCGAGGGCGATGAGGAGGTGATTCACAAAGTGAGGCGCTGGCTCCGCCACCAGGACAAGGATTGGTACCGACAGCGCATACATGCCCCTGTTTCACGCTGGAGGAAGGCCATAGAACGGGGTGAAGATTACGTGGAAAAATAGGGTGAGTAGATAAAAAACCATTTTTTTCGCACGTGTAAATCTCATTATATTCAATAAAGAATTGTTGAAGAAAAAAATGCGGTGCATTACTTTCTGGGCAACCCTCATATATATCTCATTTTCTGATAGTCAGAGGGTGGTGAGACTACAAAAAACCCATAAGGTGCCTGAGCCACATGTTTTATAAGGGCGGTGCAAAAATATAACATGGATTCTTGTGGGCGTAAGAGGTACTTCAGCTTTGTCAAAGTTGAAGACGGAGTCATTGTTACGTATACTGTGCAACAGAATTGAAGAGTTACTTTTTGAAATCCAACTTATTCTCCCACTGCAACACGTAAGTTTGAAATTTGGCTCGAAGATTCCCGCAGTCTTCTTCTATAATGGTGCGAAAGCAAGGCGCCCTGGAATGTCACCCTCGCGCTCTGCGATGGAATGTAGAACAGCGACGCCCAGCGTTTAAATCACGCCCTTTTCTTATGAGCGGCCAGGCGAAACATTTCAGACACACCGACGCTCACAATCGTCACGAAAAGGCCTCAAGAGGTGGCGTGAAGGGCGTCAATGAAACCTCCCCTTCCCTTGGGGCGTTCATTTACACACACTTCGCAGTCGAGAACGACAGTTGCTGCTGACAACTTCCGGACGTTTCAACCCTTCCCTATAGACATTGTGGGGCTGCAAACCCACTGAATGTGATCTCACGCCTGTGAAGCATAGCGTGACCCCAATTACTGCTCTATTGTAGAAGGTGTAACAACGAGGTATCGATCAAAACTATTAAACGAAATTTGAATTTGATGCGTCGCAGCAAAGAGTGTTTCTGTTTTTTCAGTCTTCCGGTTTCGCACTCTTCTGTGTCGCGTGCACGGAGGGGTGCGATGTTGACACGTACATAAATAAAATCGCAGGGTTCCCTGTAAGACCCCCTAATTCCTCAATACCCTCACTGGCACCCATGCATCTTTCATTTTAGAAATATACCTTCACAAGGACAACCAGACACTCATTACTAGGCACCTGTGGGAGAGACAACCCCCTCGATACTCCTCCGACTTTGCATAGTCTCAAGCAGGCACCAGAGCAGCTGTATGTTCAACGACATCGAAGGGGTTGCCTGTTCCAAAGCTGGCTAGGAATTGGTGAATGATTGTCTTTGTAAACGTACATTTATAAAGTGTTAAGCGAAGGTTCATGGGTGACACTGAGGGTGTAGTCAAACTGGGAGTCTTACAGGAACCCTTGCCATGTTATTCATCTACATCTACATACATACTCCGCAAGCCACCGTACGGTGCGTGGGGGAGGATACTCTGTACCACAACTAGTCGTTTCCTTTCCTGTTCCACTCGTAGATAGAGCGAGGGTAAAACCACTGTCTATATGACTCCGTATGAGCTCTAATTACTCGTATATTATCTTCGTGGTCCCTACAGGAAATGTATGTTTGCGGCAGTAGGATCGTTCTGCAGTCAGCTTCAAATGCCGGTCCTCTAATCTTTCTCAGTAGTATTTGTTGAAATGGATGTCTTCTTCCCTCCAGGGATTCCCATTTGAGTGCCCAAAGCATATCCGTAACATGCTGATCGAACCTACTGGTAACAAATCTAGCAGCTCGCCGCTGAATTGCTTCGCTGTCTTTTTTCAGTCCGACTTTGTGCGGATCCCAAACACAGGAGCAGTACTCAAGAACTAGTCGCGTCCTATATGCGGTCCATTCGCCTTCCCTACCACAATTCTCACAGGCTTGATCCATTTCATATCGCCTCGCAGCGTTGCGCACATATATTTAAACGACGTGACTGTGTCAAGCAGGACACTACTAATGCTGTATGAGAACATTACGAGTAGAGCCAGCTGCCATTCAACACACCACCTAGAAGTTTCGTCTAGGTCATCTTGTATCAACCTATAGTCACTTATCTTCGACATCTTTCTGTACACCACAGCATCAACAGCGAACAAACACAGGTTACTGCCCACCCTGTCGGCCAGATCATTTATGTATATATAAAATAGCAACCGTCCTATCACACTTCCCTGGGGCACTCCTGATGTTACCCCTGTCTCCGATGAACAGTTGCCGCCAAGGACAACATATTTTTTTTTTTTTTACTTTATTGTTATTTTAAAACCTGTACAACAGGCAGGCTGTCAGCAGCACACTACGCTGCTCTTCAGCCATAGAAGACACAAGCAGCAAAAACAGGGAGAAGACACATAAGTCACAGAGCGGTGGGCAATGAAACAGGAGACACAGAGAGACAATCACGGAGCCGTTCACACTCGTCGAAAATCCACACTGCTAGCTGATGAGACGACGCACAACCACTGAAGATGTTGATGGCACTGGTGAACGATGGAGGGGACGGCGAACACTAAACACTAAACACTAAACACACAAAACACTGATGGCGGCGACCTCCGGCGCGCGAATGTCCACGTAACGTGTGCGAGTCCGGGGACCTGCCGAGAGGGGTAGAAGGGGGAGGTGGGGGAGAGGGGAGAAAAAGGATGCCAATGGCTGAGGAGTCGGGGGCAGGAGGAGAGGAAACAGGGGAGGGGAGGCCCGGGGGAGGAGGGGGGGAGAAAAGGAGGAGGGAGGGAAAAGGGAGAGGAGGGAGGGAGGGTGCCCGGAGGAAGAAGTACAGGAGGAGGGCGGGAGGATCAAAGTTGGTAGGAGGGGTAGATGGAAGGGAGGAGGGCATCATCAGGGAGGGGGAGCTGGCGGAAGCCACCTTGGGAGAGGGTAAGGAGGGTGGAGAGATGGAGACCGGGTGGGACGTGCGAATACAGGCGCGGCAGCGGGCTGGGGTGGGAGAGGATCGGGGAGACGAGCGGGTGAGGAGGATCGAGTTTGCGGGAGGTGTACAGGATCCGTATCCTCTCAAGGAAAAGGAGGAGGTGGGGGAAGGGGATGAGATCGTAGAGGATCCGCGTGGGGGAGGGGAGACGGATGCGATAGGCGAGGCGGAGAGCATGGCGTTCAAGGATTTGGAGGGATTTATAAAAGGTAGGGGGAGCGGAGATCCATGCTGGATGGGCATAACAAAGGATGGGGCGGATGAGGGATTTATAGGTGCGGAGGATGGTGGAGGGGTCCAGACCCCACGTACGGCTGGAAAGGAGCTTGAGGAGACGAAGGCGGGAACATGCCTTGGCTTGGATTGTCTGGAGATGGGGAGTCCAGGAGAGGCGACGGTCGAGGGTGACGCCAAGGTACTTAAGGGTGGGAGTGAGGGCGATGGGACGGCCATAGACGGTGAGATAGAAATCAAGGAGGCGGAAGGAAGGGGTGGTTTTGCCTACAATGATCGCCTGGGTTTTGGAAGGATTGACCTTGAGCAACCACTGGTTGCACCAAGCGGTGAACCGGTCAAGATGGGATTGGAGAAGGCGTTGGGAGCGCTGTAGGGTGGGGGCAAGGGCAAGGAAGGCGGTGTCATCGGCAAACTGGAGAAGGTGGACGGGGGGTGATGGCGGCGGCATGTCCGCCGTGTACAACAAGTACAGAAGGGGGGAGAGGACGGAGCCTTGGGGCACACCGGCGGAGGGGAAAAAGGTGTAGGAATCGGTGTTATGGATGGTGACATAGGAAGGACGGCGGGAGAGAAAGGAGCCGATCAGACGGACGTAGTTGATGGGAAGGGCGAAGGTTTGGAGCTTGAGGAGGAGACCGGAATGCCATATGTGGTCATATGCACGTTCGAGGTCCAGCGAGAGGAAGATTGCGGAGCGACGGGAATTAAGCTGTTCGGAAAGGAGATGAGTGAGGTGAAGGAGAAGGTCGTCGGAAGAGAAGGACGGCCGAAAGCCACACTGGGTGACGGGAAGGAGGCGGTGCTGGCGGAGATGCTGGTGGATGCGGCGGGTGAGGATAGATTCCAGGACCTTGCTGAAGACCGAGGTAAGGCTGATGGGACGGTAGGAAGAGACGGCGGACGGCGGTTTGCCAGGTTTAAGGAACATGAGGATACGGGAGGTTTTCCACAGGTCGGGGTAGTAACCGGTGGACAGGACTACATTGTAGAGCCTGGCCAGGGTGGAGAGGAAAGAGACAGGAGCTTCACGAAGGTGACGGTAGGTGACACGATCGTGACCAGGAGCGGTGTTGCGTTTGGTGCGGAGTGTAACAATGAGATCCTGTGTAGTGATAGGGGCATTGAGTTCCGTGTGTGTAACGTTGTCCAAGTACTGGAAACCAGAAGCGAGGGGAGGGACAGAGGTGTCAGTTCGATCGCGGATATCCGGGAAGAGGGAGTAATCGAACTGGGGATCGTCGGGGATGGAGAAGACATCGGAGAGGTAGGAGGCAAAGTGATTGGCCTTACTAAGGGTGTCAGGGAAGGGGTGATCATCGTGGAGAAGAGGATAGTAGGGGGAGGGTTTAGTTCCGGTAAGGCGATGGAAGGCCGTCCAGAACTTGGACGAGTTGATTGGTGGGGTTGCATTTAAACGGGTGCAAGTCTGTCGCCAGTCCCGGCGTTTCTTAGCCGCGAGCAAATTACGAACGTGTCGCTGGAGTTGCCGGTGGCGTCGTAGTGTGTCCGGGTCACGCGTGCGGAGGAAGGCACGGTAGAGACGACGGGATTCACGGAGGAGGAGAACGGCCTGTGGGGGTAAGGTAGGACGGTGGGGGTGGATGGCGACAGTAGGAACGTGGGCCTCCACGGCCTCAGACAAGGTCTGCTGGAGAAAGGAGGCGGCATGGGTGACATCGTCAGGGTGGTGGCAGGTTGGTTGGTTGGTTGTTTTGGGGAAGGAGACCAGACAGCGAGGTCATCGGTCTCATCGGATTAGGGAAGGACGGGTAAGGAAGTCGGCCGTGCCCTTTGAAAGGAACCATCCCGGCATTTGCCTGGAGCGATTTAGGAAAATCACGGAAAACCTAAATCAGGATGGTCGGACGCGGGATTGAACCGTCGTCCTCCCGAATGCGTGTCCAGTGTCTAACCACTGCGCCACCTCGCTCGGTGGTGGCAGGTGAGAGGGTGGCTATCGACCTGGGTGGAAAGGGTATCCCGGTAGGCATTCCAGTCGGCTCGGGAATAGTCGTGGACATTCTTAGGGGGAGGATCAGTACGAGGGTCGGGGCGAGGGCGACGACCGTCTGAAACGGTGAGGAGGACAGGGAGATGGTCGCTACCAATAGGCTCCAGGACATCCACCGTTATGCGGCCAAGGAGGTTGGGGGAGGAGAGGATAACATCAGGAGTGGAGTTGGATTCAGGACGGGTATGCTGGGGGATGGGGACGAGTTCACCTTGAAGGGTGGGGAGGAACCGATGCCACCGCCGTAACTGGGCAGCGGAACGACTATGGATGTTGAGGTCCGCGGCGATCACGTAGGAGGAAAAGGTACGATCGACGTGGGAGAGGAAGTCGAAGGGAATAGGAGCGTTGGGGCGGACATAGATGGTGGCGCAGGTAACAGTAAGGCCGGGGAAGAAGAGACTAAGGATCAGGTGTTCGGTGGGGTCGGGAAGGAGATGTTGGAGCCGAACGGGGATCTGGCGGTGGTGACCAATGGCAACTCCGCCACGCGCAATTGGGAGGGGATTATCGGAGCGGTGGAGGAGGTAGGGCGAAGTGGGAATGGTGTGGTGGGGTTGGAGGAAGGTTTCATTAAGGAGGAAGGCATCAACGCGGTGGGTGGCAAGGGTGTGCAGGAAGAGGTTCCTGTTGGCGGGTAGGGAGCGGATGTTGTTGAAAAGGATACGTTGCTGTCGCGCCATGATAGGGATTTAGACGAGGGTGTCGAGGCGGGAGAAGGTGAAATGGGCCTGGTTGTTGGAGTAGGTGGCGTACATCTTGAGTTGGAATATGGAACGGGCGGCGAGGGAGATCTGTTGGAGGGTGTGTGGGCGCTGAAAGGGATGAACATTCTGGAGGACGATGGTAAGGAACCTGATGATGTCCTCAGCGGTGGGGGGGGGGGACGAAGGGAATTGCCAGGAGGGGTGGGGGCGTCCAGGGGACGGACAGGGACGGTGAGTTCAGGAGTAGTTGGAGGGGGTCGGGCTTTACACTTTTGGGAGTAGGTGGGATGGGGGAGATTGCAGGTATTGCAGGAAGGAGGGGATTGGAGGTTGGGGCACTGCCGGAGGAAGTGCGCTTGCCGACAATGCAGGCAGGTGGGGGCCTCGCGGCACTCAGCTGTGGGGTGCGCGTTACAGCGTAGACACCTCTGGCAGCGCAGGGATTGAGGAGGGGAACGGGAGGGGTCGACCTTGTACCGCTGGTTAAAAAGGAGGGCACCCTCCTTCAGGAGACGGTCAATGGAGGGGGCGTGCTCAGAAAAAACCCGCATAAGGCGGGTGGGGCCGGCAGCGTTATGTATGCGGCGAACCGCACGCACCTCCAAATGGGGATGCGCCTGGAGCTCCGCCAACACCTCCTCCTCCGTGATCACTGGACTAAGCCGAGTGATCACGGCGGTGAGAGTTGGCGGGCGACGCGGAGGTTGGGGTTGGCGGGAGGGAGGTGGTGAAGGAGCAGGGGTGAGAGAGGCCTGAGGGCCAAAGCGGGTGACAGGGATGTGGGAAAGGAGGTAGGTGTGGAGGGTTGGGCTGGGGGAGGAGATGAGGACCGAATCTCGGCGAGGAGTGAGGAGGGAGATGGGGGCACCAGGACAATGCTGGCGAAGGAAGAGGGTGAGGTTCCGGGCTTCAAGGAGAGAGGGATCAGGACGGGAGAGGAGGTAGCGGTAGGAGGAAGGGGGAGAGGAGGAGGACGAGGGGGCAGGGACAGGCGGGGAGACTTCCATGGCATCATGGGTGGGGGAAGGAGGACGAGGCGCAGCCTTTTTGGAAGCAGAGGAAGCAGGAGTGCCACTGGGGCGCTTGACGGCGGTGGAGGAGGTGTGGGGGATGGGAACAACGGGAATGTGGCGGGGAGGGGCAGGTCCCGGGGCCGGAGTCGGCGCCGAAGATGGTGACGGTGACAGTGAAGGCGAAGGCGACGGCGACGATGACGATGACGGTGGCAGTGGCGGCGGTGATGGCGAAGGTGACGGGGAGAGCTGGGCGTGGGCAGTGGCCCGACGGGCCACCACCCGAGCCGGAGCTGCAGTGACAGGCTGGGGGAGTGGGGGGAAGGGATCAGAACGAGAGGAGCGGGAGGAAGAAGCGGGAGAGGGGGCGACAAAGATAGAGGGTGAAGGGAGAGTGAGGAGAGGTGGAATGGAAGGAGGGGGGTGGGACTGGGCACACCAAGTTATAGTGGTGGTGGCGGCGGAAGGGGAGGTATAGACAATGGCGGTGGTGGTAGTAGTGATAGTGGTGGTGGGGGCGGACATGACGGGAGAGAGAAACAAGAACGAACAGAACGAAGAGGAGAGGACAGAAACTGGGGACAGACAAAGACGAAGACGGATGAAGACGGCCGTAGACCACGGTCAGAACGGTGGCGACCAGGCGGCACCGGATGGCGGCGGCGGCGGGCACCGGATGGCGGCGGCGGCGGCGGGCACC
The DNA here is from genome assembly GCF_023864345.2 of Schistocerca serialis cubense. Lineage (NCBI taxonomy): Eukaryota > Metazoa > Arthropoda > Insecta > Orthoptera > Acrididae > Schistocerca > Schistocerca serialis. The sequence continues at coordinate 1,010,492,775 of NC_064640.1, forward strand.
GGCGGCGGCGGCGGCGGCGGCGGCGGCGGGCACCGGCTGGCGGCGGCGGCGGCGGCGGCGGCGGCGGCGGCGGCGGCGGCGGGCCCCGGCAGGCGGCGACGGCGGCGGCGGCGGCGGCGGCGGCGGCGGCGGCGAGCACCTGCAGGCGGCGACCAGGCGGGGGCGGCGAGCCCCGGCAGGCGGCGACGGCGACGAGCACCGGCAGGCAGTATGGACGGCAAGCAGACGACACGGCAGGGATCTTCCACGTCGAAGGTGCACCCTGAGAGTAGCCCAGGCAGTGAAACTCTTCGATGAAGAAGAGAGGGAATCCAACCCTCGAATGGAGGACAACATACTGGGTTCCATTACTTAAGAAGTCTTCGAGCCACTCATGTATCTGGGAGCATATACCGTAAGCACGTATCTGCAGTGGGGTTCCGTGTCGAATGTTTTTCGCAAATCTAGAAGTATGGAATCTCCTTATTGCCCATAATCAATATTTCACAATATATCATGCGAGAAATGTGCAATCTGCGTTTCGCAAGAGCGATGCTTTGTGTTGTGTACATAGTTCTGCGTAGTCAGCGAGTACACAACTTTCCCACTAGAGCGCACCCCGCTAAGCACACCAGCGCAGGCGCAACGCTCGTCCGTCTCCACACTTCGAGATGGCGCTGCCATAGAGACGGACCAAATTCTGCTTCCACCGATCCGCGTATTAATATGTAACGCAGCCAATGAGATTGCTGCTAACGTAGAACCTTTTCTCCTCGTGGATCACACTCACGCAGTGATACAAGAATGCACGAGGTATTATAACGAGTGTACAGACCTCCGATTAGTCAGTCTGCATTAGTCTGTACCAGTCTGCATTAGTCTGTACCAGTCTGCATTAGTCTGTACCAGTCTACATTAGTCTGTACCAGTCTGTGCGAGTTCTACATTTGTCTGTACCAGTCTATAGTCAAGTTTCAGTCTGTGCCTAATAAGATTACCATATTCCTGTACATAGCCATGAAGATAAATGTATAGACACTTTTGTCAAGTATCAGAGATATATGTGAGAATAATATTAACGTACCAATACCAAAGGAACTTCAGATTGTCAATTGTAAATAGCATCCAGAACCAAGTTAAGTAATTTTTATACTTGTTATTATTTTAATAAATGTGTGCGAAAATTAATCAAGTTCTGTTTAAAGTTGGTCACCGTCAATCTGCTACTCTAAGCGTGCAAGTGGCATTTCTATCGTCTGACCTAACGGCAGAAGATAAACACGCCACGATAAGACCGTGAGACATATTGCTGACACTCGCCTACTTAGAGAGCGACAAGTCAAATAATCTGATGGTGTGTGCACTGAAGGTCTTACAGTACGCACACCACACTTTGTAAACCCGTGTTGATTTCTGGACATGAGATTTTCGGTCTCTGGGAAATTTATTGTATTCTAACCCAGAATATGCTCTAGAATTCTGCAGCAGACCGATGTTAAGGATATTGGTCTGTGATTTTGCGTGTTCGTTCTTTTACGCTCCTTATATACAGGAGTCACATGCTCTTTTTTCCAGTTGCTTGACACTTTGCACTGTCGAGAGATTCGTGTTAAATGCAAACCAAGCAAGTGGTCAATAACGTAGAGTACTCGTTGTACAACCGAACTGGGATTCCATCCGCACCTGGCGGTTTACTTGTTTCCAATTCTTTCGGTTGTTTCTCTACGTAAGGGATGCTTATTACTATGTCATCCATACGGGACTCTGCGATGGTCAAACACGGTACTTTTGTACGATTCTCCCGCGTGAACGATTTCTTAAACGTTGAATTTAAAACTACGGCCTTCCTTTTGCTGTCTGCTGCTGCCAAATCCAACTGGTCAACGAGTGACTGGATAGAATCCTTAGACCCGCTTAGGACGAGAATTTTTTCGGGTTCTCCGCCAGATCTTTAGCCAAGGTATGTCGGTGGTGGCTGTCGTAAGCTTCGCGCATAGATCTTTTCACAGACGCAAGAATCTCCACTAATCTTCGCCTGTTGTCATTTGCGCGTCCTCTTTTGAACCGAGAGAGCAACAGCCTTTGCTTCCTCAACATTTTCCGAATTTCCTTATTCCTGTATGTTTCAATGTCGCACCCAGTGGCGACTCGTAGATATACGTCCTGGGTGTTCACAAATTTTTAAATTCAGATTCATATGAGAGTGCGAAATTAATAGCATCTGCTATATAGCAGTTATGCTCGTCAACATATTTATACAACTTCAGACGCTGTCAGTAATAATAATAATATGCATCACATGTCTGACAAAAGGAAGAATTGTTTTTGTGGAATTTTGTTGTTTTGTACATAATTAAGTACAGTTTACAGCAAGAACGAAATAATGTTTAAGCTTTCGCTACTCCGCGTTTTGAATTTTTGTGTAAGTGGGAGTTTTCGTGCTTTTCTATTTTTTCGGACAAATGTACAAGTTCCCTAATTCATGCATCAGTTAGCGAATTAACTTCTGGGCTGAAAATTAGGCATTCTTACGTTGCACTCACATAACGACTTACGCTTATATACACTTCTTTGTTAAATGTTCGCTTGTAGTCACGCTCATTTGATTTCGTCGCTTTATCAGACAACGAAACTGGTCTGGAATGCCCTAGTTTCTTTGCGGATAACTTTATCTCTGATTTTCTTTTCTGTTAGCGCTTAATTCGTTCAACAGAGATCATGTTGACATTCCACTGGAAAGCCGATTCCTGCACTGTAGAGAACCAACTCCAAACACAAACCGCTGTTTGCGGAAATGATTAAATTCAAGTAGTACTATCTAGCAACAAGATCACTTGTCTAGAATACAAATGAAGCGCTGACAGCCGCGCGGGATTAGCCGAGCGGTCTAGGCGCTGCAGTCATGGACTGTGCGGCTGGTCCCGGCGGAGGTTCGAGTCCTCCCTCGGGCATGGGTGTGTGTGTTTGTCATTAGGATAATTTAGGATAAGTAGTGTGTAAGCTTAGGGACTGATGGCCTTAGCAGTTAGGTCCCATAAGATTTCACACACATTTTTGAAGCGCTGAGAGCCATAAGAGCCAAAAGCACACCGTCACGACACCCCTCCCCGCCCACTTACCCACCCACCCATTTAGTGAATATCATAGAAAGCAGTGAGACAGCTTTTCATGAATGTTCAAATACATATGTACAATGTGGGCCTACAGTACAGAGAAAACCTAAGATCAACAGACGTCAGAAGCACGAATAAATGATGCAGAGTTATATGGTTCTCAGCGCCTCAAATAGATTATGCAATGATAAAATCCAAAACTTTCTGTACCATATCTCATTCAGAATCTCACAAAATACGTTTATCTCTTAGGATAACTATAACATATACTGATGTCCGATCAAATTTTAGTATATAGTGTGTGAATTCGCATATCTGGCGAGTGTGCTACCACCTAGCGGGATTTATGGCGAACGTAAATAAAAGTCTGCTGCATTGTGTTACCACCTGGTGGCAATGATGTAAAGTAGTAATTTAGTAGTAAGGGCTAGCAGTGCGCATCATAAACTATGCAAATTGCTTATCAAATCCGTATGTATTTGGCCTGTAATTCAATTACGTCACGCCAGTTGCGCATGCGCTGAAGCTCCTTTAAACATGCACGAGTGGAGGTGTGCTCACGAACCTGATGCCAAGTTTCACCGAGTCCAGTGGAGCAATACGTATCACAGCGTGGTAGATTTAGTGCCGTGAATTTCAGACTACATCTACATCTACATCTGCAATTCATACTTAAGTGCCTGGCAGAGGGCTCATCGTACCATTCTCATACTACTTCTCTACCATTCCACACTCGCATGGCGCTTGGGAAAAAGTAACACCTAAATTTTTCCGTTAGAGCTGTGATTTCTCTTATTTTATTATGATGATCATTTCTCCCTACGTACGTGGATGTCAACAAAATATTTACGCATTCGGAAGAGAAAGTTGGTGATTGAAATTTCGTAAATAGATCTCGCCACAAAGAAAACCGCCTTTGTTTCAGTGAGTGCCACCCCAACTCGCATATCATATCGGTGACATTCTCACCCCTATTGCGCGACAACACGAAACGAACTGCCTTTCTTTGCACTTTTTCGATGTCCCCTGTCAATCCTACCTGGTAAGGATCCCATACTGGGCAGCAATATTCCAGCAGAGGACAGACAAGTATAATGTAGGCTGTCTCTTTAGTGGGTTTGTCTCATCTTCTGAGTGTTCTGCGAACAAAGCTCAGTCTTTGTTTCGTCTTCCCCACAATGTTATCTATGTGGTCTTTTCAATTTAAGTTGCTCGTAATTGTAATTCCTAGGTATTTAGTCGAATTGATAGCCCTTAGATTTGTGCGATTTATCGTATACCCAAAATTTATCGGATTTCTTTTAGTACCCGTGTGGATGACCTCGCACTTTTCTTTGTTTAGTGCAAATTGTCACTTTCCGCACCATACAGAAATTCTCTCTAGATCATTTTGTAATTGGAATTGATTGTCTGATGATTTTACTGGACGGTAAATTACAGCGTCATCTGCAAACAATGTAAGGGGGCTGCTCAGATTATCAGCTAGATCATTTATATAAATCAGGAACAGCAGAGGGCATATGACACTACCTTGCGGAACACCAGATGTCACTTCTGTTCTACTCGATGATTTACCGCCTACCACTACGAACTGTGACCTCTCTGAGGCGACATCACGAATCCAGTCACACAACTGAGACAATACTCCATATGCACGCAATTTGATTAATAGTCGCTTGTGAGGAAGGTATCAAAAGTCTTCTGGAAATCTAGTAATATGGAATCGATCTGAGATCCCTTGTCGACAGCACTCATTACTTCATGGGAATAAAGAACTAACAGTGTTGCACAAGAACGATATTTTCTGAATGCGTGTTGGTTGTGTATCAATAAGTCATTTTCTTCAAGGTGATTCATAATGTTCGAATACAGTATATGCTCCAAACTCCTACTGCAAGTTGAGGTCAGTGATAAGCGTCTGTAATTCAATGGGTTACTCCTACTTCCTTTCTTGCATATTGGTGTGACCTGTGCTACTTTCCAGTCTTTAGGATCAGTTCTTCCGTCAAGTGAGCGGTTGTATATGATTGCTAAGAAAGGCGCTATTGTGTCTGCATACTCTGAAAGGGACCTGATTGGTATACCATCTTGACCGGAAGACTTGCCTTTCTTAAGTGATTTGAGTTGTTTCGCAACACCTAAGATATCTACTTTTATGTCACTCATCCTAACAGCTGTTCTGGTTTCGATTTCTGGAATATTTACTTCGTCTTCTTTCGTGAAGGATTTACGGAAAACTGTATTTAGTAACTCCGCTTTAGTAGCACCATCATCGGTAACATTTCCATCGCTATCGCGCAGTGACGGAATTGACTGTTTTTTGCCACTGGTGTACTTTACTTAGGACCAGAATCTCTTTGGGTTTTCTACCATATTTGTAGACAGTATTTCATTGTGGAAACTATTAAAAGCATCTCGCAATGACGTCCGCACTAAATTTCGAGCTTCCGTGAAACTTAGCCAGTCTTGGGGAATTTTAGTTCTTCTGAATTTGGCATGCTTTTTTCGTTGCTTCTGCAACAGTGTTATGACGTGTTTTGTGTACCATGGTGAATCGGTCCCGTCTCTCATTAACTTATGCGGTATGAATTTATCTATTGCTGTCGATACTGTATCTTTGAATTTGAGCCATATCTGGTCTACACTTACATAATTAGCTTGGAAGGAATGGAGACTCTCGCTTAGGAAGGCATCAAGCAAATTTTTATCTGCTGTTTTAAATAGATATATTTTGCGTTTATTTCTAGTGGTTTTGGTTGATATGGTTTTGAGCGTCGCTACAATGACCTTGTATTCACTAATTCCTGTATCCGTCATGACGCTCTCTATTAGATCAGGATTATTTGTGGCTAAGAGGTCAAGTGTGTTTTCTTAACCATTTACAATCCGTGTGGGCTTATGAACTAATTGTTCAAAGTAATTCTCAGAGAAAGTATTTAGTACAATTTCGGAAGATGTTTTGTGTCTACCACCGGCTTTGAACGTGTATTTTCGCCAACAAATCGAGGGTAGATTGAAGTCTCCATCAATTATAACTGTATGAGTTGGGTACTTATTTCTAATGAGATTCAAGTTTTCTTTGAAGCGTTCAGCTATTATATCATCTGAGTCGGGGGTGGGTAGAAGGAGCCAATTATTATTTTGGTACGGCTATTGAGTATAGCCTCTACCCATCGTAATTCGCAGGAACTATCTATTTCAACTTTACTACAAGATAAACTACTACCAACAGACACAAACACACCACCACCTACTTTATTTAATACATCCTTTCTGATCACGGTTTGCGCCTCTGTAAAAATTTCGGCAGAATTTATTTCCGGCTTTAGCCAGCTCTCTGTTCCTATAACGATTTCAGCTTCAGCGCTTTCTATCAGCGCTTGAAGCTGTGGTACTTTTCCAACACAGCTACAACAATTTACAACTACGATACCGACTGTTGCCTGGTCGATTCTCGTCGTTTCTCTGCCCTGCACCCTTTGAGACTGGAGCCCTTTTAGCGGAACCCGGAACCCCAGCACCCTATGGCGCAAGTCGAGGAATTTGCAGCCTACACGGTCGCAGAGCCGACTGAGCCTCTGATTCAGGCCCTTCACTCGGCTCTGTACTAAAGGTCCGCAATCGGTCCTGTCGACGAAGTTGCAGATGGTGAGCTCTGCCTTCATCTCGCTAGCAAGACTGGCTGTCTTCACCAACTCAGATAGCCGCCGGAAACCAGAGAGAATCTCTTCCGATCCATAGCGACACACATCATTAGTGCCGACTCGAGCCACCACCTGCAGTTGGTTGCACCCCGTACCCATCTTGGCATTCGGAAGGACTCTTTCCACATCTTGGATGACTCCTCCCGGTATGCACACGGAGTGCACATTACGTTTAACAGCATTCAAAGAAAAATAACCAACAAACCCGAAAGGTGCTGTTGTGCTCCTACACAGCAGCCGCCACTGGTTGCACCCCTCGCACCCCTTAGTGCATACGCCACAGGAAGGTGCCAAACAGGAAGTCTGAAAAAGCGTAAACGCTGTTTGCTGCAACGCCTCACATTCAAATTTCACTGAATGGTTTTGAACGATTCCTAGTTTTTACACCCACTATACCAGAGCAGAAACTGCGGTCACGTCACACTCCATAGGAGTCAGAGCACTTTCAATGGGGTTGTAGCCCCACAATGTCCTTACAGAAGGATTGAATCGTCCCGGGAGTTTAATCGGTGTCGAACGTTCCGAGGAACGTCGTTATGTTCCTCATAGCACTGCGAACTGTCGTTTTCTACCGCGAAATGTATGTAATTGAACGTCCCAAGGGAAGGAATGGTTTCATTGACGCCCTTTATACCACATCCTGAGGCCTTTTCGGGTCAGTTCGGAGCAGTGGTATGTCTGAAATATTTTCCTTGCCCACTCCTAAGAAAACTGTGATTCGATTGATTGACTGATTGATTGTGTGTGTGTGAATCCCTACGGGACCATGGCGCGTCAAACAGCGCGGCCACTCCGCGCTGCATTGATTGATTTTATTTTTGGGGGGTGGGGGGGGGGGGGAGGGGGTTTGTGGGCACTGTTTCATTTGAACGCTGGGTGTCGCGGTTCTGACATTGATCGCAGAGGCGTCAAGAGAGGGGTTGAGATGCGGATAAGGGCAGCTGCTACCATCTTCCCATTGTGAGACACGTCCAAGGTGTCGTTGGGCAGAACTGAAGTGAAATTTGGTGCCAATGTAATATCATTAACCAAAATTACACCTCACATCAACTTGTGAGCTCTAGCTTTGTTTCCGCATTTGTCGACGCTTTGCTTTTTGAAGCGTCGCCGAAACCGAGGGTGACGCTGCTGGTCGCCACGCTTCTCCACCTATACAGACGAAGGATTTAGCTAAATTTCCATCTTCTGCGTCGGAATGGAAGAAAGGACTGGGTTTGAAAGAAGTGACCATTTAGTTCCGTTGCCCAGTTTAATTCATAATTATTTGTTTCATAACATTTTAGATATGTATATAAATACACAAAGACGCTAACAAATGCTAGTGCGATGGTAGTCTATCAGGAAATTATAATATGAGTCATGTAATAAGTTATCGAGGTCCATATTTGCTTACAAGGGGTGGAGAGGTAGAGGCGTAGAATTTCTGAATACCAATCTTTTACTTTGTGACACTGTAACTCACTTTCATATATACATTAGACATGTAGGGTAAATGTTCTTGGATTTTTATAATTAATTTTGTAACTGACATTATAACTAATTTTTGTAATGAACTGTAATTTTATGTGGCTGTATTTTATATGATTTACTCTGTCGGTAGGAAGAGAAATACACTGAGGGGCCAAAGGAAAAGGCGAAATGCGCGAGTTGCATATGCGTCATCTAAGATTCGCCACTAGTCGGGCAGAGGCTAGCTTGGCAGCAAGACCAACCAACTCTGGTTAGCCTATTGAAGGGTGTTGAATCCATTAGCCTCGAATGATCGTAATCACAGGAGGAAAACGCAAGGCCATATTCACGTTATCAGGTGATGAACCGGAAATAATAGCCCAAATCCGGTAAAAGTGCTATGTATGAGCCGTATGTATAAAGGTGCTGCACGGATGACGCGAACAAAGACACATCTTCACATCGTCTCCAGGCAAAGTACTGTACAGAACTGTAAACACATAGATCAATATACCGCATGAAGAAAAATTCGTAGCCGGCCGAAGTGGCCGTGCGGTTAAAGGCGCTGCAGTCTGGAACCGCAAGACTGCTACGGTCTCAGGTTCGAATCCTGCCTCGGGCATGGATGTTAGTGATGTCCTTAGGTTAGTTAGGTTTAAGTAGTTCTAAGTTCTAGGGGACTAATGACCTCAGCAGTTGAGTCCCATAGTGCTCAGAGCCATTTTTGAAAAATTCGCGCACTGGACTTCGCAGCGCGATTATCACATAGTAGCAATATAAAAATGTCTTTCACAAAATTTCGTCCTGCGCATATTTCCGGCAATAAATGGACGTTAAGGACTGGCAACACTGTAATCGTGTATATGGTAGCTACCTCTGTCAGCATACAGGAGCAGTGCTGTGCAGTTGGTACAGTGAATAGCGTTTTACGCTAGCGCTCATGAGGTGAAGGGTATTTTCTTGTATTTGCCAATTTCATTCTGCCATATGATACTGAATTATACACAGATTCTTAAACGACACGTATCCGACATTTACATAATACAGTGTTCTGTAAAGTGAACATAACAAAAACGTGGTCAAACAAGTCAGAAATAGACTTCTGAAACAAATGACCTGTCATAGGACAGAATAACTACAAAAACAATATCAATTTCGAGATGCTAAAGATTATTACACGGTTAAATAACTCAACGTCTACTAGTTATTTATACTACGAATGTACATGGAGTCTGTCACGGGCGCGATACTCAGCTAGCAACTAGTCTGTGTCTGGTGAACAGCGCATACAGGACAAACACGTCATTAGTCGCAGCGGGTTGTTTCACCTAACGCCCATCACCTCTGATACAGCTTTTGTTCTGCATGATTCATCCCGACACTGTTAAATGTGAAATGTTGGTTTTCGAACTACACTGTTTCCCTAACGGTAATGGACGTGCTGTTTCCACATTTCCATCGATAATAATAATAATAATAATAATAATAATAACAGTAACACATGGAGATACTTTTTAAACAGAATGCTCTTGTCATATTCAATGTTGAAAGTAATAACTAGTGGTTTCATGGTGATTATGCATACAAATGGTAACCGAGTTAGTAAATTATTTGCAAAGCACTTTGCTAGCCCTACTGATGATGTACGACCCTAACGAAATGTAATGGACCTGAACGTGGCAAGAATAATATTTGGTACTAATTGATGGGACCATTGGGGGAGGGGACACAGAAAACAGGTTTGGAATCTAGTAGATGCAGTGGTGCAAAAGAATTCATGTACAGGGCATGCAAAAGGCTTCTTCAAAACCTGTCCAAGGAAAACGATTCTATTTCCATTTCTGTGTTCGTAGCACAAATACTTGTAGAAGACCCAGCGTAACCGCTGTATGGCTATTAAGACGATACCGTATCACTGAAACTACATTTAATCTTCGTACATCCATATTTAAATCGGATGATGGTGAGACATCAGCTGGTAAATAATCTGGCTGAGTACTAGATGTCCGCGGTGAGACAAATACGTGCTCCACATGGATGGCGGGCAGTAACTAGTTACTGCCCGCCATCCATGTGGAGCACGTATTGGTCTCACAGCGGACTTCTGGTACTCAGCCATACACAATTGATATCATCAAAGTGTACGGGCCTGAGATGGCGTTGAAGCAACGTCGAAACTAGTAGCCAAATAAATATGAAATATTAAGTACAGCTGGAGGAGTTTCATTTTTAATAGAAACTGCATTTAGCCCCCATGTTAACCCAAAACGCTATCCACTGCACTAACTGCACAGCACTACTCCTATACGATTACATCAGCAAGCCACCGTCCACGAGTGAGGCAGGTATGGGCCGCAGCGTTGTAAACAACATGCCGATACATGGGTGGAGCAATACAGTATTCAGTATTAGCCAGCAACATATTGATTTTGATTTTACAGATGAACACTTTCGAATGTATGCATTTAGTTCGGTTATTGATCATTAGATTTATTCTTTCATTCACTGCTGCCCTTTACTTTAAGCCTACTCACGTTCGCTGATATTCAGACGGTGCAAAAAAATTTTAAGCAGTTTAGTAGCACGTAGCTTACTCATGTATGGGTGGACTGTTCCGCGTTTGTTACAGATATTTATCAATAGTCATTGAATGTGTACAGACAATGTCGGTATTGATGGTTAAATGTTTTCTTTTTAGCGCACGGAAGAGTTCTGCAGAAATGTTGTATGTCTGAAACGGGAGTCGGTCGACGAAACTTTACTTAAAAGATCTCGCTGTAGTAAGGAATGTAAAAAGTCTTCCAAACTCCAGCATACTGTTCAGTACAGGCAATGAAGAATATTGTATGTTAACAGAAACGGACATAGAGTCATAGAATCAGTCTACATCGTATCCGAGAAAGGAATGGGACGGAGAATTAATACTGCAGCAGTGCCATGCACTTAATATTGATTCTCTGGTACAGTGAAAAGGATACGCTTCTTTTTCTATGTAATCCGTTGCTACTAACAGATGTGAAACAACAAAATTATCCCTATCTGCTTTTATTCGTTTACAATTAACTAGGTAATCGCTAATGTTGGTTCAAATGGCTCTGAGCACTATGGGACTCAACATCTATGGTCATCAGTCCCCTAGAGCTTAGAACTACTTAAACCTAACTAACCTAAGGACAGCACACAACACCCAGTCATCACGAGGCAGAGAAAATCCCTGACCCCGCCGGGAATCGAACCCGGGAACCCGGGCGCGAGAAGCGAGAACGCTACCGCACGGACGCTAATGTTGGGCTTTTACTCCACTGCAGCGTTCCACTATCACCTTCTCAGAGAGGCTACACTTTCACCATATTAAATGGATTTTTGTTCGTTTGGCCAGATAATACCGACAGTCGTAATAAGATATATGATTTCTGGTTATTCTTATTACAAAGGAAAAGCCGCTCACAGTATGTGCAAGGGTCGTACTCAACGTTCCTAGAGTAAGAGATTAAGCGGTAATACACTTAATACTTATAACAAGGTACCTAACAGAAACGATTGTGATTCTGTTCGACCCTGCGGTGACGAATGATTTTATTGGGATTGATTACACATACTGTAGTTTAGTGCATCTCTCGGCTGCTCTTGTAATGTGGATGCCTATCAGCGGGTGAATCAAACTGAAGAGTGTCTCATATAGAACCAATTATTTACTACGCAATATTCCAATTCAGCACAAAGAAAACGATCTTAACATCAAGACTAAATCTTAGTTTACTATATACGAAAAAGACAATAATTAAATGGTTCAAATGGTTCTGAGCACTATGGGACTTAACATCTGAGGTCATCAATCCCCTAGAACTAAGAACTACTTAAACCTACCTAACCTAAGGACATCACAAACATCCATGCCCGAGGCAGGATTCGAACCTGCGACCGCAGCGGTCGCGCGGTTCCAGATTGAAGCGCCTAGAGACGCTCGGCCACTCCGGCCGGCACAATAATTAAATTGAAGAAATAAAGCAGCAAGAACACCCCTCGGGAGAGGCGAGGGATAATATATTTAAAACTGATGAAGAAAGGATATCACTGCACTATCACACAGTCGATCATGCAGGGGTGAAGGGAGGCCTAAACTGGAAGTGTAACACGCCCACCAAGGACTTAATTAGTCCGACAACACCCGATGAAGGGGAATACCATCATCCATGTGTGGAGTTTATACTACTCAGGATCATTAGTACCGTGCGGTTAGGTTGGAGGCTGCGAATGGATGTACGAAGCAGGTTAGCCAATCGAGAGAAACAGAAAAACCGAGAAAGCTCAGGATTCGTTGCCTGCTGTGTTACTAGATATCTGTGGAGCGGAAAATGGGATGATTGAGAGTGTGACACTGAAAGCAACAATATGTTGACATCAGTAAGTCATCAAGTCATGAAATATAAATTGTGAGAGGGGGTGGGATCGAAAGACATGACAGGAGCATCACGTAAGGGGTTGTGGGTAAGTGCTTTGAACGTTATAATAGTAAGTTTAAATGATGGTCTGGTAAGCACGTTCTGCTGGATTAGTGGGAAAACGCCGTTGGCTGGAATACGAGCCGCAGATCAGTATGACCCCAGCTTAAGTTCTCCTTAATGACACGGTAACGAATTGCTGCCTCAAGTTCGGTTTTAGTGCTGTTACTGACGAGTTGAAGCGTTAGCCGGCAGTTAGGCCGTACATTAAATTTTAAGTGCCGGCCGCGTTCCCGTTCGTGTAGGACTGCGCCCCGTCTGCCCGAGCTAAGGCTCCTCTTATTCCGTTCAGAGAACAGTTACACTAGCGCAAACGTAAAAAAAAGGGTTCTAAGCTATCAAACTGTATTCACAAGTTGCGTCGAGACGAACAGTTTGATCTTTAATACTTTTGACCCATCAAAACGAGAAACATCCGCAAAAGTAGGCTACAAAAGCCACGCTCCTCTAGATTGAGCTAAAATCGTCTACGAATATTGAAAAACCTCTTGTTCTTACACTTACAGAATGCAGAGTCATTGTTTGTGTAGCATTTAACTCACAATTTTACCGGCGTAAAAAAATTAACAATTAAATCGTGTTGTTTCTCTGGTCTTCTTACTGCGAGACAACGGTGCTTATAGGGACTAAGTTTATATCAATGTGGAAACGTAATTGTTTTTCGCATAACTTGTTCAAAACGCTTTTCTTTTCATTGCCCTCACAGGAAATTTTAACTTACAATTATTAACGAAAGGCGGCCGCATAAGTGTGCGAGAGGATACTTAAATGCTCATGTAGCGCGCATGCACTGTAGCTTGAGTAGTCTTTATAGGCTAACTAGCTGAGCACCCAGCGTTGTCCGGGTATGTATTTATTCCAATCTTTTATTAGTTCATCTCCTCGTTCTCCCTCTCTCTGTCCATCTCCTCCATCCGTCTCTCTGTCGTCCTCCGCCATCCCACACTCTCTATCTCCTCCTGCCCCTTTCTCTGTCCATCTCCTCTTCCTCCACGCTCTATTAATCTGCTCTTCTCCCGTCTGTTCATCTGCTCCACCGCCACCCCCTGACCACCTCCTCCTCCACCCGTAATTCTACCTTTTCCTTCCCTCTCTCGCTGCTCATCTCCTCCTATTCCTTGCTCTGTCCATCTCCTCCTCTCTCTGTCCATTTCCTCCTCTTTCCTTTCTCCGTCCATTTGCTCCACCCTCTCTGTTCGTTCCTCTTCTGCTCCCCCTCTCTCTGCCTATTTCTTCCTCCCCCTGTCTCCATCCATGTTCTCCTCTTTCCTTTCTCTGTAAATCTCCTCATCTCCCCTCTCTCTGTCCATTTCTCCCTCCCCTCTCTCTGTCCATCTCTTCCTTCCCCCTATCTCCCTCGCTGTCTGTCCTTTTTCTCCTTCCCCCTCCTCAAAATGGTTCAAATGGCTCTAAGCACTATGGGACTTAACATCTGAGGTTATCAGTCCCTTAGACGTAGAACTACTTAAACCTAACTAACCTAAGGACATCACACACATCCATGCCCGAGGCAGGATTCGAACCTGCGACCGTAGCGGTCACGCGGTTCCAGACTGTAGCGCCTAGAACCGCTCGGGCACAAGTCCTCCTCCTCCTCCTCCTCCTCGCTGCACGTTATCACGTTCACCCCAACAGGTACTTCTTAACCCTTCAGGATTTCTTTGCAGGTGGGAACTAATGTAGGTACCAAATTTCGCTGAGGTCGTTCCAGGGGTTTGGGATGAGCTTCTTTCCAGTTATTTTTCCAGCGTACACTCAAGTCAAATATATTTCACATTTATTTAACATATTTCACACGTATTTGTATACACATTTCGCCTATATCTCTAGCGAATTTCGCCCTGCAGCTTGATTTTCACTCACCTCAGTGTTTATGACGTCATATCTTCTGAACTATGTGTCGTACAATGATGTATTTTTCTAGGTTCATTCAGCGGCATTAGTGGATACCGTTTGCGAAATGCGTTGCGAGCAGACTTAGTGGTAAGTAAGTAATAAATTAAAACGTCACGCTTTATTTGGCAGTTTTTCACGCATTTCTGTATTTGACGTAATATCTCCTGAATTATCTGTCGTACAATGATAAATTTCCATAAGTACATTCAGCGGCGGGTGTGTATACTGCCTGCGAAAAACGTTACGAGTGTAGTCAACAGCAATGAAGTAATAAAGTTAATCATCTTGGATGATGTGGCAGTTTTTATTGCGTCTCAGTGTTCAGTACGTCATATTTCCTGAACTATGTGTCGAACAGCGACATAATTTTTGTTGTATATGTGAATGCTGTCTGTAGAATATGTCGCGAATACAGTTAGTAATAAAGAAGTAATAAATTAAAACCTCATGCTCTAGGCGACAGTTTTTCTGCATGAGTTGCGAAACTGTGGTAAAGGATAATTTTCTTTACTTTCATCATTTTGTGTGGCTCGTCAGCGAGAAAAAGTTTCGTAAAGGTTTGAAATTATTTGAAAAGTTTGTTGCAAGGTTGTAGCTGCTGTTATTTTCAAACAGTGGATAGCTGGTAGTGGGCTACACTGCTTTTTCACCTCCACCACTTTGATAGGTAGCTGGTTCTCACCCTCACAGTGATGAATGTGCCAAGTTTGGCTGACATCGATCCAGTCGTTCAGGATAAAATGTTTTTATAATGTGTTTGGATCTGAGGTTCTTTACTGGACTGATAGACCACAAGTGTCTTTTATCAAACTGTTCATCCTGATTTCCCATACAACACTGTGGTATGTTGTAAACAGTTATAGTTTACATCCTGTATAAAAATAAGATTGCATGATGGGATGGAAGAGCCACTGTCCAACAGAATACATTGTGTGTAACTGTGTTACCTACCAGTTGTTTAATATTAATTACAAATAAAAATCATCGTATGTATGTCGAAGCGCTGGTAAAATAATTAAAACAGCTGTAAAATATCAGATGCCATTTATGATTGTACTTGCTGGTTACGTATGCTGTGACAAATACCACATGCTATATCTGATTACTCCTTGTAATATAATTCTACTTCTACTATTTTCTGTGTTATGTTAGAGCCCTGATGAGCAGAGTGCAAGTGTGTGAATTTCCACATGTTCCATATCAGTATAAACTAATGCGTGCAGTATATTGGCCTTAGGTATTAATATTTAGCTAGAGAAGTGAGTAACTGCAGATTTAGAGTACAATTTCACATATACGGCAACGGCATAGCCATTAGAAATTACATTAATTCCAGGTAAACTTCATTGTACACTCTGTATATTCACACACTCAACCCAGTCTATGCATCACAACTTCTTGATCTGAAACCTCTGTGTCTGGCTTATATCTGGACCTTCGCTTCTTGCAGAAACTGGGCAACACTGACATAGTCCGCTGTGATGAGCTGTCGAAACAGGTCCGTTACAGATGTAGGTCGGGGAATTCCTGCTCTGATCAAGGCCTTAAGAAACTTGCGGCGTTGCCTATCATAGCGTGAACACCCTAGTATCACATGGCTGAGGTCTGCAATCTCAGGTGAGTGGAATTCGTAGAGTGGAGATGGCTGAATTTTTTTCCTATAAAGATGTAAAGGGTATCAGCCGTGGCCAAGCCGGATGCGCTTTATGGTAGTGCTATGACCTCGCGGAATATTTGGCTGTATTGCGGCATAATGACTTCCTTCGGACTGTTGTAAGGTCTCCCACATCTGTGACCATTCATGATGAGCCTTTTTCTTTACGTCAGCAACAAAATCTGTATGTGGAAGGCAAGTGTAGTAAAGTTGGCCATCAGTCACACTTTGTTTCGCCAGGTGGTCCGACATCTTGTTACATGCGATACGAGTGTGTCCCTTGATGCACAATAAATGGACAAGTTTATGTCGACTTTAATATATTAACTTAATTACATCGAGCAGATGGCGATTAGTGCTTGAGCCCCATTGGTACTTCTCAGCGTACTCTTCGAATCTATGAAAATAAGGATCTGATTTGCCGCATATTGAAGGGCTTCCTTAATTGCAAGAACTTTGGCAGTGAAGATGCTGGCTTCCATCGGCAGCTTAAACATGCCCCCTGGGAAGTTCGATTTTTAAGTTATTATCTCGCCTATGTCATCGTGTTGAATACAGCATTTGACATGGTGCCCCACTGTAGACTGTTAACGAAGGTGCGGACATACGGAATAGGTTCCCGGATATGTGAGAGGCTCGAAGACTTCTGAAGTAGCACAACCGCCTTCACGGCGAGTGCATATCGCAGACAAGCGTATCGTCAGGAGTGCCCCAGGGAAAGATGATAGGGCCGCTGTTATTTCCTATATACATAAATGATCTGGCTAACAGGGTGAGCGGCAATCTGCGGCTGTTTGCTGACGATGCTGTGGTGCACTGGATGGTGTTTTCGTTGAGTGACTATGGGGGAATACATGATGACTTAGACAGAATTTGTAGTTGATGTGATGAATGCCAGCTAGCTCTAAATGTAGAAAAATGTAAGTTAATGCAGATGATCAAGAAAAAACATTCCCGTAATATTCGAATACAGCATCAGTAGTGTGCTGCTTAACACAGTCGCGCCGCACGGGGTAGTCGCGCGGTTTAGGACGCCTTGTCACGGTTCGGGCAGCTGACCCCGTCGGAGGTTCGAGTCCTCCGCTCGGGCATGGGTGTGTGCGTTGTCCTTAGATTAAGTAGTGTGTAAGCTTAGGGGCCGATGACCTCAGCTGTTTGGTTCCATTGGCTCTTACCACAAATTTCCACAGTCGCATTAATTAAATATCTAGACGTAACGTTGCAGAGCGATGTGAAATGGTATTATAGATATGAGTGGTGTCTGCCCTGTTGGACATGCCCTACAGAACAGACACGTCATATTTATGATTTTACGGGCGCAACGGCTATCTGATGAAAATGCTTCAGTGGTGACACACAACAAATGTCCCAGCTCCTACGGGAATCAGAAAGTAAGGGGGTAAGGGACTGGGGTTGTTGTAGTGTAGCAAGCGGGAAGTTGGGAATTTAGGGGTGGCAGAAAGTGTGTCTCAATGGCTGACGTGGTTGATGCAACCATTCTAGAGAAGCATAGTATCTAGGTTCGAGTCACAGTCGGGCACTTTTTTCCAGCTCTCGCAGTTGGATACCCACCACGCCCTCTGGGTTTGGAAGTCATTATTTCCATCCTATCAGTTTCCCATCCCTTTTCCTTTCTATTTCTTTCGCCCCAGTTATTCACGGATATGTACTGGAACGAACAATGAAGGATTTTAGTAGGAAAGGCGAATGGTCGATACCGGTTAACTGAGAGAAATTTATGAAAGTGTGGTTCATTTGTAAAGGAGTCCGCATGTAGGAAACTAGTGCCACCCATTCATGAGTACTGCCCGAGTGTTTGGCATCTGGACCAGGTCGAATTAAAGAAAGACATCGAAGCAACTCAAAGGTAGGCTACTAGATTTATTACTGCTCGATTCGAACAACAAACAAGTATTATGGAAATGGACTGGGTACTCAAATGCGAATCCCTAGAGGAGAGACGCCGTTCTTTTCGATGAACATTATTGAGAAAATTTAGAGAACTGATATTTGAAGCTGACTGTAGACCGATCCTATTGCCGCCAACGTATTTTTCGCATAAGGGCCACGAAGATAAGGTAAGAGAAATTAGGGCTCGAACGGAGGCATATAGACAGTCGTTTTTCCCTCGTATATTTACATGTGGAAAAGGAATGGAAATGACTAGTAGTGGTAGAGGAAACGCTCTGCCACATACAGTACTGTGACTTGTGGAGTATGTATGTAGATGTAGATTTAAATGTTTAATTGACGCTAATATGTGTGGTAAGTTTCAGACGTTTCTGTACAATAGTTCTTTGTAATACGTTTTCTCCGATATTTTATTTTATACTGCAGATCGGATGAGCAGATTATACGCATTCTGAAGCTCCATCAGAAATTTGCATGGGTGCAGTTTATGCGCTAATATTTTATAGCTGTTTTATTTATTTTATCGGAGCTTCAATCTACTTATAAAGTATTTTATCTGCAGTTGATTTAAACAATTGGTAGGTAAAATGGTTAAGCTTAATATGTTCTGTTTGGCTGTAGTGTCTCCACACCATCATGCAGTATTTTTTTCTTTATCGTTATTTCATCCCCTCGCCTCGTATGGGTGGGGGATGGGTTGCAGGGGTACAATCAAGCCGGTCTTCAGCCAAATGATTTCAAAAATATAAACAAAGATGGAATAAATGTCATACAAGTTGAAAAGTTTACAGATGTTTTTTAAAATCTATAAAAAGAATGAAATTTTTTGGAATTTACGTGATTATATTAGAACTATTGATTTTCTTCGTTGTTTCGATCAAAAATTCAAGGAATAAAACATAAAAACAAAAATATATATTTAAAACACAAAAGGCAGCAATGCATTTTCACTTAAATGCAAAAGGACGTGCCATGAGAGATTAGGGTTTGGGGAGAGAAAAAGTGTTCAATCCTTCCCGATGGCAACCACAACACAGGCGATCCACACAACTGCAGTTTAAGAGCTCTAATGTGAACAGAATACACAAACGAGCCCGTCACCTGCCCCTTCGCATAGGAGGAGGTAACGCTAACCGTAGCAAAATTAAAAGTTAAAAAAGCACCAGGCCCGTACAACAATCACTTGGAGACTCTTAAACGAGTAGCATCACGTGTTGCCCCATTTTTAGCTGAGATGATAAATGAATTCCTAAGTTTGGAAAGGGTATCTGCAGCCTGGAAGTTAGCAAATACAGTTATCATAAAAAAATCGGAAGCCAAATTCCCGGCCAATCTGATGTAGTGCAAACCAAATTGCTTGATCAGCACCTTGGCTAAGGTCAAGGAATTGCTTCTGTGTAACCGATTGCAAGATGACTGACGGATCCTGGGACTCAGCCTGCACCAAATGGGTTTCGCGGAAATAAGCCAACTGACGATGCAATTACTGGGCACCCGAATTAGCAACCACTGTCAACTGCAAGTACGTAATGGCCATACTCGTAGACTTTGCCAAGGCATTTAATAATCTCTGGTGGCATGCGATGTTTTCGAGACTAAGGGTACTATAGGTGCCAGCAACTCTATAGAAGAGTCTGCTAGAGTAGCAATTGAATGGCGAGTGGGTAAACTGAAAGCGATCGAGAGAATCACGGAGGGGTGCCTGCAGTGTTCAGTCTGTAGGTCCATCTTTTGCGATTTTTATATTGAGCCCCTCCTAACAGAAGCGGACAGGGATACACAGAATGACGGAATTGTGGCATACGTTGTTGATCTGTTGGTTGTGGTGTCAGGCAACTGAGGGTGAGAACTGGAAATCAAAGCCAGTGATATTCCACACAGGATAGGTAGATGGTGCCTGACAAACAGACTCACTGTGGCTCCAGATATGACTGTGTACTTATTACTGAAAGAAAAACTACAGAGAGATCAGATTATAAAACTGCACAATACAAATACACAGAGAAAACCTATAACCAGATACTTAGTGTTACAGATTGACGATCGATGTATGTTTAGCTAACCCTTGAAATAGGCAAATGATAAACCAGAAAAACTTGTATCCAAAGTCGCAGGCTTCAACACAGTCACTTACAAACTTCTGCTACAAGGTATAAGAATTTGTAACTGTCACTTTTTTCAATCAATAACATGTTTCAGAGCGAGCACGTGGGCACACAGACTCTGTCTCACAACGATCTGTACCGTTGTTTGTCGAGATCAAAGAGGTGTTCTGCTGAGACTATCGGGGGGCTGTTTTAGTTGGCACTTGGCCCGTAAATCTTCCTCCTTAGTTTTCATTACTTTGTCTAGTCTATCTCAGCCAGTACGTCGCAGCTAGCTGGCGGCTTGTTAGGCCTATCGGGTATATTGTAAGCACGACGCGCAGTGCTTCCACTGACCAGCTAGCTGCGACATTCTGGCTAAGAGGACTGTACTCCGTATGTCGAGAGCAGCGAGCCAGCGGCGGCGGAAGCAGGTTGACAGACCTTCCCGTTCCACCCTTCGGCCCGCGGCAACACTCGGCTCCGTCAGAACCTAACAATGCCGCGTCATTCATTGGAGCATTCCTGTAGGGGCAGCATTCTGCTGACCGATGTGTTCCTTGATGGAATATTTTTTCACATGCACTACCAGTGTTTGTCATCTTAAATAAACACACACACAAATATTTTCTTTAATGATGTTGCAGCCATTTGATTGCAACAATTTTATTTAATTGTTATACAGTTCAGATTTCGCTGTATTTCATACCAGTCTGTTATCTTTTGACAAATAAATAAGTTACTATACTTGAAAATGGCCTATGGCCGAACTCTGGAACGTACAACAATAAAAAAAAGTTGTTACCGTCAAATGGCGGTAACATCATTAAAAAAATTACCATGACTATGGTTCCAGCCAAAATAAAAATTACACACAATCAGATTTTCAACATTAACAAGGTAAAGCAAATTGCACAAATATTACATGCAAAATATCGAATAAGGACGTTTCCTGTAATTTTTGTGCCGGTCGTTGTGGCCGAGCGGTTCTAGGCGCTTCAGTCCGGAATCGTACTGCTGCAACGGTCGCAGGTTCGAATCCTGCTTCGGGCGTGGATGTGTCTGATGTCCTTAGGTTAGTTAGGTTTAAGAAGTTCTAAGTGTAGGGGACTGATGACGTCAGATGTTAAGTCCCATAGTGCTTTGAGCCATTTGTAATTTTCGGGCGGGAGAACGGAAACCCCAAGATCATCGTCATCTGATTGGTCATCTCTCGTCACAACCACATAGTCTTCGCTATCTTGGCCGCTAATGTCCTCATAGTATGATCAAGAAATTACGATATTATGAACGGATTCTTCTCTTACACCTTCTTCTGTGTTTGACCTTGTAATTTCTTTCCACACGTAGTTCACGACGTTTTTCCAATTTTCTGGAGTTATTCGTGTGACACCCTCATTTATCAGCCTTTCTGTGTCTCGCTCCGCAACATCTAATTTTATTTGAGCCTAGATGAGCTCAACTGCGTTGTTATGGCAGCGCCGGCCGGAGTGGCCGAGCAGTTCTAGGCGCTACAGTCTGGAACCGCGCGACCGCTTCGGTCGCAGGTTCGAATCCTCCCTCGGGCATGGGTGTGTGTGGTGTCCTTTAGTTAGTTAGGTTTAAGTAGTTCTAAGTTCTAGGGGACTGATGACTTCAGAAGTTAAGTCCCATAGTGCTCAGAGCCATTTGAACCATTTTTGTAATGGCAGCGGTACAGTGGAAGATGTAGAACTTTGTGGCCGTGGTTCTCTGCTAATGTATCAATCACATAATGCGTCTTCTGTGGCTTGTATCGTTTCACTCATTCCAGAAGTTCCACTTTCCGCATATTCTGTTCAAAGCCTGTTTTACTGTCTTTCACCCAGCTGACTATTTCGTCTCTCCTTGCAGCAGCCGCTGGTGCCTTATTTAATTGTACAGAATGGTATGGCGCATTGCCATTACAAAAACACTACCAGAACTGACGTTTGGTAGCAAATGAGTAACGAAACTGTCTTGGAATGTATCTGCATTCATCTCCTCGTGGTAGTCGACAGTGTTTTTTGACTGAAACATCATCATAGCACCGGGTACAAAACTGTTCATAGAGCCAGAATGAACTAGAATTAATCGCCCCCCCCTCCCTTTCCAGTCGGAACACTCATAGTTCCGTGCCATGTGTTGTCTGTCCATGCGACGGAACGTGCATGACGCACGTTGACCCATGCTTTGTCAATCCATAGTACATTTTCCGGATTCACTACTAGCAACTCGCGCAGGAAACATCTCCATGCTACAATCTCTCCGCGTTCCATTGATACCTTTCGTCCTGAGAGCTTTTTCCAACGGAAGCCATTTTTTTTTCAAAACAATGGGGGGCCTTGTCGTTCTGCCTGCGAACAAACCACTGTCCGCCTATGATGCCATCAACTTTTTAAGTGTTGGATAATCCTTCCTACTGTAGTGCCGGGCGGAATGGCCGAGCGGTTCTAGGCACTACAGTCTGGAAACGCGCGACCGCTACGGTCGCAGGTTCGAATCCTACCTCGGGCATGGATGTGTGTGATGTCCTTAGGTTAAGCCGGTCGGAGTGGCCGAGCGGTTCTAGGCGCTACAGTCTGCAACCGCGCGACCGCTACGGTCGCAGGTTCGAATCCTGCCTCGGGCATGGATGTGTGTGATGTCCTTAGGTTAGTTAGGTTTAAGTAGTTCTAACTTCTAGGGGACTGATGACCACAGCAGTTAAGTCCCATAGTGCTTAGAGCCATTTTTGAACCTACTGTAGTATGTGTATAAGTGTTGCCTGATAGCATTTTCGTCAAAGTTGGCTGTTTCAGTCACACAACAGAATCTCTTCCTTGAATGTCCAGGCGTCACAATAACAGGGTTCGCAGTTGAATTGGCAGCCTCTTTATCACTTGTGACTCTCTTCACTGTTGCTGTAATGTTCAGTGCTTTTGCCACTCTGTCGATCACTTTATTCACTGATATCAAAGGCCCACCATTGTCCCTTTCCATTTCAAAATAAACACACAATTTGTATATAAATTCGCGTGCTTGGGATTTTAGAGCAGCTCCTTTTCCAAAAACCCTCTTCTCTGCACTACAGGCAGCCATTTTTCGCTTATACACACTTATATACACTTTTCCACTTATACACACGTCAAGAAACTCACAGCAGGCGGGGCGTTGCCACGGCAACGTAAACAAAAGCTCACGATCGGATTGGCCGTCGTGGATGCGCAAAGCACGTGCGCCAAGGCCGCGTCGACTGTCAGAAAAAAGTCTATCTCTGAAAAAAAAAATTCTTCTGTGGAATTCCGAATTTCTCCTCTAGCACCTACCTGTGCCAACTCGATTCCTTCTGTAGTATCTGGGTGTATTTAGAAGCATTTCGGAACAATAATACGCCAGGAAGCGTCAGTACGTTTACAAAAACGACAATTCTTTAGCTTTGAATTCTGATTTTTATGTGCAGTATTGACTTTTGATAGTATATTTGTGATCTAATAGCATATAGTTCTGTCTCTGAAGTAAGAATCAATGATAAGAATGCGTACTCGGGCAGAAAAGGTACGAAAACATCGTATCCAACACGGCTTCGAAGTAGTATGTAATCAAAGCGTCCAAAACATAGATGTGTGGCTGAGTGGAGTTCGGAAGGAGTCAGTGCCTCTGGTAAGAAGTTGAAAGACAGTGATAAGGAATTTGATGTGAATTACACATTAAGCTATAGAATTAAAAATTTTCTTGTCGTTTTGTCTGTTATTTCTCAACAGGTGGAATGTGAAACGTGCAATGCAGACGTCACGTTGCACGAACGAAGTTGCAATAATTATTGCTTACCGAAACTGCGCAGAAGTTGTTATACTAAGTACTAAGTTTATATGGAATGCATATGAAATCAATCGAGGAATCGTCCTAGCAAAGCTCCTGCTTGGAGTAGGCCTTAACGAAATTGTAAAGTTTTGTGCGTTCATCGAACTGCCACGATCGATATTTCAATCGTTCTGTGATAAACTAGTGGATATGATTTCGATTGCAATGGTATAAGTACGGCAGACCAGTCCTGGGATAGCAGATCAATGGTAAGAGTTTTGTATGAGCAGAATTTTTTCATTTGTTCATGTCTATAACACATTTCAAAACTTCAACGCTTTTTCCTCGGAATATGGTTTTTCAAAACAGCTTAATTCCAGCAATTTTCAGTCTTTTTACATGAAAACTTAACCATAACTTTGAAATGAAAATTTCAAAGAGAACCACGTAGGGGATTTTCTGTTAATTAATTTAAACAATATATATTAACAAATAAGTGCCTTTTTTGATGAACATTGAACGATTTCATTCAAACACTCGCCAATTACACAAAAGTCAATATTTCTCAGATCCCCTATGTAGTTTTTTAGCTACACTAATGCAGATTACACATAATCTTTTTCTTTTTTCAAGATTCAAATTGGCACCAGGAGAATTGCTGTAGTGTAGCCGTTTTTTGACAATTTTTTTGTTATATACTTAAATATGTGCTCAGTGACTATCCCATGTATTATTTCTCTATCATTATTCCTTCCGCCCAAAGAAATTGCCAAGGGAACGCGTTTTTAGGCTGTTACAGTTCTGTTATCCCTTAAATGCCATGGGATTTACTCCATCCTCACCGACGTCCGGAGGCAGTTGAAAATACGCCATGCAGGCCTCAGTCGAGGCATTGTGCACTTTTTTTTTGCAGGACACTGCCCCTACCCATCGCACCTTTGTGGAATGCACCTCACTTAGCGAATAGATTGTTGCTCAGGGGAAAGAGGAACCCTTAGCATATACTTCTACAATACACACTACACATGCGGACCCGAAAAAAATATTTACAGATGACATCTTCTAATCCATAAGAGACTTAGACATATGACAAGACCTGAACGCGGTGGCTGACTCTACATCACGTGTACTACACATATCAAAAAAAGTTTTGAATCACCCCGGTTCCCAGAACTCCTGAAGATAGACGTTGACTGTGGATATTGTATCACAGACACAGTCCATTTGACTGTTCAGAGATGTCGCTAAACTCGCCCAAAGATGTAAACAACCATGCATGAGCAGTGCCTATTAGGCGGAGGGGGTCCGACAGTCGATCAGTCCCAGTCACTCGACCACGAAGACGGTACACAGCTACTGTTGTCTGTAGTTCAACCATACCTAGACGGTCAGTACCGCGGTTCGGCCGCGTCCGCAATGTTACTTTGTGCCAGGAAGGGCTCTCAACAAGACAAGTGCCCAGGCGTCTCAGAGTGAACCAAAGCGATGTTGTTCGGACATGGAGGAGATAAAGAGAGGCCGCCCAAGGGCTACTACTGCAGTGGATGACCGCTACCTATTGATTATGGCTCGGAGGAACCCTGACAGGAACGCCACCATGTTGAATAATGTTTTTCGTGCAGTCACAGGACGTCGTGTTACGACTCAAACTGTGGCCAACAGGCTGCATGATGCGCAACTTCACTCCCGACGTCCATGGCGAGGACCGTCTTTGCAACCACGACACCATGCAGTACGGTACAGATGGGCCCAACAACATGCCGAATGGACTGCTCAGGACTGGCATCACGTTCTCTTCACCGATGAGTGTCGCAAATGCCTTCAACAAGAGAATCGTCGGGGACGTGTTTGGAGGCAACCCGGTCAGGCTGAACACCTCAGACACATTGTCCAGCGAGTGAAGCAAGGTGGAGGCCCCTGCTGTTTTGGGGTGGCATTATTTGCGGCCGACGTACTCCGCTGGTAGTTACGGAAGGCGCCGTAACAGCTGTCTGATACCTGAATGCCATCCTCCGACCGATAGTGCAACCATATCGGCAGCGTATTGGCAAGGCTTTCTCTTCATGGACGACAATTCGCGACCCCATCGTGCACATCTTGTGAATGACTTCCTTCAGGATATTGACGTCGCTCGACTAGAGTGGCTAGCATGTTCTCCAGACATGAACGTATCGAATATGCCTGGGATGGATTGAAAAGGGCTGTTCATGGACGTCTTGACCCACCAACTACTCTGAGGGATCTCCGCTGAATCATCGTTGAGGAGTGGGACAATCTTGATCAACAGTGCCTTGATGAACTTCTGGATAGTATGTCATGACGATTATATAGGCATGCATCAATGCAAGAGGACGTGCTACTGGGTATTAGAGGTACAGGTGTGTATAGCAGTCTGGACCACCACGTCTGAAGGTCTGACTTTATGGTGGTACAGCATGCAATGTGTGGTTTTCATGAGCAATAAAAAGGGCGGAAATGATGTTTATGTTGATCTTTATTCCAATTTTCTGAACAGGTTCCGGAACTCTCGGAACCGAGATGATGCAACACTTTTTTTATGTGTGTATATGCAGAATATATTGAAACGAGACCATACAGATGAACCATGCAGGCAGTTACCGGAGCTGAATATGACACTTTGTAATTAATGAACGACGCAGTAGAAGCAAAATGGGGCACCCATCATTTACAGACGAAGGGCTAACACCTCCCAAATCACTAGCAGTTACTGGAGCTGAATATGAACCATGAGTAGTATCCGACATAGGGCACAACGAAAACACTGACAGTTTGTAATTTATGAGCGACGCAATCGAAGTAAATATGGCACACAAAATTTACAGACGAACGGCTAACACCTCCCAAATCAGTAGACAGCAAGATAAAACATCTGTAAACTGTAACTAACTACAATTGTCCCAGGCTGTGTTCCAAGTAAGCACATTAAATCTGAAATAGCTATAGTACAGAAGTAGTACCACTAGATCACTAGATCGGATGTGAATGAAATACACTAACCTTACATGTAGAACGATACGGGGACTTAGATTATATTACAATAGAATAGTCATTAGAATAGAATAGCATAGAAGACAGACATAAGTCAGTGATCCCCTGTTCAGTCGGAGATACTTCCCCACAGTCAGTCAGTCACTGGGACTTACAATTTGGATGCGACGCAAAAGCGAGTGGCCCTAAGTGTACCACAGAGGTCTTCACATTTGGAATGACACTGGTAGAGAAATCTTAAATTTTACCACGTCTCCTTTATCTTCCTTTCTAATTAAATAATCTTCAGTTAAATTCTTCTAATTTCTCAATCTGACCCATTTTTTAAAGTTTTTATTTAATTGTAAAATCGTAAGTATACAATGAGGTGACAGAAGTCTTGGGATACCTCCTTATACCATGTCGGACCGCTTTTTAGACGGCATAGTCGAGCAGTTCGACGTGTCTCAACAAGTCGTTGGGAGTCCCCTGCAGAAATACTGAGCCATGCTGCCTCTGTAGCCACCCATAATTGCAAGAGTATTACCCGTGCAGGATTTAGTGCACGAACTGACCTCTCGATTACGTCCCATAAATGTACGATAGGATTCATGTCCGGCGATCTGGATGCCAAATAATTTGATCGAATTGTCCAGAAAGTTCTTCAAACCAATCATGAACAATTGTGGTCCGGTGACATGGCGCATTGTCATCCATAAAACTTCCATCGTTGTTTGGGAATATGAAGTCCATGAATGGCTTCAAACAGTCTCCTAGTAGCCGAACACAACCATTTACAGTCAGTGATCTGTTCCATAGCACCAGAGCACCCAGTGCTTGTAAACACAGCCCAC
Source organism: Schistocerca serialis cubense (assembly GCF_023864345.2). Lineage (NCBI taxonomy): Eukaryota > Metazoa > Arthropoda > Insecta > Orthoptera > Acrididae > Schistocerca > Schistocerca serialis. Next base: position 1,010,520,689 of record NC_064640.1, read on the forward strand.
ACCATTATGCGGCCACCATAAGCTTGCGCATGGCCTTGTTAATTACTTGGGTTAATGGCTTTATGGGGTCTGCACCATAATCTAACCCTACCATCAGATCTTAACAACTGAAATCGGGACTCGTCTGACCAGTCCACGATTTTTCAGTCGTCTAGGGTCTAACCAACATACACTCATGCTCATAAATTAAGGATACTGCTAATACATGGTGAAACAACGCTCTGGTGGGCAGTTTACGTGTTTAAATCACCTCGGGGCATGACCGTGCGGTGCATTTGACCTGCGGTCGTCGCACGGTGGCGCTGGTAGCAGTCTACATACGCAGAGGTGTGTCGGTGCATGCCAGAATACGGTGCAGCAAGTAAATATGCAGACGTTTTCAGACGTGCTAATGGTGATTGCGTTGAAAATGGCTCAAAGAATGCATATTGATGACGTTATGAGGGGTAGAATACCAGGGCGACTGGAGGCTGGTCAAACACAGCAGGTCGTAGCACTCACGATTATGGCAACGATTCCAGCAGACAGGAAACGTGTCCAGGCGCTACAGTACGGGACGTCCACAGTGTACAACACCACAAGAAGACCGATATCTCACCATCAGTGCCCGCAGACGGCCACGGAGTACTACAGGTAGCCTTGCTCGGGCCTTACCGCAGCCATTGGAACAGCTGTCTCCAGACACACAATCTATAGATGACTGAACAGACACGGTTTATTCGCCCAGAGGCCTGCAAGGTGCATTTCACTGACCCCTGGTCACAGGAGAGCCCGTAAAGCCTGGTGTCAAGAACACAGTACATGGTCATTGGAACAGTGGTCCCAGGTTACGTTCACGGATGAGTCCAGGTATAGTCTGAACAGTGATTATCGCCGGATTTTCATCTGGCGTGAACCAGGAACCAGATACCAACCCCTTAATGTCCTTGAAAGTTGCCTGTATGGAGGTCGTGGTTTGATGGTGTGGGGTGGGATTATGATTGGTGCATGTACAACCCTGCATGTCTTTGACAGAGGAACTGTAACAGGTCAGCTGCATCGGGACGTCATTTTACACCAGTATGTCCGCCTTTTCAGGAGTGCAGTTGGTCCCACCTTCCACCTGATGGATGATAACGCACGGTCCCACCGAGCTGCCATCGTGGAGGAGTACCTTGAAACAGAAGATATCAGGCGAATGGAGTGGCCTGCCTGTTCCCCAGACCTAAACCCCATCGAGCACGTCTGGGATGCTCTCGGTCGACGTATCGCTGCACGTTCTCAAACCCGTAGGACACTTCAAGAGCGGCGACAGGCACTGGTGCAAGAATGGGAGGCTATACCCCAGCAGCTGCTCGACCACCTGATCCAGAGTAAACCAACCCGTTGTGAGGCCAGTGCACATGTGCGTGGTGATCATATCCCATATTGATGTCGTGGTACATGCGCAGGAAACAGTGGCGTTTTGTAGCACATATGTTTCGGGACGGTTTTCTCAACTTATCACCAATACCGTGGACTTACAGATCTGTGTCGTGTGTGTTTCCTATGTGCCTATGCTATTAACGCCAGTTTTCTGTAGTGCCACGTTGTGTGGCACTACATTCTGCAATTATCCTTAATTTATGAGCATGAGTGTAGTCACGAGCCCAGGAGAAGCGCTGCAGGCGATGTCGTGCTCTTTGCGAAGGCACTCACGTCGGTAGTCTGCTGACACAGCCCGTTAACGCCAAATTTCACCGGTTCTCCTAACAGATACATTCGTCGCATCGCTCTCGGTCGGTAAGTGAAGGCCATCGGCCACTGCGTTGTCTGTCTTGAGAGGCAATGCCTGAAATATGGTATTCTCGGCAAACTCTTGACACTGTAGATCTCGAAATATTGAACTGCCAAACGATTTCCGAAATGGAATGTCCCGTGCGTCTAGCTCCAACTAGCATTCCGAGTTCAAAGTCTGTTAATTCCCATTGTGCGGTCATAATCACGTCGGAAACCTTCTTACACAAATCACCTGAGTACAAATGACAGCTCCGCCAAATTACACAGAAAATGGTCGATTTAGTTGGCTAGGCGATAGACCATCACTAAAGACAAATGCAAAAAAAGTGTCAATATATTGCGCAGAAGTACGTCACTTAGAACTCTGGCTTCATAGCAAAGAAGTCGGCGCTCGAAGATGTGGGTGTATATAGCCTTGCAGAACAAAAGCAGAAATTAACCAAGACGGCCGAAACAAGTCCGAGAACCTTTCTGTGAACATTTCAATGCACCAGGGACTCTTCGATGCAGCATAGATTGATAAACCACAACAACAATTAATTACAAATGAAACAGGTGAACTATACAATTTATCTTATACGTGTGCTGTTTTCTTTGTATTCCTCTACTGTAACAGCTGTTGCAAATGAAGTGTTGTGTAGCGTATCAGTGTGTGGGTAATAATATAGGGGTTAATTGGGCAGGAAACAGTGGAGATGAAGATAGGAGTTGTGGTAGATATTGGGAAGACAGAAGGTGAGGAGGAGTCTGCTGGTTGCACAGGACCATGGTATCAAGAAGAGAAGGGATGGGGAGGGATGGAGAGGGGGGCCATAATATGGAGTGAGATAGGTGGAGGTGTTCGGAGCTATAGTTTGTAGGATGGATAAATATATGGATGGATTACATTGTCTGGGACATCGAGTCAGTTGAAACTGTGATGAGAAAGGGGGTGTGTGTAGGTGTAAGGACATTGGGCAGTGGGATGTGTTGGTAAAGGCATGGCAGCATACCAGAATTGATGATCACAGGGGAAACAATTGGGTTATTGGAATCTAGTTTTTCAGACAGTGTACGATATTCAGAGATATTAGATGGGGGTGGGGAGGGGTGGGGAACTATATGAGATGATACAGAATCCACGTGGGGAGGGTAAACAGATGTAGAAAGCAAGGCAAGTGCATGGGGTAAGGATTTGGGGCAATTTATAGAACTTAAGTGCAGTGGATATCCATTCAACATTAAGAGTGGATCGACAGCATCAAGGTTTTGTAGGAATGGAGGTTAGTGGAGGGATAGGAATCCCAAGATTGGACAGTTAGCAATTTTAGTCTTTCTGTTGGATCGTTAGTAGGGGAGGTTTCCATGTCAGTTGCGCCGGCCGGTGTGGCCGAGAGGTTCTAGGCGCTACAGTCTGGAACCGCGCGATCGCTCCGGTCGCAGGTTCGAATCCTGCCTCGGGCATGGATGTGTGTGATGTCCTTAGGTTAGTTAGGTTTAAGTAGTTCTAAGTTCTAAGGGACTGATGACCTCAGAAGTTAAGTCCCATAATGCTCAGAGCCATTTGAACCATGTCAGTTGCCAGTCGAGGGTTATTCCAAGATACTTTAGAATATTAGTTAACTGGACAGGATGGTTATAAATATTAATGTGTAAGTCATTAAGGGTGAAGGTACGAGTGGTATGTCGTACAATATTGACTGGGGAAAAAATGAGACGATCTTAAGGAGCCATTTGGTTGCACCAGGTGGTAAACTGATTGAGCTGGAATTGGAGGGATCTTTGGGATTTCCAGAGTGTAGTCAGAGGGAGACAAAGGTGGTGTCATCAGCGTACTAAAAGAGGTGGACCGGTGGAGGTGGTTTAGATATGTCGGCAGTGTGGCAGTGGAGAGGAGGGAGGACGAAGCCTTCGGGTACACCCGCTGTAAGATGAAAGGAATGTGAACAGGTATTGTTAAAAGCGACAAAGAATGGGCGGGTAGATAGGAAGGATGCAGTAAAGCGGACATAATTAACTGGAAGTGTATAAGCTTGCAACTTGAAAAGTAGACTGGAATGCCTTACATAGTCACAGGCTTTCTCTAGGATGAGGGAGGCAGAGATAATTGACGGTCATTGAACTAGTATAATGGGAGATCAGTGAGGTACAGCAGCTGCTTATCAGAGGAGAAGCTGGGACAGAAGCCACACTGGCGAACAGGAAGGAGGCGGTGGAGGCGGTGTTGGTCCAGGTCTTGCCCATCATGCAGTTGTGCAATGTTGCTTTTAAATCTGATTTGTAAGGTATTTACTAATGGTCTTAAATAAAGCCTCCCTGCTCTTATAATTATAGTGCGATGGCGCTCTGCTAAGCGCAGTTTTACTGGCTTTTAATAACTGTCACTGTAACGATTTTATGCATTCTTTTATTAAATACATACGTAACGTACACACTTGAACTATTGTGCTGTAGCGACTTCTAGCGTGCCATACAGCAGACATAGCAGTTGTCGCTGCGTGAGTCTGATGTGTTTCTGCATCGAGTAAGTATGTCTCTTACTACTAAAATTTTATGCGAATTCGATGAATCTTATTTGGCTTACTATTTTGACTGTATGATTTTTACATATCCCGACATTTTATGATTAAGAAACTGTGTGTACTGAGGTATGTGACAATTTAGTTTACAACGGAAAGTGATCACAGATATTGGCTGTGAGCGGGCATTGATTTAAATCAATGGGGAAAATTGAAAATTTGTGCGAGACCAGGGTTCGAGCCTGGGCCCTAAATTAGTAGTGTGTGGATAAGTTGACAATCTGGGTGTGACGGGAGGCGTGCTAGGGTGGTCTGTGCAATTGCGATGACCACTGTGTCCAGATAGCGCAGTGGTCAGCGCATCTACCCAATATACAGGACACCCAGTTTCGATTCCCGGACCAGCACAAATTTTCAACTTTCCCCATCGATTTAAATCACTGCCCACTCGCAACCAATGTTTGTAATATCTTTGAGCCAAAAGACTGAAACTGAGGTGTGCACTTGTTGCACCAAAACGTGGGCTAAGTGAAGGGGACTCATAGAATGTATTATATAGCTACATAGTATAGTCTCAGCAGCAAAATAAAAGTATGTGGGTAAGGAAGCCATGAAATAAAACCGAAGGATGGAATCCATATCATCAGTAACCGGTACTACATGGTGCGCTGGATTGGAAACGAATACAGCAGAGGATTAGTCCTTGGTTAAGACGAAAATTGAAAAGAGGGCAACATATCGCTGTACAGTGCAAAGGGTATGACGGAACTCACCCATCGCTTAACCATTCAGGTGTGACTTCACGTATTGACTATGGTATGTACTACGTTGTGCAATCATCGTCTTTTAACTCTAGCTTCTCCTATCCGTGATGATCCATCTGCAAGGAAGGTCATGAAGCGCACTCCGTAAATATTTGGAGAAATATTGTCTGTATTTTGAGTTACAGAGGATCTTGCAATGTCGTTCCTGCAAATAGTTCCAGAAGTCCAAAGTGTCCTTAGTGCTGTCTTGAAACAAATAATGCACTGAGTGGCCATGAAGCCAAGTTACAGCATTAGTTTTGGTACGTGGGTAATATTTATATATTTATTCCAGAACATGGCAGCGTATTACCTATAGTTGAAACGCAGACTGTATTAATTCTTCTTCGTGGTGAGACACGGCTCACGACTGCGTTTCTTTCTAGTATTGTTACGATCTGTGCACGTACGGTATTGTCAGTTCTGCCGCTACCGTTGACCTCAGCTGCCTTCGCTGTGTTGCTTCTCGGTCTTCTGTCTCAGCCTCTCGTAGTACAGTACACGGGGGTTGGTTGGTAAGACAACGCCCTACCCAGCCGCTCTTGAAATAGCGTAAGCAATGTTATCCAAGGTCTGCCATTATGTTTCGCAACGTAGTATATCTTTGACAATGAGGCATTCGTTCTGATTCAGTTGCTGCCGACCAGTATCAGCTACATCGTCATACAGCGGACACCCCAAAATAAAATGTCCTGGCGTACCTTCTTCACCACAGGCACTCTCGGAGGAACTTCTCTACCACTTCGATGCTAGAAGGCGTCGTAGGGCCCATAACCATTCAAAATGTGTGTCAGAGCTCTTGAGGGATTAAGGTGCTTCATTCGCAGCCTCTTTTTTATATTTGGCAAAAACCTATAGCTGTGCCTCGCCGTTTGGGCATCGTTTCTGCCATAGGTGGAGGATCTGATTTTGAATTTGTTGCTTACTTATGGCCTGTATTCCTATTAAATTCAGCACTTGCCCGCATCTCGTGGTCGTGCGGTAGCGTTCTCGCTTCCCACGCCCGGGTTCCCGGGTTCGATTCCCGGCGGGGTCAGGGATTTTCTCTGCCTCGTGATGGCTGGGTGTTGTGTGATGTCCTTAGGTTAGTTAGGTTAAAGTAGTTCTAAGTTCTAGGGGACTGATGACCATAGATGTTAAGTCCCATAGTGCTCAGAGCCATTTGAACCATTTGAACCATTCAGCACTTCTTTCTACAGCCAATAGCCGGCCAGGGTGGCCGAGCGGTTCTAGGCGCTACAGTCTGGAACCTCGCGACCGCTACGGTCGCAGGTTCGAATCCTGCCTCGGGCATGGATGTGTGAGATGGCCTTAGGTTAGTTAGGTTTAAGTAGTTCTAAGTTCTAGGGGACTGATGACCTCTGCAGCCAGTACATCGCCGCTTTTTTCCTTATCCAGAGATCGTTTGGACACATTCCAAGTATTACTTGCAACGCCTCAACTGACACTGTGTAAGTAGGCTGTTTATGTTTTCTTATTGGTAACGCCACGTAGCGCTCTATATGAAAAATCACTGGCTGTGCTGTGTGCAGTCTGTGGCTAGTTTGCATTGTTGTCTGCCATTGTAGTGTTGGGCAGCGGCAGCTGGATGTGAACAGCGCGTAGCGTTGGGCAGTTGGAGGTGAGCCGCCAGCAGTGGTGGATGTGGGGAGAGAGATGGCGGAGTTTTGAAATTTGTCATGAACTGCTATATTTATATATGATGATATCAAGGTAAATACATTGTTTGTTCTCTATTAATATCTTTCATTTGCTAACTATCCCTATCAGTAGTTAGTGCCTTCCATAGTTTGAATTTTTTATTTAGCTGGCAGTAGTGGCGCTAGCTGTATTGCAGTAGCTTGAGCAGCGAAGATTTTTGTGAGGTAAGTGATTTGCGAAAGGTATAGTTTAATGTTAGTCAGGGCCATTCTTTTGTAGGGAATTTTGAAAGTCAGATTGCGTTGCGCTAACAAAATATTTTGTGTCAGTTTAAGCACAGTCTTGTATAATTGTTCAAAGGGGACGTTTCATATGTCGACCCTTAGCCGAGGATACCTCACTGGAATCTTCTGATTTTTTCTGGTAGTTTGTGTAATTAGTGTAGCTATTGCTTATTGCTAGCGTGTAATTGTAGAGAAAATCTCCTTTGTAGTTGCAGTCTTTCATTGTTGTACAGTAAAACAGTTGTGGCATGCATGTAGATTTGCACCAAGTATTTCGCAGCTGCAATTAACTAGATATTATTTTCAGTGCTATGTTAATGTGTTCTCTTATTTTTGATCTTCAAATTGTGTTTTTCTGTGTTGTCGTGTGAAATACTGTGACAATAATGGCGTGTGAAAAACGTAATACTAGGCTCCAAAGTAAACTGAGAAATGACAGTGAAAATGAAAGCAGTGTGTTAGCGCCACCGAGTAATGAATTAACTGATGTTCAAAGTAGTAATTTGGTAATTGTGCATAGGGAAATGGAGCGGGCTGCAAACAATGGTGTAGACATTGAAACAGGTAGTGAACAGGGAAGCATTATCGATCGATCGGTCGGCAACAGCTCGCCTCAGGAATCCGAAATGACAGGACACAATTTCGCAAATACTGTAGATTCAGGTTTTGGGTCATCACCGTTTTCTCAAATAAGTCAAGACACATTTTCTGCTTGTCAAAATGTGAATGTTGCCGGTGCAAATGCACTGCCGAAAAGCGTAGAGAAACAGATTCCAGACACTAATACATTATTATTGCAATTAATGCAACAAATGGAACAAAATCAGAGACAAATGGGACAACATCTTAAAAAGTTAGACACAGTGGAACAAAATCTTAAAAAGTTAGACACAGTGGAACAAAATCTTAAAAAGTTAGACACAATGGAACAAAATCTTCAAAAGTTAGACACAATGGAACAAAATCTTCAAAAGTTAGACACCACACTTGAACAAACACGTGAAGATTTAACTACTGAGTTACATAACATTGAATCGAAATGTCAAAAAGTCTGCAATGACGTAAAAACACAAATTTGTGAGCATTTTCAACCTATTTTTTCGCGGCATGAAAATGCATTACAGAATCACGAAGCAGCCATAAAAGAACTGCAAACCATTGTTCATGAAAATCATGAGAACTTGTGGGCTAAAATTGACTCAGTTGCATCTACCGATTCGGTTACGCAACTTGCAAAAACTCAGGAAAACTTAAAGGACACAGTAGATACCCTGAAAATTGGTTCAGAAAGACACATGGAGGAAATAAGTACACTATCGGAGAAAGTAGCCGAACTTTCGGATCAGGTCACTAACTTATCTACAAAGGTAGATGATGATCTGAATGACACAAGACCCGTAGCCTTCACTGACACAGAAGAGTATGAACAAATTAGAAAATTCAAACAAAATCAAAATCAAATCAATACACAGTACAAAAGAGAAATCCGGGAAGTGCAAGATCAGTTGGCACAAGTAGTACAAGAATTACGTATTTCAGAGGACACTCGCGCCCCAATACGGGAAGAGGGACATAGAAATACGGAACAGCCACAAAATAATAACACAGCGCATTTCGGAAGTTATGAAAGAAATTGGCAATGTGCACCGAATTTTGAGATGGAACGGCCGACACGACCTAACAATGACCGATATGCGACTCGCCGACATGATGATTTTGACTATAAGCTATTCATTACTACACGTAAATTCAAAACATTTAAGAATTCTGGCAACGACATTCATCCACAAGCATGGCTCCATCAATTCTCGCATTGTTTTCCTCCCAACTGGTCGTTAGAACACAGATTAGAATTTATGTGTGGCTACTTGGAGAATGAACCAGCTGTAAGAATGCGATCGGTAATTCACGATTGCCACAGTGAAGGAGAGTTTTACCATGCCTTCCTCTCAGCATATTGGTCTCAAGCCACACAAGACCGAGTAAAACATAGCATCATAATGATGAAACGTTTCGAACAATCTGAATTTTCCAGTCTTATGAAATATTTTGAAGACATGTTGCATAAGAATCACTATCTTTCAAACCCATACAGCCCCTCAGAACTCATCCGCATTTGCTTAATCAAACTGCCTGAACATTTACGACATATTATTTTGGCAGGACGTTGCAAAGACGACATTGAAGCATTTCAGGGACTCTTACAAGAATTAGAAATTGACACTGACAATCGCGGAACGCGAAACCAGGAACATAACAATTACAGGTCACATCTGTCGCAATTCCGCGATGAAAGAAATAATAACTGGACACGACAAGGCTATTCTCACAACGCAAATCGTGACCAAAACAGACACCACCCGTATGACAACCGTTGGCAGAGCAGTAATAATTACAGGGAAAGATCACCTCTTCGCGGTAATGACTATCACAGAGACAATCAGAGAAACAGACAATATGGAAACCAAAACAATTATTATCAAGGGAGACAGAATAACTTTAGACGCAACGGTCCAGCGCGCAGTTACGACTCAGGGAGAAATTCTCCACCATGTGACCGACAAGAAAGAAACTATGGAATCTACCGACATGACGACAGACGATATGATCGTAACGACAGACCTGAATTGCATCAGAACTGGCGGGATTCAAACAGAGCAGGGCCCTCTCGTCACGGTGAATTTGTAGAAGTTAGGTCTCCAAATCCCAATAACGACGCGCGCCAACAAAGAGACAATAGGCAATGACTCACACCGCTGGCAGCAACAAAACGTACTTATGAAACTGATGACGCAGCTGCCGTAGCTAGTAATTACGTAAAAATGGAAGAGATTAGGGACATCTTACTCCAGGAACACGACGTAAAACTTAACAACATTGCATATCCTGTGATTCACATTACTGTAAATGACGTAAAATTTACGGCAGTACTTGACTCTGGCAGTCCCATCTCAGTAATTAGTGAAACAGTCTTTAGCAAATGCAACAAATCGAACGATTGCCCCACACTTCCGTTACGTAAGATTAAATTACAAGGTCAATCTTTGGAAAAAGTGTAGATGTACGCCAACAAACCAACTTAGAATTCTTTTGTCAAAGCCACAGCTTCTCTACGAACTTTCTCATTGTTGCATTATTGTCGACGGAAATTATATTGGGAGTAGACTTTTTGAATGAATACAAAGCAATCTTAAACTTTCACGATGCTGAAATAAGTTTAGAGAAAGAAGGTAAGTCAATAGCTTTGAAATTTGAAGATTGGCTCTCAAACCATGACGAGGAAATTAATCGGCTTTACCTTCTGTTAGACAACAGTCCGGAGTTTTCTACGGAACTAGACACTAACAATCACTCTGCAAGTACTGACAGGGATGGTATCGACGACATATTTGATACTAATGATTTAATTCAAAATAAAATTCAAACAATTGAGAACTGTAATGACACTGATAGGCAGGACCTTTTTGAGATTTTACAAGCACATTCCACAGTTTTTACTCACAAAACAGGAACAATCAAGGGATTTCAATACCAATTTCGTGTTCGTGAGCATACTAAATTTTGTGTTAGACCATACGTAATTCCAGCACATTATAGGGACCGTGTTAGAACAGAAATACAATCTATGCTTGACGAGGGCATTATTGAGCCTGCAGTAAGCTCATACAACAATCCATTACATGTTGTTGAGAAGAAAAATGGATCGATCAGGCTTGTCTTAGATTCGAGACAAATCAATACGATCATTATTCCTGAAACAGACAGGCCGCAAACGTTGGAAGAACTTCTTCAAAATTTTAATGGTGTAAAAGTGTTGTCTTCCATTGATTTCAGATCCAGCTTTTATCAGATCGAACTTCATCCAGAATGTAGAAAATACACAGCTTTCCTTTGTTTCGGCGTTTGTTATCAGTTTCGGAAACTTCCCTTTGGTTTGAACATTTCTTCAGCAGCATTCATTCGCGGGCTAAATTCCATATTACCTGAGTTCTTAAAACGTCACATCACCTTATATGTGGACGATATTCTAATAGCAGAAGCTTCATGGGAACTACATAATCGCATCCTCAACAGTTTGTTACGTATTTTGGCAGAATCTGGAATTACAGTTAACTTGGAAAAGTCTGAATTCGGTAGGACAAATGTGAAGTTTTTGGGACATATTATTTCTTCTGAAGGCATTCAGCCGGATCCTGAAAAGTTAGAAGCAATCAGAGCCATTCCAGTTCCATCCACAAAAAGACAAGTCCGCAGTTTTCTAGGTCTCGTAAATTTTTACCGTCGTTTTCTGAATATGCAAATTCTTGTTACACCAAAACTTTGTTCTCTCACTGGAAAAAATACTATTTGGAACTGGGACGAACAAGCACAATTGGAATTCAATTCTTTGAAAGAAGCGTTACTTCACGCGCCAATCTTAGCTCATCCAGATCTGTCACAAGATTTCTGCCTTAGCACGGATTCTTCTAAAGTCGGTCTTGGTGCCCATTTATTTCAAGAAGCCATAGAAAATGACACTACCATTCAGAAAACCATTGCTTTTGCTAGCCGAGTGCTAACAAAATCTGAAAAAAATTATTCCGTTACTGAATTAGAAGCGTTAGCTATCGTTTGGGTATTTAACAAATTCCGTTTCTTTCTTTCTGGTAAGCACGTAAAAGTATACAGTGATCATCGTACATTACAATTTCTTATGTCTTCAAAATTAAATCATGACAGGTTAAAACGTTGGGCATTGTTTCTGCAAGAATTCCGCTTCACAATAGTCTACATTCCCGGCAAGGAGAACATTGTTGCGGACGCACTGTCACGCGCACCGGCTGGGCTTGAGAAAAGTACCACAGAAGGCAACCTCGAGAAAAATTTCAGTATTCTTTACATTCAGAAAGTCGCCTTTGAAAACTTCATCACCACATCTTTAAAGGACATTGCTCATGAACAAGATAAAGATCCGATTTGGAAAGACATCAAGAGCAAATGGCATGAAAGGACACACACACAGATTCGGCATTATTATCTGGTTAGAAACAACATACTGTTCAAACACTGCACTGTTGATGACAAGCTGTGGGTACTTTGCATTCCTGACGATTTTGTTAATAAGCTCATTTGGTACATTCATTTCAGCTACGCACATTTTGGTCCACGAAAATGTTATCATATTCTTCGAACGACTTGTTATTTTAACAATATGGAAAAAAGAATTCGAAGAGTCTTGTCTATTTGTAAACTTTGTCAAAAGGCGAAACCATCTACTGTCTCACATCGTGCTCCGTTGTTTCCTATTATTCCTTCTAAATTAAAAGAATTTGCTGCTGTTGATCTCTTGGGACCGCTTGTCAGAACATCCAATGGATTTTCGTACGTTCTAGTCGCTGTTGAACTTACTTCAAAATTTGTTTCTTTCACTCCGTTACGTAAAGCCACTGGACGATCTGTATCCAACGCCTTTGTTAAAAATTTCTTACGTAAAGTTGGCCACGTTGCTAAAGTCATTTCAGATAACGGACCGCAATTTAGATCTGCTGTTTGGTCACGCACGCTTCGGAATCATAAAATCAAACCTGTTTTTATTTCATTGTACTCACCACATTGTAACCCGTCTGAACGGATTATGAAAGAAATCAATAAGCTTTGCAGACTTTATTGTCACAGAAAGCATCAGCATTGGGACAGATATTTACACTTATTTCAAAACGTGCTGAATGAAATGCCTCACGACTCCACTGCTTTACCACCTACTCTTGTACTAAAGAATGAAGAACCACCGAACAGAATCAGAGAGCTTGTACCTTTCCCGAATACACGTAAACTTCGACACAAAGACATAATTGATTTGGCTATTAAAAATATAAAATCTGCAGCAGACAAAAGGAGAAAATTACACGGTAAAGCAAATGCAAAGAAATTATACATTGGTCAGAAAGTTCTCATTAAAGCTCATTCATTGTCACATAAGAAGAAACACTTGAGTCACAAATTCTTTCTAGTTTACAATGGACCTTACAGAATCCGACGTATACCACATGATAATTGCGTTGAAGTTGAAACTCTGCGTACTAGGAAGAGTAAAGGTTTACACCACATTTCACATGTAAAACCGTTTATTGAAAGATAATCTGCTTTTTAACTTTGTCATTGCCATAAAACTTTTCACTTTACATTACTAGTATGCTTGTCAGACTTAGAATCTGTTAACATGTAACAATGTTTGAAGTTAAATATCCAGTCAAGAACCAAGAGAACTTATTGAAACAGAAATGACGAATGCATTGTTATAGTGAACAGACGTCACAGTGTTATTGTGTGTGTACATTCTTGCTTGTTAGTTGCACGATTATGGAACGACTATAAGGCTTACATACTTAGAACATTTACCAGTACTGCTAATGAGATTTTAATGCAACATTTTGGTTTACTTGAAAATATATTCTGGATTTAAAGTACTTTCAGTGAGATACCAGATGGCACAGTGGTTAGTTTATTTGACAGCTACACGACTATATCACGACGCTACTAATGAGTGACAATTTACAATGTTGCTTTTGCAGTGTTTCTGTTTTATATCTGCACAGTTTTCTGTTTTATTCTGGAAAGTAAAACAGGTTTTAGTAGTAACTTTTGTGGTATAGCTACAATGAGACTGCCTTTTCCGTAGCACAACAATACGTTATAGCACAGTACTTTCCTCATCACGGCAATAAGCGTAATAACTAAGACATTTATACGCAAAGCATTTCACTTTTGTGTATTATGAGGTAAGTACATTGACTTCTGCAGAACTTAGCTTTCGGAGGACGATAACTACGACACTTCCACACAGATTATGTTGCAACAAGACGCACATTTAGCGCTACAGTACACGTATTTGAGTGATTAATTTTGTACTTAAAACATTTATTTTTAAAAATATTTGAAGTACAATAATACAAAGGTTTTCCGTAATGCATTTCATTCCATTGCTGTAATCTGTAACACCTGAGGGTATAATTACATTAATCCTCAAGGGGGTACACGCTTACTTTGTGTACCATGTGTGTGGCAACCACAAGGAACCCTAGCTAATATGGTATTTGCTTATACAACTTTACACATCGGTACCATATTTCTCTAACACACAAATTACACAGCTATCTGATCATTTAACTGAGAGATAAACTTTTTTTACTACATCAGTGACACATGTTTACGCAATCCACAGTTGGGTAACTTCACACTTATGAAACTGTATTTTGTCTGTACTTTGTAAACTGTTCATATTTTTTCGGAATCATTGTGATACTATGAGATCTTTGAATGATGTATTTGATAAGGGAGCATGATTTTAAAGTACGTTTGAGGTAGATGACATTATTGAAATGAGCAGAGAATATTTTTTAGGTTTTGAAATTATTGCAGAAAGCTACAACGTTTTTGAGATTTGACTGAGGTGTTATGATGTTATTATTACGACAACGATGTGTACTATGCTGTTGAGATATGTTTATGATCAATAAGATGATGCTACCGTATATGAGGAATAAGAAGTATGTTGGAAACCAAGAATCGTACTTTAAGAGTTATGAAATGTGCGTAAATGTGTGACTGTATCACAATGCTGACGAATATTTTATTTGGACACTTATATTTATAGGATTTTCTTTCTACAGATTTGCAACGCTAATTCTTGACCTGTGAAATATTTTTATGTGAGACTGTCACTGTAGCGGAAACTGCTGTCGTAAATATTTCCGTAAGAAAGTTAAGTGACCACCTGCACGTAATGCGTCGCGGGCACCCACCTGGGCGACAGCCGCCCGAAAAAAAGCCATTAGCCTTTCAGCGGCACAGGTAGAAAAAAAAGGGGAGGCCATTATCCTCGCGTTTTTATGCTTTGGTTTGTGTAATTGCTTATTTCATTTGACATCTGTTTTCCAGCTGTGTTGCAGCACTGGTTTCATAAAATAAAATTAAATGCATTTGCTAATGTGAACACTTTCTGTCAACAGATCTATTAAATAATAATTTTGTGATCCACATTCTTCAAAAAAGGAGCACTTGGAAAGGAAAGAACAATAAGAAGGGACTAGTAACAGTAACTGCATACATAATATTCTTTTCAGGTACATGGTAATATTTCTTTTACAATAAGTTGTTGTGGTGCACCACTTTAATTACTTAGACATTCAGATGTGATTATACATTTCCCTTATCTGCATTGTTATCTTTAGTGTACTATTTTTTCTGCTTGAGCTATGTCATGTTTAGATATAAGCTGCTGTTTGCCAGGCATAGTGCTACTGAACTTTAATTTGTGTTACTCTGCTAAGCAGGATTTATTTTATTGTTGCTGCACATTGGCTCATATTAGTTGTAATGTTGAATTGCTTGGTAATTTAGATTTACTGTAGCTTGCTTTGCAAATTTGATTTTTTTGTCCTTGCTGTTTGTGTTACTTGTTTTGTGCTGCTGCATTGCCTCGTCCCTTAGTTTAGCATCTGAGCTCAGTAGATTTAAGTCAGCTTAAGAGGGGGTAGACTATATAAGAGAATGAGTTGCGATGAATTGGAAGAAATGCATTGAGAAGTTAAACGAAAAAAGTACAGAGAGCTGGTATAGATAGTACTTTTGGGAATAATGATAAACAAAGGGAGATCTCCATGCAAAATACTGCAGTAAAACAAACCCTGTCCTTTCCTTTTGTATTATGCCGCTATATGTGTGTGTACTCTTGTGTATTTGTTTTCTTCCTGTCTCTGTGTAGTTTCATAGGATTTTTTCTTCTTCTAATACTAAGCTACATTCACTATGATGAGGAATACTGTTATCCTCAAATATAATTGGCATTAATAATATGTTATTTACCTTATAAATATGGTTACACATTATTTATTCTGTTTTGTTTTAATGCTCATGTGTGAAGTTGATGTTTCGAAAGTGATTCTGATCTTTTATTTTTGTACTCATGTCATAATTCCTGTAACACTGATGTATATGTTTATTTCTATTCTTTTGTAAAGCCTGTACTACAAATGTTATCTGTATTGTTATGTTTTTAATGATGTATTTTGTACCTTTGTAATTATATTTTCGTGTTATAATATTGTAATTGACACCAGTTAATCAAATTAAGTAACTTGTAAGTTCCATTTCACTGCACACGTTTCTGTTGGTCATAGTATATGGACAATATGTGAGGAGTAGGGACTGTTAGTGTTTGCACGTGTGTTGATAATTCAGCAAGGGACTGGATAACAGCATTGTTCGTTCTAAGGACAACTCCAAAAACTTTGTGAGTGCACAAGTGGTGGTTTATGGACTTGCTATATTCTCCGCAAGACTCTTCGATGGTGAATGTGCACCTGCACAATCGCAACAGATGGCTGCTGGCCATCTCTACAAGCACTACAGTGGGTCTGCACCTCTGGTGGCCCACCAATACCACAATCTCTACCAGGACTACAGTGGGTCTGCTCTGTGATGACTTACCTACCAATACTCTTCAAAATTTCGACTGACTCTGCTGTGGGTTTGCTCTGTTGTGGCCCATTACCTGTATGCATGTCAAGAGTCAGCACTGTCTTTCCGTTGGAAGGACAACACTACTTCTTCAAGACTGCATGGAAATCCACTACTTCCGTGTGCATTTTCTTCTACTGCTCAGACTTTGAGAAAAACACTACTATTTTACTGTAATGAACAATCAGGACTGTCTTTATGGACTGTGAGAAAATTTTAGCTTTTGACCAACATTGTATCAATAAGTGTGTGCATTTGATTTCTTTGTTATTGTAATTATGAAAAATTTTTTTCAAATCTGTATTGGCCACTGCCCAATCCAATTTGTAAAAATTTTTGTGGGGAGCATGGGGTCTATGTAAGTAGGCTGTTTATGTTTTCTTATTGGTAACGCCACGTAGCGCTCTATATGAAAAATCACTGGCTGTGCTGTGTGCAGTCTGTGGCTAGTTTGCATTGTTGTCTGCCATTGTAGTGTTGGGCAGCGGCAGCTGGATGTGAACAGCGCATAGCGTTGGGCAGTTGGAGGTGAGCCGCCAGCAGTGGTGGATGTGGGGAGAGAGATGGCGGAGTTTTGAAATTTGTCATGAACTGCTATATTTATATATGATGATATCAAGGTAAATACATTGTTTGTTCTCTATTAATATCTTTCATTTGCTAACTATCCCTATCAGTAGTTAGTGCCTTCCATAGTTTGAATTTTTTATTTAGCTGGCAGTAGTGGCGCTAGCTGTATTGCAGTAGCTTGAGAAGCGAAGATTTTTGTGAGGTAAGTGATTTGTGAAAGGTATAGTTTAATGTTAGTCAGGGCCATTCTTTTGTAGGGAATTTTGAAAGTCAGATTGCGTTGCGCTAACAAAATATTGTGTGTCAGTTTAAGCACAGTCTTGTATAATTGTTCAAAGGGGACGTTTCAACTGTGTCAAAAGCTCGCGTCAACCGAAGTATTCCGCGTTGCACGCTGTTAACTATCTCTGCTGGTGCTACGATCAAATGTCTGTGGGCCTCAGCACTCGCACAGCATCGCACGATCGCAGTCAAGATAGCGTTATGATACGTTCCTATTGTTTGCATTGGCTGGTTATAATCGTAACTGACGAGACCTATGATTTTGTTCATCGTGTTCCTGGATCTCTTGCTCATTTCTTCAATATGTGCACCATAATTTTATGATTCGTCAAAAAACGTAAAGTAATACGCCATAGGGTCTTTGTCAAGAGTTTTAGGAAACTAGGAATCACAGCAAAGATGTATCAAAATGCCGCCACCAGTCGCAATAGAGACGAACGGCCTCGATTTCAGCGATGAAACGTGTCCGCGGCAGAGCAGACGTTCAGCCAAAGATACACCTACAATAGACGCCGCCAGTCGTCATGGAGACGCAAGCGTCGATGGATGCCGAAAAAGTGTCCGTTGCCATGGAGGTAGCCGGCCAGAAGCCCAACGATAAACGTACGTCTCTGGCTGTAAATTAGTCCATTCGAAGATATTTTGCCACAAGACGCTATTGGTTTACGAAAAAGTAGTAAATTATTGACATGGGGTACTAACACAGATCCATATAGACATTTTATATAGATATTTATTCAGATATTTAAAGAACATGAAAAAGGAAAATAAAATTTAAAGGTTAATTGACATTTATCAGCTTCATAATTAGCAATGAGTACAATAAAAAGAGAAATGAGTCTGGTAAAAAATGAAGAAGCTCATGCCACGAAAGAGCACACAATCGAATATATAAAACCAATAGCCTATAGAAAGGAGGTCCATCTTTGGTGGAATGCCACATCCTATGGTCAGCTATGAACTATGATATTATTTGTAAATATTTAAAAACTGATGTAAAAGGAAAAAAAGCAAGTAATGTAAGTGACAAGACGTACAATAAGAAGAAAAATATGCTGATGAAAATATACAACCGCCAGCATAAAAGACGAAATAAATCAAACATGTAAAGCAATAAAACTGTGGAGAGTACGCCAAATATGAGAATATAATGAATTTTTTAAAGAAACAGAACAGCAAAAACATCAGCAATTTTTTAGTCAGTCGTCCAACAGGCAGTAAAATTGTTTTCTCTAAAATGTAGTTGTTTATTTAGCAAATTTGGGGGCTGTTATTTATTGTGAGGGTGAGTTCCAATTTCCTAAGGAATATCTAATAAGTGTCCATTGCGGGCGTTATGTAAAATTACGAGATTGTTTTGGATAGAGTCCTCAGAATGTTTATTTTGTATTGAATGCTGGTCAAAAAATATATGGTGGCGGAATTTCTGTTTATGGCTCTTTCGCTTAATTCCATGATCGGGTATCTTACAAGATTGTCCTTTAACAACATGTCCGTTGTCTTTTCAGGCTCAACAGACAATTTGACTCCTTGAAACTACCGATGCAATTGTTGAAGGACTATGTACATCCAGGTTGCTTCTGGAGTTTCCCTTCACAAGGACCGTGAGGTCGTCGGTATATGCCACAACTCCTTCTACCTCTTCATTATCCTGTAGCTTTCCTAATACCGAGTCGAGTACTAGATCCCAGATAACAAGGCCGATTATGGATCCCTGCGCGCAGCATTTTGAAATTTCGTTTATTAGGTTGTCTCCTGGTCACGACAGTGTTGCTCCTCTGTGTTCACAGTAGTCTTACGGCAGCTCCATAATGCTTGTGAGCAATTCAAGTTCCCAGGCGGTCAAAAAGTGCTGACCACCATAAGTGGTCGAACACCCCTATGAACTCCACCTTTATAGCTACGACATATTTATGTGGATCGTTTTTCACAAGTATTATCGTCATATTTATATCATCTTCTGTTGACTTCTCGCTTCTGAAACCATACTCTTTCGAATTCATTGAATGAAGAAGTGTTTTCTCCTGTAGTCTACCGCATAGCAGTTTCTTCAGAACCTTCCATAAGGTTTCGAGAAGGCAAATCGGACTGTAGGACTTTGTAGCTAGGGGATTCTTGTCCTCACCGTTTTTCAAGATTTTCACATTTGCTTTCTTCCATGTGTCTGGTATTCTTCCTTGCAATGAACACGTGTTATAGAGTTGGCATAAATGTAAAGTAATGTGGAAATGTAGGGTTCCTCTTTTCTCTCCTCTTCATCCAAAAATGGAAAACCTATCCCTTCTCGACAGTACGCTTCCATACTTTTGTTCCGCAGTTCTCTGTGTTAATCAAATTCGTCCTCCGCAGTATCGCCTGTAAAGAGAGTGCCCATCAGTAACTGTGCGCATTGCCGTCAGTTTTCTGTTGTGCTGTCTTCTGCTTATTTTAGAGTTGATAACATTGTTGGAGAGTATATCGGAGCCACCTTCTTACTTTGGAGCTCATGTACTTGGTCACTGCCTTGGAGCCCTCGCTCACGATGCGTTCGGCTATCCAGGTGAGTGTATTTAACCACAGAACACTAAAGGGAGAGGGAAAATGTTACATTGCTACTAAACCATCGTTAAGTTTACTACTCCACATTTTACTCAAAAGAAGTCATATTTTGCGACTGCTACGGTCGCAGGTTCGAATCCTACCTCGGGCATGGATGTGTGTGATGTCCTTAGGTTAGGTAGGTTTAAGTAGTTCTACGTTCTAGGGGACTGATGACCACAGATGTTAAGTCCCTTAGTGCTCAGAGCCTTTTGAACCATTTTTGAAGTCATATTTTATAGGTTATGCATTAGTTAATTACAATTACATACGAACTTAAGTACAAAATGTCCCGTTTTATACCCGACTGCAAATCGAGGGTTAAGTAATCTAACGTTAAACAACGTTATTTTTTGCAGACAAAATGGTATCGCTTCTGATTTAGTGAATTCGAGCAGATGTCGTTGTTACGGGAAGAAAAATAAAACTGCTGTGATGACTGCGCTAACGGGCGCTTTTGAGACCACAAGTCTACGTGATGTTTTTACCTAGTGAAAATAAATATAATGTTTACTGTGTCACAGCTTACTAGGCCGATTAGCCTTGTTTTATAATTCGGATTTCCTAATCACCAGATTTCAGGTTCAAAGTCCATCGTGCGAATGATTCTGGATTTTAATCTATACGTCGTTCGTCTGTACAGTCGTCCGCCTCGACTGTAATTATCACCATGTTTCATTCCTAATCTGTCTAGTGTGCTCTCCAGGAAAAGAAATACTCCACATTGTGAGATGAAAGATCAACAGATTAAATGCTTCAGGCTTCACATCTATGCTTTTATTCAAACAGTAAAAGATCTCACAATTTATGGTATTCAGGTTCGTAGATGCAAAACAGCAATTTACAAGGAACACAATTTATATTTGAAAACCAATGTTTTTACGTCCTACTAATTTTCTTCTTAAATGGTATAACGAGGCGAAACCGTAAGGAAGAATCTTATTACTGATTTCTATCTGAAGGAAAGTATTTTTTAAAGACTAACTAACAGGGTTTGAGTAAAATATAGAAACTGTGTTTGGTCAGTGACTGCTTTTGTATTATAACATAGAAGTCAGAGGGTTTGGTTGCTTTCATGTATGACTGCTTTTGTAATATCAGTACACAAAGAGCAAGTTTGAATCTGAATGGAGTGCCACAGCAAACTGTTCTTGGCTGACAACTCTCCTTTATAAACGTTATGTAGGAAAATTTTTCTATCAAAATCAGTTTTGATAACATATTTGAAATACAGTGATCTGACTCCAGTTATAATGAAACAAAATCAGGGTGGTAGATATAAAATAGCAATTTACAGTTTTTATTTGAAAATATATGTTTTTAAGTCCTACTAATTTTCTTCTTAAATGGTCTTTATCGCAAAACAGAAGATAATTTGTTAGTGGTGACCTGTTTCGATCTATACAGACTATCTTCTCAACATGTCTCTGAAAACTTATAAATTTTCTTAGAGGGAGATCGGGAATTATTAAACACATTAACAGTCTACAGAAAAGACAATATAAATTACGATGAATTGCAAAATATTTATACTCTTCAGTGATCCGTGGAGGTTCTGAGAAGAGCCGAACTGTATGCCAGAAGGCACATTTGCCGTTTGCTGAATTGTGTAAAAGCACTGTGAGCTATAAAAGTGAAGCTCCACCCACCGTCTAGTGCAAGATCGCAGACGGCCCAAATGAGAAGAAAATCCGGTGGTAATGTATATAATCACGTCGAGAAATAGCATCGAGTATATTAATAAGCTGAAAAATATATAAAAAGAAGGTGAAATACATCAGTATTAATTGTCAAACATTTTAAACACAATTAAATAATATAACATAACGAATAAAAATGGCAACCAATATAAAAAGGTTACACTAACTAGAGCTGCCACCTGTGAGGAATAAGTCAATACCATGAAATAGACAAATTATCTTTAAGGGAGATACATAGATGATACGATTTTGCTATATAAAGGCACAAGAAACGAAATAGATGCTCTGGCTGACGCTGTAAATTATGTCCATGTTAAATTCTCTTTTAGAGGTGAACATGAAAATGATAAGAGAAACAACTTCCACGATCTTACCATCACTAACTATAAAGGCAAACATCATTTTGCTTTTTACGGGAGATCTGCCGCAACAGATACCATCACAAATGCTAAATCATGTCATCAACATAAATATAAAACAGCTTTCTTTTTTCAATTATTTACAGAACACTTAAGTTACCGTTAGAAACAGATGAAGTTAACAAAGAAATTAGTATTCTTAAGAAAATAGGTAGAGCATATGATTTCCACATGGATGAAGTTGATATGCTGTTCAATACGATTAAACAAAGATTCCCCAGATTCTTCAATTACAATAACACCAAAAGTTGTTAAAATTACCTATGTGGGTAACATTTCTGATAAAGTAAGACACTGTTTAAAACAGAGACGTAACTGTAGCTTTTAACACTAACGATCTCCTTCAAAATAAGCTTCAGCACACAGCTGGTGGTCAATATAGCAGATATCTTAATTCTCGTGACTACAAAATATACTGTAATGAGTACAACAGACGATATATAGGGTAAACAGGTCGCAATTTCTTCATTCGTTTTATAGAACATACAACTGGGCTGCGTGTAACAAATGAATTTTAGGCTAGCACTTAATACAAAATAAACATTCTGAGGGCTCTATCCAAAATAATCTCGTAATTTTACATAACGCCCCCAAAGGACATTATTAGGTATTCTTTAGGAAATTGAAACTTACCCTCACAATAAATAACAGCCCCCAAATTTGCTAAATAACAACTAGATTTTAGAGAAAACAATTTTACTGCCTGTTGGACGACTGACTAAAAAATTGCTGATGTTTTTGCTGTTCTGTTTCTTTAAAAAAATTCATTATATTCTCATATTTGACTTACTCTCCACAGTTTTATTGCTTTACACGTTTGATTTATTTCGTCTTTTATGCTGGGGGTTGTACATTTTTATCAGTTTCACCTTTCTTCCTATTGTACGTCTTGTCACTTATATTACTTGTTTCTTTTCCTTTTACATCAGTTTTTAAATGTTTACAAATAATATCATAGGTCTCAGCTGACCATAGGATGTGGTATTCCACTAGAGGTGGACCTACTTTCTACAGGCTAATGTTTTTATATATTTGATAGTGTCTTCTTTCGTGCCATGAGCTTCTTCATTTTTAACCAGTCTCATTTCTCTTTTTATAGTATTCATTGCTAATTATGAAGCTGATATTTGTCAATTAAACTTTAAATTTCATTTTGTTTTCTCATGTCCTTTAAATATCTGAATAAATATCTATATAAAATGTCTATATCGATCTGTGTTAGTACCCCATGTCAATAATTTACTACTTTTTCGTAAACCAATGGCGTCTTGTGGCGAAATATCTTCGAATGGACTACTTCACAGCCTAAGACGTACGTTTATCGTTGGGCTTCGGGCCGGCTGCTTCCATGGCAACGGACGCTTTGTCGGCATTCATCGACGCTTACGTCTCCATGGCGACTGGCGGCATCTATTGTAGGTGTATCTTTGGCTGAACGTCTGACCTGCCGCGGACACGTTTCATCGCTGAAATCGAGGCCGTTCGTCTCCATGGCGACTGGTGGCGTCGTTTCGATACATCTTTGGAGTGATTCCCGGTTTACTACAATCTTTGACAAAGGCCCTGTGGTCTATTACTTTCACGTTTTGTTCACAGGTGACTTACTATAACCGTTTTCTATTGGTTTTGCTTTTTATTCGTCATGTTATATTATTTAAATGTGTTTAATGTGTTTGACAATTAATAATAACCCATTTCGTCTTATTTATTCATATTTTTCAACTGTTTAATTTACTAAATATTTCTCTGCATATAATTATATATGTTACTATCGTAGTTTCTTCCAATAGAGGCCTTCTGCATCATGTACTAGGCGGTAAGTAGAGCTTCATCGTTATAATTCACGGCGACTTTACGCTATTCAGCAGTTGACGAATGTGCTTTCTGGTATGCAGTTCTGCTCCACTCAGTGCCTCCATGGATCATTGAAGGGTATAAATATTATGGATTTATCGTAATTTATATTGGTTTTTCTGTATGCTGTTAATATGTTTAATAGTTCCTGATCTCCCTGTAATAAAATGTATCGTAAATTTTCAGAGGTGCCTTATAGTCTACAGATGATCTGTATAGACTGAAATTGGTCTCCGAGTGAGGTGGTGAAGTGATTAGCACACTGTTCTCGCATTCGGGAGGACGGCGTTTCAAACCCGCTTCTGATCCTGATTTAGGTTTTCCGTGATTTCCCTAAATCGCTTCAGGCAAATGCCGGGATGGTTCTTTTCAAAGACCACGGCCGAATTCCTTTCCCATCCTTCCGTAATTCTATGGGACCGGTGTCCTCGCTATTTGGTCCTCTCCCCTAAATCAACCAGCCAACCTGAAACTGGTTAGCACTGATGAACTATCTTCTATTTTGGGATCAAGACTGGTTTTTCTTTATTTTCTATCAAAACTCTAATACTGGAAAAGCTGATCCCGTAAAACATATGGACAGAGAAAAATTTACTTACAGAGTATAGTTGCTCACTCATGGTGAACAAAGTGATTGCTCGGAGGTGGGCAAACGGACACGAATCCTTATACAGTTCTCGAACGATCAACGAGTGAGATGATGAAGTTGTGGAGACACTGGATTAATATTATGGAGGACTGGAGTCCAATCCCAGAAGGAGTATCGAGATTTATATTTTCCATGGATTTTCTAAATCTCTTGAGGTGAATTATAGTATGGTACCCTTGGAAATAACGTGATGGATTCCCTCTTCTGTCCTTGTGAGTTCAATCTTGCGAACACTATCTAATAACATCGACAATGAGACGTTCCTCTTCCTTATTTTTTAAAGTGATCGCCAGAATTCTGAGCACTGGACTATGCCCACGTACGATCACTGGCAGTGATGTCATGGTCTGCACTATGGGTACTACTTCTGGGACCAGAACCAGCCAGTGTTTGGACTGTTTCATAGCTGAAAGGATGGAGTGCCTTACACTGGTTGAATTAAGTGTAATACTTAGGAACTGTGACATGGCAAAAGGTAATACGCATGCAGAGAGCCGAATATCAAGAATGGAGTCCGAATACAATTACCCTGTGTTAGACGCTTATTTGGTATCGACCTATGATTGCAGGAGGCAGCAGACTGATAAAAGTCGCTGATCATCGGTACATGCTCCAGCTTTTGATGAAAGGGTAATGGGAGGAGTGTATTAGTAGCCGATTAGTGTGGAACGGTTGCAACCGTTCCACCAACAGTTCGTTTATAATATGTATTTAGCTGGTTTTTTTTCATGGTTGTTGATTTAACCGATAGTTATTGTATATGACGCTGCAAAGAGCTCAGTTTCTTTCGTTCACTTGGGGTGACACGGTTTCTTGTTATTCCTTCCTATTGACGTCGAAGACACTCACCTGTACATGACGCTGCAAAGAGCTCAGTTTCTTTCGTTCACTTGGGGTGACACGGTTTCTTGTTATTCCTTCCTATTGACGTCGAAGACACTCACCTTTCGTGAAATATTAAAACAAAACGGCCTTTCCTCAAGCTACGTACAATGTTCCTCAGCTGAGAAGAACTGTAAAAAATTAGCTGTACTATACTTGCATAATGAATTAAATTGATCAAATATGGCTATAAGCACTAAAAGAAGAGAAGTCCTTTCAGAAGAAATCTGTTCCGTATTCTCCGAAATTTCCGCAAACGTCATCTAGGTTTGATCTTAAAACGTTCCTGATACAACACGGTCTCAGAAATTCACTATTACTCATGCTTAACAAAAGTGTGTGGTGCTCCATCCTACATGACTTGGTGTCACGAGAACTGACCACCGACTCCTCATAACTCAGATGCGGAACTCCTCTCAAATTACCAAAGCGTGCCAATCATCTCTTCTCTCGCCACAAGCGAGGTGGCGCACTTTTTGCACACTGGACTCGTATTCGGAAGGACGACATTCAAACCCCCCGTCAAGTCATCCTGATTTAGGTTTTCCGTGATTTCCCTAAATCGCTTCAGACAAATGCCGGGACTGTTCCTTTGAAAGGGAACTGCCGATTTCCTTTCCCATCCTACCGTAATCCGAGCTTGCGTTCTGTCTCTAATGACTTAGTTGTCGACGGGATGTTAAACATTAATCTCCTCCTCCTCGTCTTCTGACCGGCCGAACACAACAAAAACCAACCTCCTTAGACCAGTTCTCGTCCCGAACTCACTTCACATGAAATTACGCAAGAGCACGTTCCCTCCCCCCCCCCCTCCCCCCCTCCCCCAAAAAAAATAATCCCATCTTTAATCGCCTGAATAAACGGAATTAAGTTTTATGTTTCTACAGCACCGAGAACTGGTCCCTTTTAGAATTCGCATTTTCCTTTGTTTTTGATAGTTTCACTAATTCTTGGTTAACATACTTGCCACAATTATTCCCCCATTCACTCCAACAACATAACAGATCAAAGTTATAGTGGTTTAGTGGAGACGCTGGATGTTTCAAAACATCTACATCATCGTGGCTCCAATTAGGTAACGTAAAAGCCGTTGCCTACACTGACAGGAACCGGTATTCAAAGAGTATTGTTCCTAAAATCCGCATATTCAGGAGACACATGAATTCCAAAATAGCAGTAAGTCAGCCGCTCATCAGCGTTTTCTGGAGCTGCTGGTCAGGACCCGACGAGATGACGGAAAGAATTCGACGGTGTCGCGAAATACCTGGGACAAATTGCAGGCCGAACTGAAGAAACCGTTCATCGACAATCAATAGCAAGCTCGCTTAGCGGAATAACAAGTGAAGGACAGGGCCCAGTGTTATGGGGAAACGACACTGTCGCACATACAGCATGTTATGGCCTATCAGAATATGAAAAAAGTCGACAAACGTGTCGCAGAAGGCATGTACGAACATCTCCTTGTAAAAGATGTTAGAACGGCAGAGGAATTCAGTAAATCGGGGAAACGCAACAGGAGAAGAAAGAAAAGAAGTCAGAAGGAAGAGGTATGACCAACTGACGAATGTAGTCTCTACGACTGTTGTGGAAGAGCACCATGTGCACCTCTCTCATACACCAGATGGCAAAGGAAAAGATACAGCCAGAAATGTCAGACCAACTACACCAGAGATAGCAGCAATGAATGTTGAATTCATACACCAGGAAATAATAGAGAACAATGAATAAGATGTGTATCAGCTTTTTCACTTACCTCGGTCACTAGCCGTCTGCGCCATGAAGAACAGAATCAGCCCACTCAAACCTATGCTGCGACTGTCAAACGACAACCCAGCTGCCAACCAATGCAGGTGCAACCAACTCCTCTGGAAAATACAGTGCCCTACAGAAAAACAGACGGAAGACAACATGCTTGTATGTTTTTACTGTTGGTGCCATGGACACATGGTAAGCCTATGTAGAAAGAGAAGACTATTACGCTACATGACGTGAACCATCACAGCAGTCCTATTCACGCCAGTCGACTGCAGACGATTATAGTCGTTCTATGGGACGAAGCCCATCGCTGTACCCTGGACTAGGTAGCTCCCCAACACACCGTAGCTATTCCTCGTCACCGTACAGAGGTACCAGCCGCTCGCGCAGCTACCGCCTTCAGAAAAAAATTAAGCTGGGTGACCATCCGTGGAAATAAGGCTGCCACAGATGAAAATTCTCCGTGGACTTAAGTCACCAAGATGTCAGGAAATAACGCTAACGTTATAATCAATGGTCAAAGTGTCTAGGAGCAAATCGACACAAGGGCTTCTTCTGGCCGCGCTGGGTAGCCGCGCAGTCTCAGGCGTCTTGCCACGGTTCGCACGGCTCCCCCCGTCAGAGGCTCGAATCCTCCCTCGGGCACGGGTGTGTGTGTTGTCCTTAGCGTAAGTTAGTGTAAGTTAGATTATGTAGTGTTTGCGCCTAGGGACTGACGATCTCAGCAGTTTGGTCCCATAGGAACTTGCACAAATTTCCAATTTACAGGGGCTTCTTTCTGTAGTTTAGAATGCTTATCGTCGTCACCTAAAGAAGGCTACGTTCTACGATACGAAAGTGATTGCGCTGAAGGTCGCAGATAGGAAATACGTACAACTGACAAGATCATGAGTGCAAGTTCTATCAACGACAGGACACAGCTTTTCAGATTTTTCGTCTTGGCAGCTGGTAGATGGAAGGATATTCTTGGGTGAAGCTTCTTGCATGCACAACAAGGAGTCATAAACTGTGGAAGATCAGAGCTCCAGACTGACGAAGCTATTCTAGCAAGGATACGTAACAAAGATTGCCCTGTGCAGTTGTTTGCCGCTGAAGACGATGTTATCCCGCAGTTATCAATAACAAGAGTTCCAGTCTTCAGTCAAGACGCTAAGTTAAACCGTGAAGCTGTTGTCGATTGCAAAACCTACTCAGGCACAGAACAGAAATCTACGATTATAAGCATTATAGGTAGTCAAGGAGAACTAAGAATCGCTAACTGTCGCGAGCAGCCATAACTCATACCTAAAGGTATGTGCGTAGAGCAAGGCGAAATAAGTCAAAACACTATGACCCCCTGCAGGTTGTTTGTCCGTCTTTGTGACAAAATACATCACTGATTCTGCATATCAGGAGTCTGACCGTTTGTTGGTAGGGTTGTAGATATGTGTGGCATTAGATATCTACGAACAGGTCATGTAATTCGCTTAAATAACGGGCCGCTGATCTGCGTACGTGGTGATGGTGCCCTATGCGACCCAGATAGGTTCCGTAGGATTTACATCACGCAAATTTGGTCGCCGACACATCAACGTGAGTTCACTATAATAGTCCTCAAACCATTGTAGCACTGTTCTGGCTCTGAGACACGGACAATCATGCTGCTGAAAGATGACAGCTGTCGGGGAAGAAGTCAAACATGACGGGATACAGGGGGTTCGCAGCTGTCAGCGTGTCTTCGATTACTACCACAGATCCCATGCAAGCGCAGGAGAATGTCTTCCGTAGCATAATGCTGCCACCACCAGCCTGCGTCCGTAGCGCGCTGCACGTTTCGTCCAGCTGTTGGCCTCGATGACGACATTTGTGGAGACGACCATCGACCTAATGTAGCAAAAATGTGATTCACCCGAAGAACCGACATATTTCCATTGATCGATAGTCCAATCTCGATGGTCCAGTGCCCAATGAAATCGTAATTGACGATATCGGTGGGTCAACATGTGAACACATAAGGGTGGTCTGCTGTGGTGCTCCATGTTCAACAACATACGATGAACGGTGTGCTCTGAAACATTTGTGCATGCACCAGCGTTATGCTCTTTCGCCAGAGATGCCACGGATCACCATCTACCCTGCATACAGAGCTAGCAAGCCTCCGAACCTCACATTCTTTGAGGGGTCGTGGACGTCCAACCATTTAACAACTAGTGATAGTTTCACTGTCATTCTACCTCTTCCCATAGATGCTCACGAGAGTAACACGTGAACGTTCGGCCAACTTCGCCGTAGTCGAGATATTCGTCCACAGGCTCTCCTTAATAATAATTTGCCCTTTGTCAAAGTCGCTTACCTTAACGGATTCCCCCATTTGGAGCCCATATCTCCGCTAGGGTGTTAGGCGGCATCCAACGTCGGGGTGGACAGTTTTCATAATGTTGTGGCTTATCAGTGTAAGTTCATCAACGAAGAACCATATTCCACTACCACAAAAGACAATGCAAAGGAGACAGCTACTGTTGAACTACCAATACGATCTGGCTTGACGTAAGAACAATGTCTGTGAGTGACAGCCGCTCTGTGTCAATTTCTGGATTCCTACAAATCAGGAATGGAGGAAAGACAGACCAAGCGGCGCATGGTAAAGCAAAGCAATGTGATTATACTGGGGATCATTCGCTAATTAGCCAGCACTCGTATAGGGCGCCGCCGGGTGAACGACAGATAATCCAGAAAGATGTGGAGAAAATGCCCTGAGACGACATCTTTAAACCTTCAGAGAGTACTTGGTCCTTTCCAGTGGTCATTGTGAAGAAGTCGGCATATGGCATTTCTGCATCGACTACTGAAGACTGAGCAAAAATCATAAAGAAAAATGTCTATCCACTGCCGTGTACTAGTAACACCACAGACTGCTTGAAAGGAGAAAATTATTTCTCAACTGTGGACATTCAGACTGGGTGTTGGAAAAACAAGGCTCATGAGGCTGACTGCTAAAATGCTCTCTTTATAACTTCTGATGACCTCTACAAATTTAAAGTTACGCCGTTTGGACTAGGTAATGGTCCAGCACCTTCGAAGTGATGATGGACAACCTGCTTCAAAACATTAAATGGATAGCTTGTCTTTGCTATCTGCATGATTTGTCGTTTCTTCGAGGACATTTGAAGAGTAACACTGCAGTTTCTGGAACGATGAATTACGAACCTTATGTAAACAAACTGCACCTGACACCCATCCCTGCTCCCCCTCTCTCATCTGACATTAAACCACCTGGTCTGTTATTCTGCATTTATTTAATATGTAATTTATGACCGTGCACGTTCCACAGCAGATTTCAGTATTTAATTTAGTATCTAATAAACTATCGTTATGGTTACCAAGCTGGCAGTCACTATGTATTTATGCCCCCCTTATCTTTCTCGCTAGCATTAATCGTGCAATATAGCCAAGCTATCCTTACTTTCATCATTATCAGGATTTCCTTCCAGCGAGCCAGGTAGAAACTTTGTGAACGATATACCTTCATAATCATTATCTTAATTGGTATAATTTATGATTCAGTATGGCTACCTAAGATTCCCCATCCCCCCCACTACCACCACCCACACTTCAAAAAGTAATTATTCAAATTACTGTGGCACTGCAATCGCCTACCCCCACCACTCATCCAGGTATGCTAGTTGTCAGAGGGACTCATCACTCATGCTTCCTGTACTGACAAGTTGGTCACTGTGAAGCATCAGCAGAGATAAACCATCTATAGACAGTATAATAGAAAAACTAATACACACAGTCGGACATAAGTATTATTATCCCTTTCCTCTATATCTCACTGCTCATTATTGTTGTTATTCCATTTATGTACGAGGGTTGGAACTTAAATAGTGGGAACTATTTATTCACAACCGATACAAAAGAGTTACACGTTTTCACCTGTTACTGTCCTTCAAAGTAGTCACCAGCGTTGTGTAGAACCCGTTGCCAGCGATGTGGAAGGCGTAGTATATCGTTAGCAGAGCCTGTCCTGTTGATGGTGCGAATGGAGCGATCTACTGCCTATCGAATCTCTGGAACAGTTCTGAAGCTAATGCCACCGTCAATGCACAGTATTACTGTTAGTTTTGGAACACCACCTGCGACCGGCTTTGCGAAAGAAGCGGCGACACTTTGTGAGTAACCCACCCATCATTTTGCACGACAATGCGCGGGCGCATACTCTGTTCGGTCGATGGGACTGGGGAATACTGTACCATCCACCATACTCCCCGGACTTAAGTCCTTGTGACTTTAATTTGATTTCGAAGACGAAGGAACCACTTCGTGGTATTCGCTTCCAGAGATTCGACAGGCAGTAGACCTCTCCATTCGCACCACCAACAGAACAGGCTCTGCTAACGGTATACTACGCCTTCCACATCGCTGGCAACAGGTTCTACACAACGCTGGTGATTACTTTGAAGGGCAGTAATAAGTGCAAATATGTAACTCTTTTTTATCGGTTGTGAATAAATAGTTGCCACTATTTAAGTTCCAACCCTGTGTTTTTCTTTATTATTATTTGTGCCTTAGTACGATGACTACCTGATGTGGAGGACGATGCAAACTGAACCGACACTGAATTTCCGTTGTCTACACTGCCACTCATTGAGAAGCAGCTAAGTCATCAGCAGATACATAGAAAATGTAATATATTGTAGCAGGACACACAACTGTTCGCAGACACTGAACGTACAGTGTCTGCACCACCATCTGTCAAGCTGCAAATAAGTGTATTCAGTATACTGCTCTTCACCACTAATTATCAGCTGACTGCCAGTGGATCTAAACATGTAAATTTAGGCATAGCACCAGATGGTGCCCTGATGTAACAATTGGAACCTAGAGTGTTCAACACAACGCTGCAGTTTACTGTGATGGAGTGGAGACATCTGTGTAACATGATGGAAAACATCGAGTGACAAATGATGACCAAGTATGCCCCATCGCACCCTCTTCCAGACATGTAAATAATTACCAAAACGGCATCTATCATCAACATGTGTGGAGCTCAAACACTGAAATTAACATCAAGAGACTCTTCGCAATGCATTTATTTACATCAACCTAGTGATGTGCATTAGCGTGCTCTATACAGTGCATTATGGACAGTGACAGACAGGCTGCACTGGTGGCAAGTGTATGTTAAAGCTCTGTTTGATGATATCACGAACTATGTGCATGAACGTAGTGAGCATGAGAACGTCTTAGATCAGTGTATAAATGCCTACAGTACCAAAGTCTGCTAGTATTAACCCTATAGATATTAAACGAATAAAAATGAAATGTACAGATGTATTATGTAAGTGTCTGGGCACTTGTATCTGTTTGAACATAACAGGGTGAAATTAGGGCATATAAAATCATTTATTCGCAAAATATTGCTGTGGATGATGACTATGTAGAAATAATCGTATCAAAAAAGTATGTATCAAAATAGTAATATTTCTTACAATAATATTTCATTTCTCACTCTCTGTGATTTTAAAATTTATAAACATCCAAAGTAATTATAGACCAGTTGATAAAGTAATTACAGAGGTTTATACAAAAAATAGACTAGTCCCATTATAATAGTGACCTCAACTGGCTCAGCTGTAATGACTGCATACATTATAAGGAGTTTTAGAAGAAAAATAAAAACACATTTATACTACTATACAGGATATCTCAAACCTTTTGGGTGAAACTGGAACAGGTGGCAGTGGGTACATGACCGATTATATAGAGATAGGGAACCAATGGTCGGAAATGCAATTTTACTGTGTTATGGACACACAGTGTACACCACATAACAACAATATAACTCACAGTATTGTTCAAATTGATGACCACCAGTCCCAATACATGCATGGTAACAGCGCATGAAGTTCTGCCGACTCAACAACTCTCTGTTGTACCAGGAGACATTCAGCTTTGCCCTAGCCAGCGTGCTTTGATCTGTTTCTTCTGTGGTTTCATACACCAATTTCTTGACATAACCCCACAGCAAAGTGTACACAGATGTGAGATCTATCAGTTGTGCTGGCCATGGGACAGGACCTCCCCTTAAAATCGAATGAGGAGTGTATGTGTTGTTCAGGTGCTCATGGGCATTAACATCAAAGTGGACTGGTGCACCATCATGTTGAAACCACATCCTTTCACGGACAACAAGGGGTACAGTCTCCAAGAATTGCAGCAGCACATCTTTCAGGAACACCAAGCAACATAGACCAGTCAAATGAGGAGGCAGCAAATAAGGTCCTATTGTGCGATCTTGGACAATACCCACCCATACATTGATAAACAATCGTTGCTGGTGACATGTGATACGGATTGAATGGGGATTGTCCTCACTCCTGACATGGCTGTTGAAAACACCATCACAACTGAGCAATATAAACTCTATGAAGTTTGTCAGTACAGCACTGTGGTGAATAATCTGTTGACAGAAGTGAATGTGGGTCTCAAAATCCATTGGTCCCAGTGCTTGTGCAAGTTCTTTATGCTAGGGCTGTAATACCTATTCCATCAGTACTCTACACATGTATCCTTCGAAGTGCGCATTTCATCGGGAAGTTGATGGGTGTTTATTGCTGGGTAGTCAGCCACACCAGCCAACATAATTTCCTTGAGGTCTGATGTTTGGACATGTCTTTGCTGGGAAACTTGGCTGTCTCTCTGTTGTGTGAAAGAGCCTGTGCCTCATA
Organism: Schistocerca serialis cubense; assembly: GCF_023864345.2. Taxonomy (NCBI): domain Eukaryota; kingdom Metazoa; phylum Arthropoda; class Insecta; order Orthoptera; family Acrididae; genus Schistocerca; species Schistocerca serialis. Next base: position 1,010,554,569 of record NC_064640.1, read on the forward strand.
AGTTGATATCCATGGAGATAAAATTCTTCAAATCAGAATGAAGACTGGTAGGAAAGCATTCTCTGTATATTTTTGTTGCTTTACGGGCACTACATCCTTCACACCATACATTAAATCCATTTCTGTGGATAGTGGTGTGCGTGCAGCACTGGGTCATGTGCTGGTGCGATGCATACAGTCGTCACATGTTATATGAGTGAAGTTGTGTACAATATGTCTGTTTGGCAGTCAAGGGTGTATGCTATTTATCACCTGCTCTTCTGCCTGTTCCAGTGTACAACAGACATACATGATCTTCAGAAAAGTGCAACAGAACATCATACACCATTGCAGTACATGCACTGAGACTGAGGATCGTTACTTTGAACAATTACTATTAGTACATTGTTGTTATACATTGTGCACTGTGTATGTCCATAACACAATAAATATACATTTGCGGCCATTGGTTCCATCAATATTATCGGTTGTGGACCCTCTATTACCTGTTTCCATGTGACCCAAAAGGTTTGAGACACCTTGTAGAAAGACAAGTCATTGTTTAACTTTGTTACCATAAATCACAGAAAGTTCTTGACTGATTTACTTCAGATTGTTACATGATACCCTAATAAATGTTGTGACGGATAGAGTAAAGCTTTTAATTGTTAGCAACAACCTCTAAAGCCTCTTGACCAATCTGCTTGAATTTCTTACACAATGTCCTAATCCTTATAGGTGGAAATATATACACAGGGTGTTGAAACAAGTGTACAATATTTTTAGTGGTGATAGAACTCACTAAAACAAGAATGAAAATCCAGTAAACATGGGCACTAACATGCATAACTTAAGAGCAGTGGGCACTTGTTCATCTTTGATATTATAGAAGAGATCTCTTCTAGTGCAAGCTCTTTGCTTTCCATCTCTTGATAGGAGGTAGAGTGGACCAAAACAGTTAAAAAAATCAGGTAATCATGGGTTCTAAAATGCATACCTTAAGAGCTATGAGCACTTCTTCAATATAATAGATGTGTTTCACAGTATCGAAGAGGAAAAACTGTTCATGTTTACTGGACATTTTTTACTTGCTTTGGTTCACACCAACTTCTCTCAAACGATGAAAAGCAAAGAGCTTGCAGTAGAAGAGATCTCTTTCACAGTATAGGAGATGAACAAGTGTCTATTGCTCTTAAGGCATGCATTTTACAGATTATGTTTACTCGACTTTCTTGTTTTGGTGAGTGCTGTCTGTGTATACAGGGTGTTAAAAATTGTCCAATATTTTGAGAGGTGTCAACAGTCCCCAAAACAAGTAGGGAAGTCTAGTAAACATAGGCTCTAAATGCATACTTCAAGGGAAATATTAGCAACTAACCTCGTAAAGTTATCGACCAACTTGCTTTAAATATTAATATGATGCTATAGTAAACGTTTGGATGGACATAAGCTACATATTTTTAATATGTTAATATAAAATTACAATATATAAATATACAAATATATTATCTATACTGATATATAAAGACAAGTCATTTTTTAACATTATTACTAAAAATCCCGAAAAGTACTTAATCGATTTACTTGAAATTTGTGCATGACACACTAATAAACATTCGCTCAGATGTATGCTATATATTTTTGTAATATACACTATGTGATCAAAAGTATCCAAACATCTGGCAGAAAACGACTTGCAAGTTCGTGGGGCCCTCCATCGGTAATGCTGGAAGTCAATATTGTGTTGGCCCACCCTTAGCCTTGATGACAACTTCCACTCTCGCAGGCATGCGTTCAATCAGGTGCTGGTAGGTTTCTTGGGGAATAGCAGCTCGTTTTTCACGGAGTGCTGCACTGAGGAGAGGTATCGATGTCGGTCGGTGACGCCTGGCACGAAGTTGGTGTTCCAAAACATCCCAAAGGTGTTCTATGGGATTCACGTCAGGACTCTGTGCAGGCCAGTCCATTACAGGCATGTTATTGATCTGTAACCACTCCGCCACAGGCCGTGCATTATGAACAGGTGCTCGATCGTGTTGAAAGATGCAATCGCCATCCCTGAATTGCTCTTCAACAGTGGGATGCAAGAAGGTGCTTAAAACATCAATGTAGGCCTGGGCTGTAATAGTGCCACGCAAAACAACAAGGGGTGCGTGCCCCCTCCATCAAAAACACGACCACACCATAACACCACCGACCCCGAATTTTACTGTTGGCACTACACCCGCTGGCAAATGAAGTTCACCGGACATTCGCCGTACCCACACCCTGCCATCGGATCGCCACATTTTATACCGTGATTAGTCACTCCAAACAACGTTTTTCCACTGCTCAATCGTTCAATGTTTACGCTCCTTGCACCAAGCGAGGCGTCGTTTGGCATTTACCGGCGTGATGTGTGGCTCATGAGCAGCCGCTCGACCATGAAATCCAAGTTTTCTCACCTCCCGCCTAACTGTCATAGTACTTGCAGTTGATCCTGATGAAGTTTGGAATTCCTGTGTGATGGTCTGGATACATGTCTGCCTATTACACGTAACGACCCTTGTCAACTGTCGACGGTGTGTCAGTCAACAGACGAGGTCGGCCTGTACGCTTTCGTGCTGTACGTGTCCCTTCACGTTTCAACTTCACTATTACATCGGAAACGATGGACCTAAGGATGTTTAGGAGTGTGGAAATCTCGCGTACAGACGTATGACACAAGTGACACCCAATCCCCTGACCACGTCTGAAGTCCGTAAGTTCCGCGGAGCGCCCCATTCTGCTCTCTCATGAAGTCTAATGACTACTGAGGTTGCTGATATGGAGTACCTGGCAGTAGGTGGCAGCACAACGCACCTAATATGAAAAACGTATATTTTGGGGGTGTCCGGATACTTTTGATCACACAGTGTATCTGCAATATAAATGTCTATGTAACATACAATGGGAAAACGTTGTTACCAAAGATCTCGAACAGTTTTTAACCACTTTACTTAAAATTACTGCACCGTACTCTACCGAACATTCTGGCAGACATATTATACATTTTAATACAAAAATATTTATGCAGTGTATTAAGGGGAAATGTTGTTACCAAGAATCTCGAATAGTTCTTGACCGATTTACTTCAAATATTTACATAATCCTCTAATGGACTTGTATTATATACACTATGTAAATATATATGTAATCTATAAAAAGGGCACGTTGTTACCAAAAATTTCGAAAATATTTCAACCCATTTACTGCCTATTATTGCAAAATACTCTACTGTACATTCAGATGGACATATATTATTTATTTCTTGATGTCCATAATATATAAATACTTATGTAATATATTAAGAGCAAATGTTGTTACCAAAAATCTCGAAAAGTTCTTGATCAATTTACTTCAAAACAGTACACCATACTTTATTAAACGGTCACATGGAAACAGACTACACCTTTTAATGTCCACAGTAATGTAGTACATTAAGGAGAAATCTCCACAGGGGACTTCCTACGAACAATGCAATTTTTTAACAAGAGAGAGTGCACTCATCTGCAGGAGCAAACATTTAAGAACTTAATGTCTGTCAGTTATGGAAAACAGCCTGCTCTAGACTGAGCGGACAGCCATGTGTTTACAGATTTTAAGAGAAAATGTGGACCAATTTGATGGAGCTAGCACGCCAACCTCTACATCCATTGGGAGAAATCATCGCTGTGCATCAGTTTGTGGAAATATGTTTAATCCAACCATTCCAGATGTAGGCACTAAACAACGTTCTTATTTTAGTGTGTACATGTATTCAACTATATATGAGAGATTATAAATTAAGAAATATAAGAGACACATGTATGTGTTACCTTTTCTGTATAGAGTCTCTTGTATCTTAATGTAAATGTACAGTCATGTAGTCACATCATTAATAGTCGAGTTGGGCATCTTTAGACGTGTTGAAATGTCCCTGATGGATTTTTTACGTACATGACATTCCATAACTAGCCCACGTTCAAACCTGGCCAACTCATTCTGCTATTGTTGCTTCTCTGTTGACAACACAGTACTTCCCGTCTCCTTTATTCTGGCGGCTCCGCCTTTCGTGACACTGAGTGGTTAATTCTATATTAAACAGGGGTGTACTTTTGATCAGAGAGAGTATCTAACCGCAAAATTGTAGACCAATATCCTTACCATCGGTTTCCTGCAGAGCTCTGGAGCATATTCTGACTTCGAATACAAAAAAAAAAAAATCCTTGAGACCGAAAAGCTGATGTCCACGAATCAGAGTCACTCGTGCAAAACCCTTCTCACATGATACACTGCGAACTATGGATGAAGGGCAACAGGCAGATTCGATATTTGTAGATTTCCAAAAAAACATTCAACAGTATACCCCACGGCAGATTATTAATGAAGGTAAGTGCATATGGAATAGGTTCCCAGATATGTGACTGGTTCAAAGACTTCCTAAGTAATAGAACCCAGTACGTTGTCCTCGACGGCAAGTGTTCGTCGCCGACAGGGGTCAAATCAAGAGTATCCCAGGGAAGTGTGATAGGACCGTTGCTGTTTTCCGTATACGTAAATGATCTGGCAGACATGATGGGCAGCAATCTGCGGTTGTTCGCTGATAATTCTGTGGTGTACAGAAAGGTTTCGAAGATGAAAAACTGTAGGCTGATACAAAATGACCTAGACAAAATTTCTAATTGGTGTGTTGAATGGCATCTAGCTCTAAACGTAGAAAAATGTAAGTTAATAGGGATAAGTAGAAAAACAAACCCATAATGTTCGGATGCAACATTAGTAGTCTCTTGCTTGACATAGTCACGTCATTTAAATATCTGGGAGTAACGTTGCGAAGAGATGTGAAATGAAACGAGCATGTGAGGATCTGAAGAGGAAGGCTAATGGTCGACTTCGATTTATTGGGAGAATTTTAGGATAGTGTGGAGCACCTATAAAGGAGACAGCATATGGGACGCTAGTGCGACCTATTCTTGAGTACTGCTCGAGTGTTTGGGACTCGCACCGGGTCGGAGTGAAAGAAGACATCGTAGCTATGCAGAGGCTAGCTGCTAGATATGTTACCAGTAGTTTTGGTCAGCATGCAAGTGTTACGAATATGCTTCGGGAGCTCAAGTGGGAATCCCTGGAGAGAAGAAGACATTCATTTCGAAGGACACTGCTGGGAAAGTTTCGAGAACTGGCATTTGAAGCTGACTGCAGAAGGATCCTACTGCCGCCAACATACATTTCGCGTAGGGACCAGGAAGATAAGATATGAGAAATCAGGGCTCATACGGAGGCATATAGACAGTCGCTTTTCCGTCGCTGTATCTGCGAGTGCAACGGGAAAGGAAACGACTAGTTGTGGTACAGGGCACTCTCCGCCACGCGCGGTGCGGTGGATTGCGGAGTGTGTAGGTAGATGTATCACACATTGGTGACTGCGATCTATAAATATGTCTTTCTCTTCGCTACTTGTCTAGTGGATTGGAATATAGCATCTAATTTCCGCCGTCCTACCTCTATTGCTGTTCCGATATAATCTCGTCCTATTGATATTTTGTCTATTATTTGCAATTCCGGGGTAGTAAACATCTGGTTCGCCTGCTCCTCTTCCTGCATTAACTTATTCAGCATTTCCAAAGAATGAATGATCTTGCCAATGTTATCCCAGGGAGCAACCCTGATTTTGTTTCAGCATCCCATCTAAACCCATGATAATATGTCCGGGCTCCAATTTATTAGATAAATATGACATGTTTGTCACTTTTAAAACAAACGTATTTAGTTTTTCTTTTCTAAGGTTGAAATTTTCTCCAATCCAGAAACTGTTTTTCAACTCCATCTGATCTTGTCGAGTCAAGTATTCTTTAGAAAATGCTTCCTTAAATTTTTCCAACGTACCATGCCGTTCAGTCCCAGTAATCGCCCCCTCGATCAAGCCTCTCTAAAAAAATTTTGTGTGTCGCTAGGTAATCTGGGTGAAACGTTTTCAAAATCGTTCCAAAATCCTTTTACATGCACTTTATCAGAAGGATCAAATCGAAAAAGCTGTCTGGTAGCAATATAAGCCATTTCAGATGACTCAGTTACAAAATTACATTCAGCTATGTTAGTGCAGATACTACGATTCTTTTCCACACTAGCCATTCTATTAGCACGCTCATACAGAGTAATTTCTACAGGGTCTATCATAATTAAACGCATACAGTTGAAAGTACACGATACTAGACGCAAAAATGTCTGAGTAAACATAGGGTCGGAAGGGCATACCTTAAGAGCTGCGAGCAATTTTTCATCTTCGTTACTGTGAAGCAAATCTTTTCTACTGAAAGCTCTTCGCTTTCCATATTTTGGGAAATGGTAATGTGGACCAAAACAAGCAAAAAATTTCCAGTAAACATATGTTCTAAAATGCATACCTTAAGAACTATGAGCACGTGCTCATCTTCGCTACTTGGAAAAACAACACTTCTAACGAACAGTTGCTCATAACTTTTAAGGTATGAATTTTAGAGCAAATGTTTATGGGACATTTTTTCTTGTTTTGGTCCATACTACTACTTTACAAAATGTGGAAAGCAAGGAATTTGCAGTAGAAGAGATTTGCTTCAAATTATCTTGCGGTATTCGTTTTCGACCCTATGTTTACTGAAACTTTCTTGCTGCTAGTATCGTGTACTTTCAACTACGTGCGTTTATGCCATTAATTATGATACACCCTGTATAGCATTAACTTCATTAGTCAGCCGATCGACATTAGTTTCCGGCACATCCACACAAACGGACACGTTCTCTCGAAATTGTAACCACTTTTGGCCTTCAACATTAATTTTACAATACAAACCTTCACATGTACTTATACAAAGAAATTAGACTTTTTGTACATTCTGATTCAGTTTATCTTCCCAGCGTTTACTTTCATCAGCTATCTGTTTAATTCCATCCGCTAATTCGCGTTTCGTATCATTTGTGAATTTTTTTTACAATTTGTCTTAACTTGGGTAATATTTTCCTTGACGTTATTTCAGACAGGTGCCAATTCTTTTCCCACATCTACATTATATAAGAAGCCATCAGTTCTGTTTTCGCATTAACTTCGGATGTGAAACTTTTAATCTCACCAGTCGAATTAGTTATAATACCATATTGCTATTTGAGCTCACTAGACAAATTGATACTGTTATCAGACTGTAGGTCAGTTTTATTATTGAATTCACTAGCCAAATTACTCATGTTACCTATCTGTTGTTTGAACTTACTAGCCAGACTACTAATGTTATAAGATTGTTGAGCCATATTTTGTTTCACTTCACTAACATATTTTTTCACTGTAAACATTGAAGCTGTAAAAGTCATCGCATGCTTGCTGGTTCATTTTTCTATATAGTTTTTGCCTGATGTGTTTTACAGGACACGGCGAAAATTTAACTAACATCAGCTTCCGTTGTTTTTGTTCATTCTCTTCATCGTGACTAATTTGAATTAGAATTAGGATGAGTAAAACCGTTCAGTTGACTGTTATTCACATACAAACTTTTCCCCATAGTTGCTACTGTTAACGAACCCCTTTCCAATTTCGCCTCCGGAGTAGATTTGCAACTGAAACACCATCATTTTCTGTGTCGCCTCCTTGTCTTAGCCCCAGAGTGCAAATTTGACTTGCACCCACACTAAAATGTACCAGCTCACTTTGCCAGCCGGAGTGGCCGAGCGGTTCTAGGCGCTTCAGTCTGGAACCGCGCGACCGCTGCGGTTGCAGGTTCGAATCCTGCTTCGGGTATGGATGTGTGTGATGTCCTTAGGTTAGTTAGGTTTAAGTAGTTCTAAGTTCTAGGGGACTGATGACCTCAGCAGTTAAGTCCCATAGTGCTCAGAGCCATTTGAACCATTTGAACCAGCTCACTTTCCTTGACTACCACTGAATTTGTGCTTTTCAGTACTGACAATTCTTTTCACGACGATAAGTACCAAGCAAAATAAATTGAACTTATCTTTCGTCATTAGCGGCAATCATAACGTGATGTCACTACGGCTCTCTAGCAGCAGAACACAGGCTACTGTCCGATACATAAGCTGTCATTTTTGCCTCCAGCTTGCCGGGCGCTCAGCTGCAGACTCTCTGCCGCTCCATCCGTCTGATGTCACGCTGCTTTTCTTGTCGCATGGCTGATCACTGACAGACCCATCACGTTTCGACGAATCAATTTCGCCACATGGAAATTCTTTTTTTCTTTCTGTCCAATGTGTTACACAGCCTCCGGCGCACCACGCTTCACTGTGGTTAATCCTTTCACACTTAAAGCACAATCTCTCTCTAGTAGGTTTTCATTCATATCTGATATTAAAAGAAAGCACTTATCATCGGTTAATGAGTAGTTTATAAATACATGCGGTGTTTGACAGTTCTGAATACTCTTTCAAGTGCTATGCAAACCGTCACATTTGGACTTATAAAGTTCACAGCTATGATTGCACAGGACACCACGTGGAATTTTTACGCCTCGAAAGAGAGACATTACATTATTGGCAGAAATATACCAACGGGAAGTGCCACTATTTTTAACATGTGAAGTATGTCCCACTCCATAGTCGTGCCGCAGGCTACGAAATAAACAGTCAACGACCTATACCGATTACATAACTCTCGGTAAAGAGCCATGTTATTTGTCACAATGAAGAATATGTGAGTTTTTGCTCCTTGCTTCACTTGCAGAAATTTAAGCTGTCCTCTTATATTTCTGCCTAACCACACACTCGGAAATCACCACATATTCGGAAATAAACAGACATATATGTATATTATCCTTAGTTTTGTAATCAGACGGAAATGTAAATAACATCGACTATCGCAGAACTTACTCATATTACATCCATAGGAGAGTCACAGAATGTCTTAACAACGATAAGATGGAGAAAAAAAACAAAACAAAACATAGAATGTTACACGAACCTGCATCTTTTACCTCCTCAGTCCACCACATTATCCATGACGCTAGGCCCGTGTTATGGTGGTTTTGGCTGTCGTTTTGGTTATCATGCTTTCTCTCGAAAGCTTATGTAGTTGATACATCATTAAGTAACATTTAACGATAAGACTGACCTGTTTTCCAAGATCCTCAAACGCCTTACTGCAAACTGTAATACAAAACAGCTAAATATGCAAAAATAAATGGTGTCTGTTGCATCAAGTCAAAGATAATACATTATGGCGATATAACAATCTCCGGCCGTTAACGGAAATAGTATAATTGTACCGCTAATGTACACCGGAAGAAAGTTTCACGTCTCTCGGAAAAATTCTGAATTTCCATAATCTTCATCAACATTTGATATTAAAATTTCTACGATATATCAGAATCTCAGAAAATTCACTGCTTAGAAAATTGAATGGCTCTAGAGACTGTATGACCTATCGCCAGGAGAGCTGATCACCGACCCCTCTTAAATCACGCACGAAATTTCACTCCCAGTATCAAATTATGAGAAAAACCTCTTCTTTGATTGACAGAACACTACTATAGCCAATCAGCTTAATATTAAGATTCACATAACCCCATACTTTTCTTCCTTAAGCCAATGCACGCTCTGAAGTCACTTTAGATAAAGTTAAATAATAAAACATTCGTAAAAACCAACTAAAACCAAATCAGCCCCATTTGTAACCGTCTGAAGGACGGAACTATGTTTTATGTTTCTAAAATACCAAAAACTGGCTGCCTTACAGCTCGCGTTTTCCCCCATGTATGTGATTCACCTGAAGACTGCACAGTTAGGTTCCCACACTCACTCACATTTCGTTATTCATAGTTTCAGTGAGAACTACTTCACATACGAGTATATGCCACATTCATTCCGTCGTTCACTCAAACACCATAACAGATCACACTAGTAATATCCAACACCACAAAAATATCATTGCATTTTGAAAACTTTATACTGCTAAGCAAAATAGTGGTTTGTTAACTTTTTGTGACTAATTATTGAGTTAAATTATTCTCTAATACATTTACAAGAAAGAATATATTTAAGTGTCAAAATATAGATTGAAATGGAAAGTTATAAATTTTGATTTTTCAGTTATTTTGAATGTTTTGAAAAGTACTTCAAATATCAATTTAACAGTGGAAAGTTCAGGCTGGAATATCAAAAATTTTATGGAAAAGATAGACTGCTATTCACAGTGAAATGTTGAGTTGCAGACAGGCATGATGAGAAGACTATTAGAAACTGAGGATTCTGACAAAGCCTTCTTCAGAAAGGAAACACACACACATTCACTCAAATAAGCATACCTCACGCATACATGGTCTCTATCTCCGGCTGCTTTGGCTGGAGCGGTCATGTGTGTGTGTGAGGTGTGCTTGCTTATGTGAATGTTTCCGTTTCCTTTCTAAAGGAAGCTTTGGATGAATGCTCAATATCGTTGTACCTGTTTATAACTCAACGTGTCATCTTTATGGTGAGTAGCAATCTATCCTTCTCGAATATTAATCTGAAACTCGTACTATAGTTAAGTATAGTTAATCTGAAAGGCTCTACATAATTTCACACGAATTGCTAAATGAGAATGGTCTGTATTAATTCCCAGGGGGTGTGTGATTTAGAGGATCTTCAGAGGTTACACGTGAGCCTAAACCAACAATATTCAGCCACCAGAGAATGACAGGTGTCACGACCCCTAGCGTGGGAACGCGTTCCGCAGGGCAGCAACAGTCATTGAGACAAATCTTAAAGCTTCCTAAGCGTCAATGCATATCACAAACCCTTACATTATTCTTACTCGCAATTTGTGTTTCACATGAGAAAAAAGAGCCATATCTAGGCAAATGAGAATCCTCACACCAATCATTTCTGTGATTACAAACGATAGTTCCAAGTAAGTAACTCATAACTTTCGTCAGCAACTGTCTGGATCAAACATGCTACCGTCACGGCAGAATAGACGCATTTGCCATCACTTCCTTGATGTGTTTCTGGAACTCCCGGCAGATACTAGTATACTTTGAATGTATGTCGAAATATGTGGTTGCTATATGCTAATACTATTCTAATCTCAACTGACAGTTCGGTGGGTGCTGGACTTCCAGGAAGTGAATTAGCTGATTATGTTGTTTATAAGGTTGCTGCTTCAGGAGTTGCTGTTTTTATTCCAGAAATTGAAGCTGCTGCTTCCAAATAGAGGTATATTGTTCATCTCTGTGTAAAAAAAACACTCAGTACACTCGTGATTTGGTTCCTCAGTACCATGTTCAATCGCTGTGCAGCGATTGTCAACTTTTAAAAGGAATGATACTGTTATTCACCATATTGTATATGGAGAAATCACAGAAATCTAAATTGGAATGGTCAAATGAGCATACGATCCTCACTTCCCTCAAATGAAAATTGAAATAGAACTGGTCAGTAGTTCATTTGCACCATATACTATCTGTTGATTTAGTTAATAAAAACGTTGCGTGATACACTATATAAATTTATTCTACGCTGGATAGCTATTAGTTGAATATTATTATTTGTTTTAAGTTTTGTATAGTTTTGATAACATGAATAATATAAGTTTTTTATTAATTTTCAAATAACTTAATTATATTTCAAACATTAGATTTATTTCGAAATACGCTATTTCAATTTGAAGTACTCAACATTAAAAACTGTTAATTATAAACTTGCAAAAAAACTACAAAAAGATGATCAGTAAGTAAGTCAATTGTTATATAAAATAATTTCTTTCATGTATGCACTCTTTGTGATTCTCGGTTAGTAAATGAAATATAACACACCGTGTTACCTACCATCCGTAGAACGCCATGTGCAGTGTTGAGCACGTAGCCGGCCGCACAAGGCAGGAAACAAAGTGAATCCAGGAATAATTTAAAAGACAGAAATGCCTTTTGATAACCAATAAACCGCTGCTCTATCCATAATTTGCACATTAGTTTTATTTCGGAGTATCTAAAGATTCAACAGCAAATTAAAGCATCTAAACAAACACAGAAACGAAAGAAACCTTGTAATAACAATTCCCTGCAAATAGAAGAACCGAAATCTGTAAACAGATTTCGACTGCTGTCATTTTGAGAGAAAGTAATGAATTTTTCTCCATGGTCGTTTGGCGATCGCGAGTATTTCGCGATACTGCTGGAGAGCAGTGACCCCGCTTTTGTTGCCGACACCTAGTGTTGATGGTTCATTTATTCTCTCTCTCGAAGTGCTCTCAGTTAAACTTGTGTAGCTATAGGTGAATACTATTTCTATACCTCATTCTGTGAAAGAGTCTATGTCAATCGAGGCTGCTCTCGGTTAAAAGTGCGTTGTTCTGTGCTAATTTCAGAATATATCTTTTTGTGCTACTTTCTAAATCTTTTATTTGTCTTTCAATTTCTACCACCTTCGCCCCAGCGTCTGTCCAAATTAGTGGTTCCCTGCCAGTAGGGTGGTAGTCCATGTATTCCCACGGTCGGGCACTGTGTAGAATAATAACATTAGATCCCGATGGCCTGTCAATATGTACCTCGCCCACTAACTGGGATACGAAAACGGTCGCAGTCAATTTAGGTGTGGTAGCATAGGAAGTCGTATGTTGGCGGTAAGTTGGTGTACGGTGTGTATAATATCATACTCTGAGTTTTAGACATAGTTGTAGGTTACAATTGTGCTGTGTCACATTAAAGTGAATTATATGCTCTGTGTGCATGCAACAAATTATTTTGCGTACATATTTTGAATAAAAAACCTGAACACTTTCCTGCACGCAGAAGAATACTTCTAGATACTGAGCAGCAACAAATATGACGAAATAATTCGAATGAAGGCAATAAGTTAAGCTATGGGAATTACTAAATTAATTTTTATAAGTGTCTTCCTTTCATGAACAATTCAACCTGTCCTCAGCTGCAGAACACATCACTCAAATACAAAGAGGTTATTGTCTGGGTTTGTCATTAATTAAAATTAAATATTGTACATACAAGGAGACAGGTCTGAATACGTGTGGGCTCATCTGAGGTCAAAGGTTTGAAAATGTGGGCGTCAGCCGCGATATAAATAAATATGAAAATGTAACGAAATGATATACATGTTGCAGGAGCAAAATGGAGGAATACATGAATGTTTTTGAAATTGTAAAACGTGAAAACAGTTAAAACAAGAACCAATATCCTGTTGGAAAATAAATGAACTGGTACGTAGCTGTATTTCAAGCATATGGACACATGAGTACAGCGTACCCAAATATTTTTCTTATCGACATCTCACAAATCAATAAATATGGCAATTAAAGTATCAAATTGGACGTATTAATTATGGCCAAGGATCTCGTGTTTAAGTTGAATGCAACAGTAAATAAAAAATTGGACAAATTACCTCAGAACGAGTCTTTAATAGCAAAAAAATAATTAGAGCACTTTCAACACATATTACAGAAATCTATTAACAACTGAAGCCATACACAGAAAAATGAACTAACCTACAGTTTTTAAAAATGGAGAATACCAGGTTTTTGTAAATGAGGTAGTAAAAATATACATCAAATTACTTTATTATTATTTTTTAACGGAAATTCGTACAGAGAGGACCAGTTAATGTTTCTAATCAGTCACGTCACTTATAATGCAACTTAAAATATGAAATAATAATTGATTACTAACGAAGAACAATATTTTATGAAGACTGTTTTGTACATAATGAGAATTTCACTCTGCCAGGAAGTTTCATGTTTTGTACATTATCAAACCTCGACAATCACACATTACCACTAAATCTAGTAAAATGTGTTTGTCTAGCCTTAACGCTATATAACAAGTTTGATGTATTTTAAATGAATTTATTCTAAAAAACACGCAGAACATATTGCTGTCTTTGCACTGTATGACCTATCGCCAGGAGAGCTGATCACCGACCCCTCTTAAATTACGCACGAAATTTCACTCTGATGCTTGTATCTGTAAACGAATATGTCATGCTGGGATTCTTTTTCCTGGAGTAGTGACATGATTGCATAGAAGAACTATTTATCTCGATGTGTTTGTGTGTTCCATATCTCCTCCTAAACCACTGGACTGATTTCAACCAAATTTGGTACAGGCATCCTTTTCCGTCAGGTGACAATTGCTGTCAGGGAAATATCCACATATCTGTTATCGTTTAGAAGATATGACGTCATAAACGATGTGATGAGTGAAAAAGTGGAACGTCATGTATGTCGTTTAAATTTAGTACTTCTGAGATACTATCTCTATTGGTAATAAATATCACTGACACTATCCACATATGCCGCTAAATACACTTACAAAATAATGTCATTGTACCTCACATTGTTCAGGAGACATGACGTCATAAACATTGAGATGTGTGAAAAAATTACCGCTCTGTACATGAAGTCCTAATACGTTTATTCTTTACTACTGAAACATTCCTATAGTCCAGTCAACTCAAGGAAATCCCTGACATCTGGTAGCGTTTTTGACAGCTTTCAACTGCGAAGCTCAAACGGCTGCAGACGAAAACGATAGCTGTCTATAGAACTATGAAGAGACGTTGCCATAGATATATTTACAAAATCGTGTTGTAGACACGCGAAGCAGCTGCGCCCAGGACACAAAAATATTGCGTTTATTAATCTGGATACTGTACTTATACTTTTGTACATTATGCATATTTCTTAGTATGATTCTTTCATAATTTCAAAACTGTTTTCACGAATATATGAAAATGAAATTTTTTGCATACTTTACTACAAACACAATTGATTTTTATTTTCGTTTACATCCTATACAACGTAATTCGGCCTCAATGATATTTTCATATTATGAAAATAATATTTTCATTTGGGCTGAAAATGTTATAAGGGGGGATAGGACATGAAATTTTATCCAACCTGTTTAACAGACACACATTGCGATATTAATGAAGAAAAATGTATATTCTATCTAAGAGGTTACCCCTTGTTGTATTGAGTTTTCTATTTATCTCACAAATATTAACCAATATCAGAAGTGAAATAGGGGTCGAACAAAAATTAGGAAGCACCACAGTACCTCTCTACTCCACACATGGCTAAGGGGCTGCATAAGTCTATCACTGTGAATGTAAGCCTAGTGTTTTGTTGTATGATCAAACGCAGAAACTTATCTCAGGAATTCCAGATGTTTATTTTACCAAAACACATGAGACCAGTGTCAGTCGATTATATGGAAGATTGGTAGAACAGCTTTCTAACAGATCCGAACGTCTACTTCACCAAAATAACCCTACAGAAGTGCTCCCTCGTATCTGTAGGTACAACACTGAAGCAGCTTCTCCCACATTCACAATCTGAACCTTGTGATTTTGGCCTTCGCATTAGAACCATATAATTCGTGTGCTCTTTACCATTGTTTCGCTTCTTCTTCTCAACTTCTTAGCACCAGCTGTGCAGATTACGCTTCCGCTTTCAATAATTTCCACAGATCTTCCCATTTTCGTATTCACACTTTTCTTAATTCAAATATAATCTACCTCTGTCCCCAAACCTATTGATATTCAGTTAATTTACTTTTTCTGTTTATCATATAGCACATTGTTAACTATCTTACTACCCAGCAGCTCAGCTTTTTGTCACTAGAGGGAGGCTGGAGTGTGGTGAAAGTTAGCCGTTTTAGACATCACAGAACTAATATATAGAGATATGCAAGAAATTCTCTATGCTGAATTACATCCTAATGTGATACTTAGGGGATCAACCAACGTAAATTTTGATAGCTACTGTACCCACTAACACATGGCAGCACTTATCACAGATTTGTTTTCCTTTTTTTAGAACCATTAGAAGGTTAGCACGTTTTTCTGTGAATGACGTGGCAAAATTCTTGGAGGCAATGGTAAACCACCGCTAAAACACATAGCAGAATCCATTACAACAGAGGCTAGCGAACAAGATCTTTCAGTAAAGCTGCAAACTTTGAATGGCATGTTTAGGGAAAAGACCAAAACGTGGCTAAAATAGTCAACGAAGTTAAATGAAGCATAGAAGAAATAAGAGCACACTTACAGTAAAATAGTGTGTGCTGAAAGTAAAAACGTATATGACTCAGAATTGTTTTAGTAGCTAAAAATAACCCTGAAATTAGTGTTGAAAACTGCGATTTGTCTGAAATAGATACTTCAAAGGAACATATAATTAATTCCTTTAAAGCTGTAGTAATTAGTAATGAAACTGAACTGGACAATTTGTATGAGGGGATTGTAAGTATAGGAGATGATCTTGGTGTAGAGACAAATGGTTTTCTTGCTTTGAAATATGCCTTTGTTTCGGTGGAAAGTAAAAAGAAGGCATTTGAACTGTCAGTAACAGACAAATTTTCAGTATTAGATGCAAACAGAAGAAATGGCACTGATTCATGTAATGGTGTTGAAGACGTTAACGTTTTGAGTCATGTGCTAAAAATGTCGATGAAGAAGTAGACTGTTTTCTTGTTTTGAAAGACAGTCTTGTACTTGAAGAAAGTGGAAAGGTAGAACCCGAACTGTCTCTGACAAAAAAGTTTTCAAAACTGTATACATAAAAATTTTTAACATCTAAATTGCATAAAAAATTGTCCTGTGGGTTAGTTATACAAATTTCGTAATCAGATTCAAATTGACTAATGAAAGATGTATCAAAACGAGTTTTGTCAACAGTTCAGAAACAATTGTAAAGGACACTGTGTTACTGAAGCAAATTTCAAAATACTGATCTTTTGTATGCGCAGAAGGGAATAATTATTGAAGTCTGTGAATGTAAATTTATGTTGTTGTTGCTGAAAAGCAGCCCCAGATCTACGATATTTCTGAACCGGAGAAAAAAAATTGATAGTTGCGCTTCCCCTCCTCCCTACCCATCGAACGATTGATATAAGATGTCAAAAATTAAAAAAAAATCGATTTTTCAAAAATGTCTATTTTGTAGCGCACATCTTTCTGAAGAGTTTGATATTTAAAACATATATGTTCAAGGAAATGTAAGACATGTTATTTGTTCTTAAGTGTGCCATAGTGCAGTGGCACACCTGTTCACACAGCATTCTTGTATCGCAGGTCAAGGTACCTGTATTTCACTTTGTGGAATTCAAACGTGTTTGTTTTGTAATGGAAGCCATCAAACCTATATTGAGAACATTGGAAATTAAAATGTCCTGTGGTGCCTCTCCTGCTCCCAGTCGTTCGATTTGATGTTCTACCCCCTTTAAGGACACAGGGTATTTATAAATGCTGGAAAAATCGAAATATTTATGACTTTATTAAATTCTATAGTCTTTAATGATTACAATGATATATGCATTATGAGGTTTCAAATGAAAAATGATCTATATTTACAAAACTTTAAAGCAATGGTCATGTATGCCGCCACGTCCCCTTTATTTCTGTTACAGAAACCAGTATTATTTCGAAAAGAACAGTGAACTTTCTGTTTCCAACGTTTGATATATTGTATATGTTGGTAACAGACCAGGTTTCTAGTGTCTGTAAGTGATTATCTTTGCTAGTATTTACTTTTGTTTCGCTGAAGCTGTTTGTTCACATGTTACTGAATGTTTGTTGCCGAGGTGCTATATATATTTGTGGAAGTACATATCACTTAGTGTGCAATAAATAAGAACTATGCCACGCATCCAGAAATTCAATAAAAGGAAATTCTGTGGTAACCAGTTCACAAACAAAGCCAGCCACACTGTTGAAAGTAACCTCTGTATCACTTCTTCAACGAAGAAACTCCCACATGGCATGCCCTCTAGTGATCAAATTTTTGTGTTAACTATGACGCTGTTTGTAGTGGATTTGTTCTTTTTGATGTGGGCGTCTTATCCTCTTTGATAAAGGAAGTGGCAAAATGTAAACAATGTGATGGTGTAGTCTGTCTAGAAATAACTGAACAACAAAGCAACAGGAAGGGTTTAGCGCCAAAATTAGTTGTCCTGTGTAGATCCTGCAATAAATCTACCGTGAAAATGACTTCGGAACATTGTACATAATTCATATGATGTGAATTTGAAGTTAGTGTATGCAATGCGTGCAATAGGAAAAGGAAAAAAGATTGCTCAAACTTTTGCGGTTTAATGGACCTTCCTCCTCATCCCAGTAGGTTCAGCAAGTACGTAAAAATACTTTTAGGTGCCTCGACGGTTGTGTCTAAAGCATCTATGAAACGTGCAGTGGCAGAAACTGTAAATATTAGTGGAACCAGGGACACTGCTGTTGCGCTTGATGGGACATGGCAACGTCGAGGACATCGGTTATCTAAGTACTGCCACACCTGCCATGGTAACAATGAAGGACTTTCATTCGCAATTTCCCACTAGTTGTATTTTTCAGAATTCAGGTACAAATATTTCCTAAAGTTTATAAATCATTGCTCTCATTTTTTTCTGTAACTTGCAATAGTCCATAATTATGTAGTAGACCTAAGCTTTATTGCAGAATCAACTAAATAATTTAAAAAATAACATTTTTATTAGGAAAAAAATTATAAAAATTAAAATGTAAGATGAGATATTTTTTATCCACATAATAGGTGGAATTAAATAGGTCTAGTACCTCAGCCATTATGTTTTGCATATCAGGAAAAAAATTTGGTCTCCTTCAAATGTATAACATTGGATTAAATGGTAGCTCAATTTGAGGAAACATTATGGAAAAAAGGCATCATTTTCTTTGTAATTTTTGAATAACCCTAAGCAGTTTCAAAAATATTCAAAATATTCAAGAATTTTCAAAATTTGTGTAGAAACTGTGCTGCATTACCTGAATCAACAAAAAATCTGTAAAACATATACATTATAAACAGTGCCTGAAAGAAATAAGTGTTGATTTTGACATAACATTGGGCTGGAAAAGTACCCTGTATTCTTAAAAAAACTCACAATTAATACTGGTAGGAATTACTTGTGAATGGGAGAATAGGAACTCTTCAGAAAATTTGCACTTTTTATTGCCTGTTAGCTAATAACTTTCTCTTTTGTGTGATATAAAATTAAATATAAGAAACATAAAAACAGTAAAGGCAAGAGACAAGCAATACAGCACACATTTCTTCAGTTCTTAGGTCTCAGTATTGTTTTGTCTCTAATCTTGCTACAGCTTTACACAGCGTGCTTTCTTTCTGCGAAAAAATCTATTACTTCATCAAAGTTCGTCAAACGTTTTGCGACATGAAAAATCAAAATGTCGTCTAATACTGAAAAAGATGTTAGTATGAATAGTACCCAAGACTGCTGTGGTTTCTCAATTTGATTACTTCTATTTTGTCACTGTCTGGTAGACAAAGCGAAACAGGTGTTTCTAATATTTCAGCCACTGTAACACATGCCAAATAAACGAGACTGTTTCGGCTCAAATGGTCTTATTTATGTACCTCATTTTCATAAATAACACGACAGACTATAAATCACGAAGTACCAATATCAAATGCCTATTAGCCCTACAAGCAAAAAGTTTTATACAAGGAAATAGTTTCACACTTCATTCATACGCTCCAGTTTCTCAAGAATGACGTCGAAAAGTAGTAGTACGAAATTTGTATATAAATATGGAATCTTCATATTCTTTTATATAATTTGTGTGATGTATTTCTTCTCCTTCCCCGTTCTAACAAACAATCTTGTCATCACTAATTCTGTAACTATTCCTGCCATTGTCAAAACTTACTCTCCCATTAACTTCGCTAACCCTGCCAGAATCGCAGGTTCAGTTATCCCGCATTTATTCTCCAGTTAGGCGTCATTACGTATTCGTACCAACGCATTTTCCGTGCTGTTCCGAGAACAGAACATAATCGGCTGCTAACCGGGGACTGTATAATTGGCCCTTAGAAGTGTAGCCTTCTAGCAAAAATTTTCTACCAAAATTTGTTTTTCTTGGGTACACCGAGAAGATAATACGTAATCTTCCGTACCTGTTATTCCTGTTAGTTTTTTATTTCCACTCTGGTAGTTTGAATTTATGGATTTAGCTAATAATTATAACAACGCTGATCATTCGCACACCCAATAAACCATGTAAACAAACAGCTATTGGCACTTACTCGTTCGGGTTTATTCGGCTCAGCACGTATAGCCCTGTCCCCTTTTGTCTGCGAGAAAGTTTTTTTATTTCTGGATGCAACGGGGATTCCACTGGCAGGTAAATCACGTACACTATGCATGCATTCAAAAATCTACTTACGATTTGTTCAGAAATTAACTTGGAATGTGTTCAAAAATGTTCAAAAACAAACTGGGATGCTTTTCAAAATCATATGAATAACCGATAAAGGAACGTGCGCTGTATACTTGGCACTTTGTGAAACAAGGTTATTTTCTTCAAGAATACGAATTTGTGGCCCCCTCAAATTACCGCCAGAGGCAGATACCCTGGTTTGTTCCCCCCCTCCACCCCCTCATTAAACTGGCCCTGCTGAAAAGGTACATAGGTTTTGGTTTGCCAGTGGGTTTAAAAGAAAAGGCGAATGCAGGATGTACAAGAAACGTTATGTCCAACTGTGGAAAATTTAATGGTAGTGTTGTATTTGACTTTCACATTGAAATAGAAAAGGTACCACATGATGTCTTACTGCAAAGAGTGAAAAAATATAAAAAGTAATGTGTCTCAAAAAAATAACAGCAACGTAACTAAAATTTTGCCTCTTACAGAAGATGCCAAATATGTTCATTATATTTCGATATTGATCATTTCCTTGCCCTGTTATGTTGCACTTTATGAATTGTTTATTAATGTAGTTAACAATTTTGATGATCATTTAATATCTTAGCTTACATTATGCCAGAATTTATGTTGAACCATTAGTAATAAATACTTTTGCATGTGTTAACCCACTGTTGATAAATGTCCCCGTTCACTTCACGATACCTTTGACTTAACCATAATGCACTTTTATGCATTTTGAGACATTTCATGTCTCTGGAAGGTTTTCTCAAAGTTATGATCGCAGAAAACGTTTTGCAACTCGACCATCGTTAATGAACCTGCTATAAACGACATCTTTAAATACAAGGTGTCCATGTTGATAGAGGAAATCTTGGGCATAGATTATGATGTTCACATTTAGGGGTGCCATCATGAAAGGGTTTAACTGTAGTGTTATACCTATTAATTTATACAAGTCGCTGCACAATTCCAGTAAGTGGACAGTAATTGATGATGCGATTGTGTAGTATTAATGTGAATGCTGCTGTGTTCGTTCGAAAATTATATACAGACGTCAGTCAGCCAAGACTTTATAATCTCTTTCTGTTACGAACAATCTGTAACGTCAATGAAAGAAAACATCTTAAATGCCTTCAGAATGAACATACATCCTTTATCCTCTTCAATGTCATAGTATGCTGGACATAACCTTGTGTACATATTGCGAAGCAGTATGTATAAATTATTAGATTAATTTTCCTGTAAGTTGTCATACAGTTAAAAATTGGAACTATAAATTGTAATTGTTGAATTCACTCAAATCACGTTTCAGGTTCACTTTCCTATCGGTTTAAAATTCAAGTAGCATAAATCAAGGTGTTTCTAATTGAAGTGCGGTTTGAATAGTCCATCAATGTCAGGATGAACCTGTAAGTAGAGGATATTAAAAACCTCCTATTATCTGACATTTAAAGGCGACTGAATGTCGAAACTGAGTATTTTTAAAATTTCCTAAAATTTTTCGTCGCTTACAGGGACATAAGATATTTTCCAATTAATTTCTCAAGTACAGTCTTGTTCTTTTAAGGATTAACACCCTGACTATATGCATTACCATCCGTTCCACTTTATACTAATATAAGTTGAAAGGTCTCTGTGTACTGAAGCGCTATAAAAATATTTAAATTACCTAAATGTTCACATGCAAGCCCTAAATTAGATTTACATTGAATATATTTTATGAATGTATTTTATGTTGAAACAAAACTGGCGTTCTTCGCATCGGAGCGTGGAATATCAGATCCTTTTATCGGGCGCGAAGGTTAGAAAATTTTAAAAGGGAGATGGATACATTAAATTTAAATATAGTGGGAATTAGTGAAGTTGGGTGGTAGGAGGAGCAAGACTTCTGGTCGGGTGAACACAGGGTTATAAATATAAAATCGAATAGGAGTATTGCAGGAGTATGTTTAATAATGAATTAAAAAATAGGAGCGCGGGTAAGCTACTACGAAGAGTACAGTGATCGCATCATTGTAGCCAAGACAGACACAAAGCCCACGCCTACCACAGTAGTACAAGTATATATGCCAACTAGCCCTGCAAATGACGAAGGGATTTAAGAAACGTATGATGAGATAAAAGAAATTATTCAGGTAGTGAAGGGAGACGAAAATTTAATAGTCATGGGGGACTGGAATTCGATAGTAGGAAAAGGATGAGAAGGAAAAGTAGTAAGTGAATATGGAATGGAGGTAAGCAATGAAAGAGGAAGCCTAAGCAAAGAAGGGAAAGCGGAAAGGTGGAAGGAGTATACAGAGTGTCTATACAAGGGCGATGAACTTGAGGACAATATTGTGGAGATAGAAGAGGAAGTAGATGAAGATGAAATGGGAGATATGATACTGCGTGAAGAGTTTGACAGAACACTGTAAGGCCTCAGTCGAAACAAAGTCCCGGCAGTAGACAATATTCCGTTAGAACCACTGATAGCCTTGGGAGAGACAGCCATGACAAAACTCTATCATCTGCTGAGCAAGATGTATGAGACAGGTGAAATAGCCTCAGATTTCAAGAAGTTTCTGGCATTTGTAGACTTAGAAAGAGCTTTTGACAATGTTGACTGAATACTCTCTTTAAAATTCTGAAGGTGGCGGGGGTAAAATACAGGGAGGGAAAGGCTATTTACAATTTGTACAGAAACTAGGTGACAGTTATAAGAGTCGAGGGGCATGAAAGGGAAGCAATGGTTGGGAAGGGAGTGAGACAGGGTTGTAGCCTATCCCAGATGTTATTCAATCTGTATACTGAGAAAGCAGTAAAGGAAAGAAAAGAAAAATTTAGAGTAGGAATTAAAATCTGTGGAGAAGAAATAAAAACTGCGAGGTTTGACGATGACATTGTAATTCTGTCAGCAAAGGACCTGGAAGAGCAGTTGAACGGAATGGACAGTGTCCTGAAAGGAGGATATAAGATGAACATCAACAAAAGCGAAACGAGGATTATGGAATGTCGTCGAATTAAATCAGATGATGCTGAGGGAATTAGATTAGGAAATGAGACACTTAAAGTAGTAAAGGAGTTTTGCTATTTAGGGAGTAAAATAACTGATGATGGTCGAAGTAGAGAGGATATAAAATGTAGACTGGCAATGGCAAGGAAATCGTTTCTGAAGAAGAGAAATTTGTTAACATCGAGTATAGATTTAAGTGTCAGGAAGTCGTTTCTGAAAGTATTTGTATGGAGTGCAGCCATGTATGGAAGTGAAACATGGACAATAAATAGTTTAGACAAGAAGAGAATAGAAGCTTTCGAAATGTCGTGCTACCGAAGAATGCTGAAGGTTAGATGGGTAGACCACGTAACTAATGAGGAGGTACTGAATAGAATTGGGGAGAAGAGGAATTTGTGGTACAGCTTGACTAGAAAAAGGGATCGGTTGGTAGGACATGTTCTGAGGCATCAAGGGATCACCAATTTAGTACTGGAGGGCAGTGTGGAGGGTAAAAATCGTAGAGGGAGACCAAGAGATGAATACACTGAGCAGATTCAGAAGGATGTCGGTTGCAGTAGGTACTGGGAGATGAAGAAGCTTGCACAGGAGAGCATGGAGACCTGCATCAAACCAGTCTCTGGACTAAAGACCACAACAACAACAAACATATTTTATGCTCCTAGATTTTTATCCTTCTCATTACCGTCTGTGTGAAAGTGCATGTATTTTTCCATTGGTAGCTAGTAGTATGGAACTTGCTGTCTGCTTTGGTCAGTCTGGCCAACTTTGGGTGTTATGTCAAAGCAAAGAGGTTTGTGCCATCTAAGTTGTCTTTATCGACGATGGGTTGGTTGGTACCGGAAGCAGACCCTTTGCTCTGTTCTGGCTACCTCCTTAGATTCGTGGTTTTAGGGTGGTTCTGCATTTGACGGTGGGCAGTTGTTGAGTGTGATCGGTAGCTTAAGACAGACCTTAGCGTGTGATGTTTAAGTCTTCAGGCTAGTTGATGTAGTATAATTCACTTTTTATTGCAGTGATAGGTCCATTATATGATCCACAGTTTACTCAGGATAGGCCATGGTGCAATTTACCAATTGTTATAAGTGTCTTCTGGTACTTTCTTTGTGCCACCATAACTTCTAGTGTACAAACGCCTCCCATCTAGTGATGCTGACATTACGTTACAGTAGATTTTCCTAAGTGTGTAGGCAAGAATGGATACATTCTCGTGTGAATTCTTTCATTTATTATTCCAGTTTGAATTCTTTCGGTTTCACCTGTGATTTGAAAAAAATTGCATTTATGGTTTGCACCACATGGTGCGAACTTGTCTTCAGTGTTGTTCAGCGGTAATCAATCGTGTTCCCTAGAGTGAATTTAATATGTGTTGAATGTTCTACGTAAGTCATGGTTTTTGGTGTGAAATTTCAAATGAATGGCGTGCTTGCATTTTTAGTCTGAACTAGGTGCTTGGGCGAGCCAGCTGAGCTCTCAGCTCTCTGCGTCCATCGAGGGATAAATTTCTTGCAGTTCATTTTATCTTTCTTTGCGTGTCACGCATGTAATTTAACCGTTTTGTGAAAACATTCAGCCATCTGCTAAATGTGCTACCTTTTTTTAATCTATTTTCCTCGTGGTCCCCACCCCCTCCCCAACCTTGTATCGGTTTTATTTGTGTGAGAATATTTTAAGCAATTGCATTTGTCAAAAGATTACTATTTCAGAAGACACGAATCTCTTTCCCTGACTCTTTGGTGAAGGCGTAATGTGTCTTGAGCTTTGTTCTTTAGTACGTATTTTACGTAAATACATGCATTTATCCTATCCTCTTCCCAGAATTTTCACATGCTTTCCCATTCATGTGGTCTGTCACCATTCAACCATTTGAAACAGTTGAAACAGTGTTAAATTTGACTCAGACAACGACAACTGTTATTACAATCTGTTTATTGCATAGTGTTTAACTTGTGTTTTTTATTAAAATAAATTGTGTTTATACTTCATGAGTGTCCATCAACGCAGCCGCCCCTTCCGAAATCGATCTTAGTACATCCTACCTGTCGTTACCAAAGCGAAGTATTCTTGCAGGCCCAGATTCTGAATTTAAAATAGATTCTAAAGCATTATGTTTTAATTCAACTTCTTTCATTCAGTATGATCACTCTTTTGAGTAAATTCATTTCAGTGTTTATTTGATGAGAGTACTGACATATTAATGGTTGCTATGCTACAAGTTAATAATTTTTTTAATTAATTGTAATTAAGTTATTCCCAACTTCGTTGGGTGGCGACCTCAAGCAGAGAAGCAAATGTATTATGTTATGGCGGCGTGTTACCATAAGATGTAAATCCTTTTTTGATGAGCTTCTCCAAGTATAGGACATTGCTGCTTGGAATGGTCAAAGTAACTTGGTGGTAAATAGCTACGCACGCCTCGATGTTATGCTAGAACATCACAGAAGAAAAAGGTTTGTGCGAAAAGTATTCCTGGTGATAGACTCGTTAATCGTTTTTGACTGGAGCGATTATGTTGAGTGATGACATTATTCCTGGATAGTTTATAGCCCAACGATTTAAGGAATTGATGGTTCTTTGGCTTAAAGGCATCATGTTTAGGTTGTAAAATGATGTCCTGTTGGTTGCGTTTCCTGATTTTATACCATATGGCCAGCGTGCTGCAAATGTGATCGTATCACGATTTCTTCATTGTGAAAGTTTACAAGATGATCTTTCTGATCCACAATCCTCAGCTTATGATGCCTGGACCGACTGTAGTGAAGAGTCCATAGACTGAATCAATTCGTTGCTGAAAAATGAATTGGTCACTGTATTGCATTTGACACAAATTGTGCTAACCAGTTCTTGTAAAATTTATTCTGATCATTCTGCAGAATTTGACCCTTTGAGAAACATAGTAGTGATCGTACAAATTTTTTTTGTAAAGTCTATTGCTTCATTGGTCGTTCTTATTTCCATTTTAAATGTATTGATGGTGAGATTAACTCTAATTCAGTTACAGCCCTTTAAAGTAAACATTTAAATCATACCTGTGGTATGTACCATGGGGTATTTGCACTTCTTAACCGTTTCCCAGACGTGCAGTTTGATGCTGTGATATTAGGAATAGTGTTTTAAGCCTATCAAAACAGTACCCCAATCACTTTGTCTTAATTTGATTGGTAGAAAGTAATTCGTACGTGATACCGACGATCGATCTTTTAAAATCAAAATATGTGGTATCGCTCCTGAAACTCAAGTAATAAGCTAGTGTGTGTGACTATTGTTTTCTTATCTTATTCTTCTTTGCAACTCTCAAAATGAACATGAGAATCGGTGCCCACAGAAGTAAGTATTTAACCTCTGACAGTGTTGAAAATTGTAGAATAGGTGGTTACCATTACAGTAGCGGCCTATTTCTTCTGGTGGCTGTGAGTCACCGAATGAACTCAAGTAGTAGACACTGATTTGGGTTCCTCTTGTAATATGCGACCCAGTAAGTTCCAGGTCGTCCCCAAGGTCTAAATTTACTGTTCCACATTTATTAGATTTCCACACAGTCACGGGTAGAGTATTCCGCATAAACACTGCACGAAATCTTGGAATGGAGAACTTCTAGACAAATTTAAGAAGATAAATGTATGCAAGTGACCTGTCGGACAGTATAGCTGTCAGCTTGTTTCTAATCAGCAATACAAGCCGTATAGGGCTTTTCCAATAGCCAGAGAATCCATGAATTTGTAATGTCTCTTTCCTTTGTCAAGCTCCTGCTGTAAGTTTTCAGCAGTTTTCACTGTTGTGCCAATAGCTGCCGCGTCACCAGCAAAAGAACCAATTGCTGAAATGCCGGTTAGAACTGGAATTTGATGGGGAGATTCCATCTGATGTGGCAAGTACTGGTAGGACACTGGACGTTTTGATCATTTGTCCTCTCAGAAATAATTTAGCTACTAAAAATGATAACTGAATGTATTTTTTAAACAACCTAGTGTACTCTTGACCTTCTTATTCTTCTGTGGATAAAGAGCTGCATAAATAACTCAACTCAAATTTAGCCTCATGCCTAATTTAAGTTTTGCATGCATTGCTTTGTCTACTAGAAGTACGGTGACATGTTGGCCAGCACCAGTATCCCTTCTTGGATGTAGTTCCTTAGCACTGTTGACTAAACTTCGATATGCAGTGTGATGACCTGGGAGACCCTTATCTGCTTTGCACTCAATATCAGTTTGCTGCAGGGTTCGTCTAAATGATTCCCTTGTCACCACGTAAGAGTCATTTGTGAAGCTTGGTTCCGGGCCCACAACAATTATACATAGGGATGTGAAGTTCTGTAAGTCGCTTGTCGAGAATACCACTACCTCTGCTGATGTGCTTCTTACTATGCATGTAATACGACTGCGCCGTCAGATTTGTGCATCTTGTTGTATAGCAAACCACTAGCATCCACTCAACTGTTTTTCGTTGAAGTGGAGCTCAGCCATTTAACAAGGGTCTTTTTCATCCCATCATCTTGTAACACGTTCTATGACAATGACGTTTAGTAAACTGCTTCTCTCTAAACATTGCAGGTAAAAACTACCAGCAACTTCATACCACTGCTTTACTTTATGATGCAAATTCTAGTGTTTGTTCATCAAACTTTGGAAACTGTAAATATCTCCGTTGATCAGTTTGGCAGGCATAAATTCTCAAATGCTCTCTTGCATTTTGAAATACGTACTAAATTATCTATATTACATTTCTGTTTGTAGCGGTCTGCCAGTTTAATACGACTGTACACAGTATTTAAAAGCTCATTATCATAAACATCAGTTGGTTTCAGTTTATCATCTGGTGCACGGTCTGGTTATACATGTCAGTGATTGGTAGGAGTATATCAGTTCATGTACTTACAACCATCCCATGCTCAATATTTGTATCGCTCTCTTGGTCGGTTTTAGAACAAATGAAGAAAACGTTTAATGACTCCCGTCTCTGGAGGGCCGCTCGAATTTTCGCGAGAGATGGCCTGATCGGTTAACTTCAATGCTAATGAATTCAGAAATGGCGGCAACGTTTCTTTGTTAACAATTATTTCTCAGCAGAACCTGCACTGCAACACCCTCACAAGCTTTTCAATCTGTTTCTAACCACCCTATTTACTTTCTCAGGGCAGCGTAGCTAATTTGGTAAATGAAAGTCTGTGATTGATCTATTGCTTTTAGCAGTGGAACCTACTATTTGAACCTTTGGTGGTACAGAAAGCCTACTATTTCAGTCTACTGAATGAACCTACTACCACAACTCTGTGGGACCTACAACTATTACTATGCCAAATGCAATACACAGACTACACGACTTCAACGACTACCGTGCGGCGCAGCGGTTGAATGTTCTGTGTTTCGGAGAAGGGGGGTCTTGGCTTCGCCGCCTGGACTCCGAGGAAGGTACCCACACACACACACACACACACACACACACACACACATATATATATATATATATATATATATATATATATATATATATATATATATATATATACCTCAAGGTGTGCTACTTGCTGAGGAGGTGAATGGCTGTTGAGATGAAACAGTTTTTAGCGAGCAACTTCTGGGGCACCTGCCGCACCCCAGTTGAATCAGGCTTGCTCAGGCATGCAGGGCTCTGCCTGGGTCGACGGTGGTTTCCCTAGCGTCTCGTAGGATCCTTATGGAACTGTCTCATGAAACTACTACTCCTGACGGGATGGGTGCACCGTCAGGCAACACCTACACCCACTCCTCAAAGAGAGCTCGGTTGGTCAGTCCTCCCAAAAAGAAGTTTCAGAGTAATAGTATCAGGGCATTAGTGTGCCATAACACTTTCACCGTAATCAAGCAAAACGGGGGAAGCTTTGAGAAGATATCCCTTTCTATATTAACAAGGCATTGGAAGGTATTGCTGGGTCTCTGAAAAGTGTCAAACGACTACATAATGGAACACTTTTGGTTGAAACTGCTAATTCCACCCAAAATATCTGAACTTCTGGGATGTAAGGCCTTAGGTGACTCCCCAATCGAGGCTGAATTGCATAACACCCGTAACTATAGTAAGGGCGTGGTTACCTGCTCCGATGTATTGGAGATGGACCCCGCGGAGTTGCGTGAAGAGTGGAAGAATGTGGGCGTCTCGGAGGTGCAGAATTATATGAGGAGAGTAATGGCAAACTGGAAAAATCGGCAACGTTTATTGTAACGTTTAGTGCTCCCGAATTACCGGGACATATCCTTGCCGGCTATATCCGCCTTAAGGTTCGCCCGTTTGTTCCTAACCCCATGCGATGCTATAAATGTCAAAGATTTGGCCATACCACTATGGGATGTAGGGGGAAGACTACGTGTGACAATTGTGGAGGCTCCGCTCACGAGTCAGGGACTTCTTGTACACTTCTTTCGAAATGTGTTAACTGCTCTGGGGATCACCCAGTATGGAGCAGAAAGTGTGGGGTTTACAACGAGGAAAAGAAAATTCAAGAGTTGAAAGTACTCAGACACATACCCTATGGTGAAGCTAAAGAGGCTTACAAAGCCATGAAACCACCGGTTTTTGCATCAGCCCTTCAAACACCAATAGCTAAGTGTGATGCCTTCACACAAACTCAGACCACTGATTTAAGTACGAGCACGTGCACTTGTCGCTGTACCTGTGGGGGAAACACTCCACTTGCAACTGATGTCGCTCGGAAGCCGTAAGCAGTAGACTTACCACCTAAGCCACATACCACTCCCCAGCTTCAGAAGCCACCTAAGCCATCCCAGCAACCCCGGCAGCCTCCTCCTCCTGTCAGTACAGAAAAACGTCCTTCTAAAAGTAGTTCTAAGTCCAAGAAAGTAATAGGTAAGTCTTCGGATCGACGAGAGCTCTCCCTTTCTGATGGCGACTATGCCCTTGAAGATATGGACTTCCAATCGGAGGAACTAGAGAACGCAGAACCGGCTAACGTTCCCCCTGACCTCCCCAGTAAATCACCGCCTCCGAGGGAGAAACGAAAGAACCACCATCGCTAACCAATGGCTTCCATAGGGACTTCTGTGTTGCAGTGGAATTTGAATGGATATTGCTCACATTTAGAAGAATTGCAGCTGCTGGTCCATGATAAACCTTTCCGCATCTGCTTACAAAGAAATGCATCTTAAAGTCACAGACACACCTACATTACGGGGCTATCACATATACAGGAAAGACGATACTCCTGTAGGCAGGGCTAAAGGTGGAGTGGCTATTTTTCTTGATGACACATACCACTCCTCTCCTGTCCCTCTTACCACGACCATCCAAGCAATTGCTGTGAAAGTTCTCTCACCGTTTACTATCACAGTGTGTTCTTTGTACCTGCCCCCCCATGACGCTTTGGATGCGGACGCACTGGCAGATCTCTTCCAGGCACTACCGCGCCCATTCCTTCTTGTGGAGGACTTCAATGCCTACAATGTGCTGTGGGGCTCGGCTAGGCTACTACTTGCTCCAGGGGTCGGCTGATCGAGCGACTCCTTCATTCTAAGGATATCTGCCTTCTGAACGCGGGTCAGATGACTCACTTTTCCAAAGCTACAGGGTCGTTTTCAGCTTTTGAACTATACTTTTGTTCCTCAGATATTGCACATTCAGTTCAGTGGGAAATGGCTCCAGATTTACATTCTAGTGACCACTTCCCAGTGTGGATTCGTCTGCCGCCTAGGACAGTGACCAGTAGGAGACCAAAGCACTTCCACTCTTGGCAACTTAATTCTAATGGAGACGGCGATACAGGAGTCCTTCTTACGCCGAAACCTTAGTCTGTGTGTTTTTGACCTAGAAAAAGCATATGACACTACTTGGAGGTACAACATCCTTCGCCAACTTCATGAATGGGAAATACGTGGACGCCTGCCGCTTCTGATCCAATCCTTTCTCGAGGACAGGCGTTTTCGCTATCGCATTGGCGATACCATGTCTGATTGCTATGTTCAGGACAGTGGTATGCCCCAGGGCAGTGTCCTCAATGTCACATTGCTTGCCATCGCTATCAATGGCATTTCCTCTGCAGTCAGGAGACTTGTCAAACGCTCTTTGTTTGTGGATGACTTTGCAATCTTCTACTCTTCCTCTGATCTTGCGACGACGACGAGGCAGCTACAGTTCACCATTAGCAGGCTGGAAACCTGAGCCCAGACAACAGGTTTTCGCTTGTCACCTGAGAAGACTGTGTGTGTCAATTTTAATTGTACTCGTCGGAGTTTTAACCAACCAGAGCTTACAGGGGGGTGGGGCATGGGGGGGGGGGCGTATTTTACTTTTTAAAGGTACAGTGCGCTTTCTGGGTTTATTATTTGACTCGAAATTAATATGGCTCCCACACCTGAAAGATCTACAAACAAAGGGATTCCGGTTGTTGAACATTTTAAAATGCAGAATGAGATTTTCACTCTGCAACGGAGTGTGCGCTGATATGAAGCTTCCTGACAGATTAAAACTGTGTGCCGGATCGAGACTCGAACTCGGTACCTTTGCCTTTCGTAGGCAAGTGCTCTACCAACTGAGCTACCCAAGCACGACTCATATCAATGCACATTCCGCTGCAGAGTGAAAATCTCATTCTGGAAACATCCCCTAGGCTGTGGCTAAACCATGTCTCCGCAATATCCTTTCTTCCAGGAGTGCTAGTTCTGCAAGGTTTGCAGAGAAGCTTCTGTGAAGTTTGGAAGGCAGGAGACGAGGTACTGGCAGAATTGAAGCTGTGAGGACGGGTCGGGAGTCGTGCTTGGGTAGCTCAGTTGATAGACCTCTTGCCCGC
Organism: Schistocerca serialis cubense; assembly: GCF_023864345.2. Taxonomy (NCBI): domain Eukaryota; kingdom Metazoa; phylum Arthropoda; class Insecta; order Orthoptera; family Acrididae; genus Schistocerca; species Schistocerca serialis. The sequence continues at coordinate 1,010,586,458 of NC_064640.1, forward strand.
GAAAGGCAAAGGTCCCGAGTTCGAGTCTCGGTCTGGCACACAGTTTTAATCTGTCAGGAAGTTTCATTTTGAAATGCCTTGCCGGAAAAACAGGGGGAGCTGGCAGGTTCCGCCTCCTACAGTTTTATACGGCATTTGTTCGATCAAGCTTAGACTATGGCTAGGTGGTCTACTTCCTACCTCCGGATGTTAGATGCTGTCCACCATGCGGGCATTCGGATATCGACTGGAGCCTTTCGATCTAGCCCAGTTCAGAGTATGTGTGCAGAGGCTGGTGAACCACCACTCTGGATTCGGCGACGTACCCTTTTGTCTCGACAGGCGCTGAAAATCTCAGCGTCACCCCAGTCATTGGCATTTAGTTCAGTGATCCAACCCATCCTCGAACAACTGTTCAGGAATCGGCCCCAAGCGACCCAGCCATTTGGTATACGTGCTACAGACTGCCTCAAGGATTTGGATCTATCGGGCATGAAAATATACACCCAGGGATGGAACGCACTGCCGCCTTGGTGTCTTCGAAGGCCCAAAGTGATTTTAAGCTTGACGCAGTACCAGAAAATTTGTACTCCAGATATGGTTTTTACAACTTCGTTTTCGTCTATTTTAAGTATGTACCATAGTTTTATCGTTAATAATACAGATGGATCCCAGCAGGGGAATGCTCTCAGTTGTTCTGTGGTTTTCATTGATAGGGGTTTTGGAGTACATCTTCCAGAACAATTTACAAATTATGATGCGGAGTTATATGGCATTCTAATGGCACTGGAGAGGGTTCACAGACATCACCATACGAGTTTTCTTGCCTGTTCCGACTGTCTTAGTGCACTGCAAGCGCTTCACCAAATGTAACCGGTAGACTCGCTGATTCAGCTCATCCACGACTGCTTACATTGGCTCCAACGCCGTGGCAAGGAGGTGATCTTTTGCTTGGTACCTGGCTACGTTGGGATACAGAGTAACGACATGGCTGATTAAGCTGCCAATAAAGCACGTTGGGATGGTGCTGTCCATCAATGTCCCATCCTGTTGCACGCCATTATCTCATTTTCTGACAGATGCATCCTGCGTCAGTGGGAGACTGAATGGTTGCAGGTGTCGGACAACAAACTGTGGTTGCTCAAACCGACCACAAAAGCTTGGCGGACTTCGTGACAACCTCGCCGCTGGAAGGAGGTTCTGCTTACCAGACTGTGCATCGGGCATACCCTTTCACTCATGGCTTCCTCCTCCGGGGGGAGATCCACCTTTCTGTGAAGTTTGTGACGTGCTGCTTTCAGTTCAGCATATTGTGGATACGTGTGTTCTGTATATTAATATTAGGGTAGCCCTTGGTCTCGCTGGAGATCTGCCCACCGTCCTCGCAGATACCGATACCAGTGTTAACAGAGTGGTGAAATTTTGTGAACTAACAGGCCTCATCCCTAAACTGGTGGGGAAGGGCGGCAGACTTTAGTACATTATAAACTGCTCAGCATGTGAGGACAGCCTTCGTCCCCACCCATGAAATTTCGTCTTGACTTTTCGTCAGGGCTCTGATGACCGTGATGTCGAGCGCCCCCTCATCCCAACCCATCATCATCATCGTGTCAGCCTCGCCGCTGGAAGGACGTTTTGCTTACCAGACTGTGCATCGGGCATAGCCCATTCACACATGACTTCCTCCTCCGGGGGGAGGATCCACCTTCCTGTGAAGTTTGTGGCGTGCCGCTTTCAGTTCAGCATATTGTGGCTACGTGTGTCCTGTATACTGATATTAGGGCAGCCCTTGGTCTCGTGGGAGATCTGCCCACCGTATTCGCAGATACCGATACTAGTGTTAACAGAGTGGTGAAATTTTGTGAACTATCAGGCCTCATCCCTAAACTGGTGGGGAAGGGTGGCAGACTTTCGTACGATATAAACTGCTCTGCATGTGGGGACAGCCTTCGTCCCCACCTATGAGGTTTCATGTTGACTTTTCGTCAGGTTACTGATGACCGTGATGTCGAGCGTCCCCCTCAACCGAACTCATCATCACTGAAAATATCTCTTCAGATTCCTGATGCATTAATTTTCGTGGATCTGCTATAAAAACAGCCCTGCAAGTCCCTACATGTCTGAGTGCTTTTCGTCATGAATAACAGCTACTACGTGGATTTTTATATCGTCAGCTATAAATAGTATAGGGAAAATCGTACCGGTATTGGTAAAAATATGTTTACATCTCCTAAGTAGATTATTGAAAATAGCCAGCAGGTATAGAAAGGGAATAGGATAAATATCTTTGTTCTGCCTGTAAATAGCAGCAATTCTAAGAGCATTCTCTAACTGGAGTGTGCTACAGGTATAAGCTTATCTGGAAGAAATCATCTTTGTCCAGAGTATGAAGAGCAGGCAAGCTTGGACCTGCAAATGGGGCAAATACCTTTTTTGTCTAGGGTATGAAAAGCAGGGAGGCTTGGACCTGCAGGGGAAAACAACTTTGTCTCAGCTATGAACAGAACAGGTGTCGACCCGCCAGCTATCGTAAAATCGCGTGTGATAATGGGTGGTCAATGCGTCCACTGCAGTGTGGACATCCGGGATGCAGGAGTAGCAGTGCAAGTGGAAGTAAGAGTGGGCTGGTAAGAGGGGAAGCGTTGGCCATCACTGTGACGTGTGCTGTGGGGGGTGGGAGAAGGTAGCAGCAACGGAGTGCGCCCAGTCATGTTTGGGGCGATGAACTGCGCAGACAGTGGCTTGCTGCTGGTGGTCGCGTGAGTCACATGGTGGCCCTGGTGGAGCGAATCAGGAGGTAGTTGGAAGACACCTCAATCTGACCCGGCATGGCACAGCAGACATGGCTCAGTGCTGTGTGAATGTTGCATGGTGCGAACTTCCCATCCAGTTCGGCAATCATGAATCTCGCAATCACGGAATAGGGGACTCTCCCTACTGTGGTGTTCGTTTAAATAAATTTATAAACTACCCTGTATTATTGCTACTACACAAAAAATAGTGTTAAACTTAGCGTGAGGACCATTTTAAAGCTTAAACTTTGTGATTTTCAAACTTAAGAGGAAGTGGACTCTTAGCACAACTGTAACGCCCTAGAGGAGAGAGAAAATCAAGTATTTTTTCAATTTCCAGCAATTTTAACTTAAAAAAATATTCTTAACTTACAGCATATGCAATGTGACAACCATGCAGGCTGTCCTCGTTTTTTACGTCCACTACATTAGATTTAAGTGACCTGGTAACTATGTAGACTGTCCTCATAACTCCAGGTCAGCCATCTTGGATTCTGACATCATATAGACTGTCATCGTATCTACTGGTTACCGTCTTGGATTGCCATCTTGGACTTTTGATTTTAATTTCCCACCAGCTTAGGAAATCTGCCCTTCCATAGTGATGCCATAGGATGTTCAAAATTGTTCAAAATTTGTGTGAATTCTTAAGGGACCAAACTGCTGAGGTCATCAGTCCCTAGACTTACACACTACCTGAAGTAACTTAAACTAACTTAAGACACGCACACCCATGCCCGAAGGAGGACTCGAACCTCCTGTGGGAGGGATCATAGGCTGGGTGAAACCCATCGCACAATTGGACCATTCTGAATTTCCCACCATTTATTCAATTTTATACATATGGTAATAGGGGTCAGATGATGGCGTCCTCTTGGGTAAAATATTCCGGAAGTAAAATAATCCCCCATTCGGATCTCTGGGCGGGGACTGCTCAGGAGGACGTTGTTATCAGGAGAAAGAAAGCTGGCGTTCTACGGATCGGAGCGTGGAATGTCAGATCCCTTAATTGGGCAGGTAGATTAGAAAATTTAAAAAGGGAAATGGATAGGTTAGAGTTAGATATAGTGGGAATTAGTGAATTTCGGTGGCAGGAGGAACAAGACTTTTGGTCAGGTGAATACAGGGTTATAAATACAAAATCAAACAGGGGTAATGCAGGAGTAGGTTTAATAATGAAAAAAATAGGAGTGCTGGTAAGCTACTACAAACAGCATAGTGAACGCATTATGGTGGCCAAGATAGACACGAAGCCTACGCCTACTACAGTAGTGCAAGTTTATATGCCAACTAGCTCTGCAGATGACGAAGAAATTGATGAAATGTATGATGAGATAAAAGAAATTATTCAGGTAGTGAAGGGAGTCGAAAATTTAATAGTCATGGGTGACTGGAATGCAAGAGTAGGAAAAGGGAGAGAAGGAAACATAGTAGGTGAATATGGATTAGGGCTAAGAAATGAAAGAGGTAGCCGCCTGGTAGAATTTTGCGCAGAGCATAACTTAATCATAGCTAACACTTGGTTTAAAAATCATGAAAGAAGGTTGTATACATGGAAGAACCCTGGAGATACTGAAAGGTATCAGATAGATTATATAATGGAAAGACAGAGGTTTAGGAACCAGGCTTTAAATTGTAAGACATTTTCAGGGGCAGATGTGGACTCTGACCACAATCTGTTGGTTATGAACTGTAGACTAAAACTGAGGAAACTGCAAAAAGGTGGGAAATTAAGAAGGTGGGACCTGGATAAACTGAAAGAACCAGAGGTTGTACAGAGTTTCATGGAGAGCATAAGGGAACAATTGACAGGAATGGGGGAAAGAAATACAGTAGAAGAAGAATGGGTAGCTTTGAGGGATGAAATAGTGAAGGCAGCAGAGGATCAAATAGGTAAAAAGACGAGGGTTAGTAGAAACCCTTGGGTAACAGAAGAAATATTGAATTTAATTGATGAAAGGAGAAAATATAAAAATGCAGTAAATGAAGCAGTCTCAAAACGTCTCAAAAATGAGATCGACAGGAAGTGCAAAATGGCTAAGCAGGGATGGCTAGAGGACAAATGTAAGGATGTAGAGGCTTATTTCACTAGGGGTAAGATAGTTGCTGCCTACACGAAAATTAAAGAAACCTTTGGAGAAAAGAGAACCACTTGTATGAATATCAAGAGCTAAGATGGAAACCCAGTTCTAAGCCAAGAAGGGAAAGCAGAAAGGTGGAAGGAGTATATAGAGGGCCTATACAAGGGCGATGTACTTGAGGACAGTATTATGCAAATGAAAGAGGATGTAGATGAAGATGAAACGGGAGATACGATACTGTGTGAAGAGTTTGACAGGGCACTAGCCCGCATCTCGTGGTCGTGCGGTAGCGTTCTCGCTTCTCACGCCCGGGTTCCCGGGTTCGATTCCCGGCGGGGTCAGGGATTTTCTCTGCCTCGTGATGGCTGGGTGTTGTGTGCTGTCCTTAGGTTAGTTAGGTTTAAGTAGTTCTAAGTTCTAGGGGACTGATGACCATAGATGTTAAGTCCCATAGTGCTCAGAGCCAGCCACAGAGCACTGAAAGACCTGAGTCGAAACAAGGCCCCGGGAGTAGACAACATTCCATTAGAGCTACTGATGGCCTTGGGAGAGCCAATCCTGACAAAACTCTGCCATCTGGTGAGCAAGATGTACGAGACAGGCGAAATACCCTCAGACTTCAAGAAGAATATAATAAGCAGATTCAGAAGGATGTAGGCTGCAGTAGGTACTGGAAGATGAAGAAGCTTGCACAGGATAGAGTAGCATGGAGAACTGCATCAAACCAGTCTCAGGACTGAAGATCACAACAACAACAATAGGGGTCAGATGGATTGGGGAGGAGGTGTAGGGAAGAAATCAGGAAAAAGCACATGGTGTCATAGGTGTAAGGGAGGATAAGGAGGGGGGATCTAGCACCAATGTAGGCTTTCTTCAAACCGACACACCCATACTAGTCTTATTACAGATAGGATCAGTTTTTAACTTTCATTTTAACAGATATTACTCCATTTTGGATTGGGAACGGATAAAAGTCTGCCCAGATCTCGTTCTGAATTGCCCAAATGTTTCCATGTAATCCGAGTTTCATCACATCATTTGGAACCTCTGCATGGATGCTGAAAACACACACATTTGTCATGTTTTCTTCGACTGGACTAACGGTTAACTTAGTGACACAGCAGGATGCTGATGTTAAATCAGAGTTTTTTATGTAAGTCTACAGGAACGATTGACAGGGACAGAGAGGTGGTGGAACCTCTGTGCTTGTCAAGAGATTCAAAGTTACCAGTACACTCACGGATCACCTGCTTGTACATTAAGTAAGAGCAAAGTTTGAACTGGTAGACTGACTCATTAGTATTAAGGTGCAAACTGTCTGCTTGATCTCGTGTTGTTCATTTAGCCGTTGTTTTTGTCTTCAGTCTGAAGGCTACTTTGATGCAGCTCTTCATGCTGCTTTATCCTGTGGACGCCTCTTCATCTCTATATAGCTACTGCAACCTGCATCCTTCTGAATCTGTTTACTGTGTTCATCTCTCGGTCTCCATCTACGAGTTTTACCCCCCCCCCCCCATACTTCCCTCCAATACTAAATTGGTGATTCCTTGATATCTCAGAGAGTGTCCTAGCAACTGATCCCTTGTTCCATAAATTTCGTTTCTCCCCAGTTCTGTTTAGTACCTCATCATTAGTTACATGATCAATCTATCTAATCTTCAGCATTCTTCTGTAGCACAACGTTTCAAAAGCCTCTAATCTCTTCTTGTCTCAACTGTTTATCGTCCATGTTTCACTTCCATACATGGCTAACCCCATACAAATGTTTTCAGAAAAGATTTCCTAACACTTAAATCTATATTCGATGTTAACAAATTTCTCTTCTCAAGAAACAATTTATTTGTCGTTGCTAGTCTACATTTTATATCTTCCCTATTTTGGCCATCATCATTTATTTTGCTGCCCAAATAGCAAAACTCATCTACTGCCGTCTGGTTTCTGTACAAGCTGCAAATAAATTTGCAGGCCCTGCTACCTTCAGAATTTCAAAGAGAGTATTCCAGTCAACACTACCAAAAACTTTCTCTTAGTCTACAAATGCTATAAACTTAGGTTTGCCTTTCCTTAACCTGTCTTCTAGGAGAAGTTGTAGGGTCAGTATTGCGTCGCGTGTTCTTGCATTTCTCCAGAATTCAAACTGATCTTCTCCAAGCTTGGCTTCTACCAGTTTTTCCATTCTTCTACAAATAAATGGTGTTATCATTTTATAACCATGAATTAATAAACAAATAGTTCGATAATTTTCATATCTGTCAACACCTGCTTTCTTTGCAGTTGGAATTATTATATTCTTCTTGAAGTCTGAGGGTATTTCGCCAGTTTCATTTATTTTGTTCAGCAGATGGAAGAGTTTTGTCCTGGGTGGTTCTCCAAAGGCTATATGTAGTTGCCAGATAATGTCGTCTAATCCCAGGGGTTTGTTTCCACTTAGGTCTTTCAGCGCTCTGTCAAATTCTTCTCGTAGTATCATATGTCACATCTCGTCTTCATCTACGTCCTCTTCCATTTCTATAATATTGCCTTCAAGTACATCTCCTTTGTAACGATTCTTTACATACTCCTTCAACCTTTCAGCATTTCCTTCCTTGCTTAGGACTTGTTTCTCATCTGAGCTCTTGATATTCATACAGCTGCCTCTCTTTTCTCGAAAGACCTCTTTGTTTTTAGACATTTAAATTTCCTTTTGCCTGCTTCATTTACAGCATTTTTATATTTTCCCCTCTTATCATTAAATGCAATACGTCCTGAGTTATCGATGAATTTCTATTAGGCCATGTCTTTGCCTATTTGATCCTCTGCTGCGTTCCCTATTTCCTCTCTCAAAGCCACGCATTCGTCTTGAACTGTATTCCCCTCCCCTATTCTTGTCAATCGTTGCCTAATGCCATCTTCGCAGTTCTCAACAACTTCTGTTTAAGTCCAATCTCTTTAATTTTCTACCTTTCTGCAATTTCTTTAGTTTTAATCTACAAGTCTATAACCAGTAAATTGTGGTCATAGTCCACATCTGCATGAAATGTCTTACAGCTTAAAATCTGGTTCCTAATCTCGTTGTCACTGGCGATTTCCAGTTTAGCAGTATTATTCTGGGCTTAAGTTCCCACTGTTGTTTATACTTTTTCACATACGACTGAAAGTTTAAGGACTATCACTTTGCAAGTAACGGAGCCGTTTAATAGACTCTGCGTGAGACGACACAAATAGCACGTGACTTGTAAACAGTGGCTGCAGCACACATAATTCAATACGGTGTGGCCGGCCGCTATGACCGACGAAGTGGAACTATCACATCAGTTCGTGCACAGTGTTGGTGCTGTATTCAATATGTCAGACACCCATGATGTGACAGCCATAAAAATCTTACATATGGCGTGTCTCGGCCACTTTCACGCCTCGAAATGCTGTTCAGCCTATATTTCAGACATATATTTTCAACAGAATTTAGATGTCAGTGCTATTTATATTTCTATTATGGCAGTCTTATGTTCCAAGTGTTTTGTGTTCGTTGGGGGTGGTAACAAATGAAGGTAATTCTTAATATTTATCTTAAACCCTCCTGCAGTTAGCTAGCATTAGACACCCTTTTTCTTTCTCTGGCCTTCTGACACATGTATCTCGCTCCAGAATTAATACTGTGCTATTTTAAATGCCGTATGCAGTATTGTACTCGAATAGTTCCTCTGTGTCAATGGTGCACGCTTGATATAATCATGCGGACGCTGTAATTCTCTGCCCTGTGGCACAGGTCAAGGAATCTGCATTAGAGATCGTGACAGAAATGATGGCATCTCTGGTTGAAGAGTTTCACTGTTTCAAATGACAGGAGAGCAGACAAAACAGAGGACGAGTGAGGATAGCACGAGACAAAGGTACCAAAGTTAGCTTTTGAGTCGAGATATCAGGCGTTGCTGTGACATAAGCAGATGGTTGCACTTATAATGAATCACCCTCCTCTAACATTACCTTTCTTAAATATAGATAACCGATACCATGTATACTATTAATTCTTGCATACGATGTATTATATTTCAGGTTAAACTGTATAACTTTAAATGCGAACATTTTTAGGTTAGGCTTTACCGTGACTGTTACTGACATTAAATGAAACAACAATTTCACTGTTACCAGTCACCGTTTTTTATTTCCACGACGCGTTTCGAAGGTTTAAACCTCCATCATCGGGTGGGTTTACATTAGTAAGTATTACATTTGTGTGTGTGTTGTGTTACGATTTTTGGGGGAACTTGTGGCACTGCCTTCAGTGATCACAGGTTCCTTTTGCTGTCGTAACACATCACATGTATACTGCCACATTTGTAAACAAATATGGCGTCTGGAATCAGCTGGGTGCAAAGTTCGTATAGCAGAAGTGAAGACATAATCGCAAAGCGCAAAGAATATATATCATAACAATATAATAACAGAATGATTGCTTTAAGCATTTGGCGGTGTTTGTTTTCAGGTGTCAACAGTACACACACATATATTTGACACCTGAAAACAAACACCGCCAAATGCTTAAAGCAATCATTCTGTTATTATATTGTTATGATATATATTCTTTGCGCTTTGCGATTATGTCTTCACTTCTGCTATACGAACTTTGCACCCAGCTGATTCCAGACGCCATATTTGTTTACAAATGTGGCAGTATACATGTGATGTGTTACGACAGCAAAAGGAACCTGTGATCACTGAAGGCAGTGCCACAAGTTCCCCCAAAAATCGTAACACAACACACACACAAATGTAATACTTACTAATGTAAACCCACCCGATGATGGAGGTTTAAACCTTCGAAACGCGTCGTGGAAATAAAAAACGGTGACTGGTAACAGTGAAATTGTTGTTTCATTTAAACTGTATAAAAAAGAAGTCAAGGTGTTACTTTCGATATGTACTAACAGAGTTGCTCTTCTTTTAAAAATGTTTGAAATTACGAAATTTCTGGTATACTTAAAATTCATATTATTAATTGTACAATCTAATGCTAATTATTAAATTTGTTTATTAACTTGGTAAAGGTTCTTCTCCTGTCGAGAAAGTTTGTAAACTCTTTTGCTTCGTAAGCTCTTTGAAATTTGTGAGCACAACATAATGTAGGGTGTGGTGGACATGCCTTTGATGGAAGTAGACACTTTCTAAGTTTGTCACCAACAATGTAATTATTGTTTTTTTTTAATGTGGAAAATGTAAAAACCGTGTGATGTTGAAAGATGTGACAAAGAATAAAATTCAAGAATAATACAGGTAAGTCTTCATCAGTTATTTAGTCATCAAGAACCCACAAAATCGAAATTTCAGCTACAAGAATATACCCCTAGACAAGACTATGAGCCATCGACGACAACAACGAGATAATGTAGATAAGTAATAAGTTATTCATTTGTATATCTTACGACTCTCGAAGCTTTCAAAATTTGTGCAAAGAATAAGAATTTCAATAGTGATGTGTGGGAGGGTAAGATTACACGCTGAATGTGTTTCATAGCTGCTAATAAAGTCTCCTCGACATGTTATTTTGTTGAAAATCGACACGGTGATACCATGGGTCTGTGAAAATTACAATAAAGCAGTTGTTTTTCTTACATTCTTTTTTCTGTAGGAGACCGCCACCCCGTAGAGGATACGCCACAGCAAAAATCGGCGAATATCACATATTTGGCATAAGCTATATGGAATTTCAAACATGAATAGCTGTCTGATTAAGAACCTGTTAATTCGAAACTGGTAATAACGCTTTTTGTTCCAAATAAATAGCGTTATTAACAGTGGTTAGTTGCTGAATTTCTTTTATTGTCTCCCTGGCGTGTCGAAAGAGACAGCTCCCCCACCACCTTACTACCACGCTTCATACATCAGAACACTAACCTTACTTCCTTCCGGACTTGTTTGCTGTATATCTAGAGACTCCATTAGCTGCATAGCTGTGACGTCTCAATAATAACCAATTGCTTACGTTATGTACATTCGGACTGCGCAGAAAGGTCGGTGCTAAGCCCAACAGATGACCTGACATTATGTTCATTTAATCGGTAACGTTCCACGCCTCATGTCTGTTTTTCAGTCGTGCAAGCACATCCGAGCTGATGCCACCACATTCCAAGGGCGCCAGTACCATGCTTTGAGAGAGGAGGGGCCTACACATGGGGGTATGGAGTGTTTTTAATATCTTAGAAGACGAATGGCGACTTGTAAGTAGCCACAGAAAAGTTCCAATCCTCCGCAATACCGACTTTGAAATCAATTTCTTGAAAGACAAACACTAACTACAGTATATGTTTTCGTTTTATTGAGAGTTTAGGGGGGGGGGGACTCCTCCTTGCCGTAGGGTATGGGCGCCATTGCCACATTGACACTCAGTCCAGACACCGCAGCCTGGCTAGGACAGTTGTGTCGGCTGGTACAGAAGTTCCAAGACCTTTCTAGATAACAGCCTTACTCGAAGGAAGACTGGGGTTTAACGTCCCGTCAAGGACGAGGTCATCAGCGACTGACCGCTAGCTCGGATTGGGACTGATGGGGAAGTAAATCTGGCGTGCCCTTCCAAAGGAATAATCCGGCCATTCGCTTTAAGCGATTTAAGGAATGTTTGAGAAACCTAAATTTGGATGGCTGGGTGCGAATTTCAGCGTCTCTCATCCAAAATACGTGTTCGGCGTCTTACCATATCTTTAGTTCTCTCGGCAGCCTCATGTGAGGTGTTACAGTATTCATCCCAGACGCTGCACCGCTACGGCCTTGTGTTTGAAGCCTGTCGACTATGACCAACGCTGTTTCCAGTTGTTGCAGTCAGTGGCCAATTCCCCATTCATGCACACACAACAAGCACTATTTATCCCTTACAGTTTTATTTACTGAAAGTCCCTGAATATTTGTTATCTGACCATTCATCCGGGCCGCCACTCAACTGCTATAAGAACAATGTTAATCGCCAAATGAGATGCTATTGAGTGTTAAATTGTTGATGGTTAATAATTTGAGCATTGATAGTATTTGAAAAAAAATGGCGTGCTGTTTGAAGAAGAAGCGTTTTTTTCGTAGGAAATACTCATCATTGTAATACATCACTCTTCTCTCCATAACCAAAACCTGCAGCAGACAATTATATGTAATAACGCAGTCGTAGAGTTGAGGGGGTCTAACATCTGTGGTGCGCAAGGAAAGAAAAGCTGGAAGGGAATAAGGAGATAGATGTATTGATGGACAGAAGGAAGAAGGTTGGAGATCATTAGAAATGGAGTACTCATCTGATGGAAGAAAGAATCGACTACGACCTCGTCAAATCAATTATCACAGGATGCGCTCCAGGTGATTTAAAAGCTCTATGTCAGAATGAAATCTGAGTGGCTAGAGGAAGGTCTGTAGCTCGGAACGGGAAAATAAGAGGTGGACCAAGAACCATAACCAGCGTGTTAGCTAATTCAGAAAACCTTAAAAATGTTCACTGTCTTAGTTGACAATGTATAACGAACAGTGCGCTGTTATTACAGTAGTGTGTGCACCACATTGTTGAAGTTCGTTTCAAGAGCAGTGACATACCCCCGTATTCAACAAAAAAGGTAAAAAGATTCGCAACTAAGACAAATGAATGAGTTTTTCATCGAGTATACCTGCTCGGACTTCGTGTCTTCTTCTGAAGAATAATATTATCTCCGGAAACACCACTTACTTTTAGTTTGTACACCCATCATTAAGATAATATTGGAAGTAGAACGGCTGTACATATTTCCCCCTCAAGTGACTGCTCCAGTAATATATAGAACAAACAGACCGCTTATATTCTCTCACTATTCGTAGCCGACTAATTTCAGTAGCAATATCAAATGATTTTCTGGTTATCATTTAAACGATCAATTTAATTCTCTAATTAATTTATTGCTTAATTATATAAACTGTGTAATTTAGCTAACATCTAAAAAAATACTACGAAAGTACTTGAATAGTTTCCGAGAGAAAGCTCTGGAAACCCTGTTATCAGCAGAGCGTCTGTGTCGCTTGGCGTGTGTCCAACGAAACAGAGTTCATCGCAGTTTGCTGGAAAGAAAAGGACTAAAAGTTTCTTTAACCTCCAGAGCTACCTCGTTTGTCACAAGAACGAAGAGACCACCATTTCTGCTAGAGGGTTCGTGTTCCACTTAATTGAATACGTTGTTTATATGTTTTTGTCGAAGTATCTGCACAGACAGATATAGAAAGTATGGTTCGCTGTGACAGAGATCAGAGAACGCATCTTGTCGTGTTGCGCTCCACAAACCTAAAATTTTTAGCAAAGGGTGTTTTGAAAAGCCTGTGACAAGACAGGAGCTGAATAAATCTACTGTAACATTCTGGATGACTATGGTTCTTTTCTGCAAAAATGTCGAACAACGCTGTTTTGTGTTCTACTTTTGTTTCCCAGGATATCATCCGAATAAGATCAAGTTGCATCTGCTAAGCTAAAGTAGGCACATGTCGTGATGAAAATCTGAAATTATGCTTAGAAACCTGACACCATAGTACTAACTGTGTAAGCACTTTTTGTTGTCACTACAATATAACTGAGGGTGTAATGGTTGTGGTGGTATATGTTTCACATATTTTTTATTTGAGTGTGGCGGGAATGTTGCCTTTTTACGTTCCCATATAAAAGTTTTGCCACATGATGCTCACTTAGAGCGAAGCAACGTTGGCAAATAAGTATTATTATTTAAACTGGTGTCAGCGACCGTGAGGCGCTTGTAGCAACAATAATTACCAAAGTACAATGGGATTCTAAAACATGTAGAAGGATTTACATATTCAGTAAACTAATTAAGAGGCAGCAGAGTCGTATCTCAATCAGGATTCAAAACATTTAGCTCTGAAGAGGAGCATGTAAAAGAACTATGGCTAGGTTTATAAGTATAGTTGACCATACGCTTGACAGATATGTACCTAGTAGAACTGTTTACGATGGGAGAGATCCTCCATAATATTGTCACTTCAAGGAAACTTCTAAAAAACGGAGACTATTACATAACAATTTATAGGGCTATAAATATTCTAATGGAGAACCACACACCTTTGGCTGTTAAAAGGGCAACACGTGAAGCTTTCAATGACTACCGTGGCAGGACGTTATCGATGGATCTCTTTTCAAGACCCAAAGAAATTCTAGCAGTATGTGGTGTCAGACACTCATCGGCGAGACAGGAAGTGAAATTGAGGGTAGCAAAGTAGGAATACTGAACGCCATTTACGAATGTTCCTTCACAAAGAAAAATCCTTGGGTATTACCTTAGTTTAATTTTTACGCCACTGCAAACATGAGTGACATAAATATTGTCAGTCGTGTTGAGAAAGAGCTGGAACTCCTAAACTGAACGAAGCTTCAGGGCCCGATGGAATCCGTATCACAGTCTATACCAAATTTGGGGCTGAGTTATACCCTCTTTTAATCATAATGTTCAGTCGATCCCTTGAACAAAAAATCGTGCCAAGTAATTGGAGGAAATCATAAGAAGATTTCCAGAAGTGATCAACAAAACTAGCCTCCAATACCACTAGCATCTATTTGTTGTAGAATCTTACAACATATTGTGAGATCAAACGTGGTAAGGTATCTCAAACAGATTGACCTCCTATATACCAACCCTTATGGATGCCGAAAACATTGATCGCACTTTTCTCACATTAAATTCTTAGTCATGAATCAAGGCAGTTAACTAGATACAGAATATCTTCATTTCTGAAAATCACTTGACTCACTACCACACCTAAGCTTATTAGCGAAAGTACGATCATAGAGAACCGGTATTTGAAGCTGACTGCTAAACCATTAAATTACCGCCAACATACACTTCGCGTAAGGACGACGAAGATAAGAGAAATTATGGATCGTGTGGTGGCATATGGACATTCGTTTTTCCCTCGCGCTATTTGCGAGTGGAACTGGAAAGGAAATGGTTAGTAGTGGTATAAGGTACCATTCGCCATACACCGTACGGTTGCTTGTGGAGTATGTTTGCAGACTTAGTTGTAGACCACTTAGCTGGGAGGACGCAGCGTGTTATCTCGGATGGGGAATCATCGACAGATGTAGAAGTAACTTCGGGAGTGCCTTAGGAAAGGGTGTTGGGACCCTTGCTGTTAATGCTATGTATTGATGACTTGACAGACAATATTAATATTAACCTCGGACTTTTCGCAGGTGAAGCGCTCATCTATAATGAAGTCCTCTCTGAAAAAATCTGTACAAATAAATATTTAGTCGGATATTAACAATATTTCAAACTGATGCATAAATTGGCAACTTACATTAAATGTTTAGAAATGTGAAAGTGTGTACTGAAAAATATACTAATATCCTATGATTACAACGCCAATGAAACGGTCAACTTACACAATTAACTGGGTGTAAGGGATACATCATATCAGTCATAAGTAAAGTAGGTGACAGGCTGCAGTTCATTAGTAGAATACTAAAGACATGCAATCAGCTTACAACGACTCTTCGCTCTACTACCTCTTAATATCGTGAACTTTTATCGTCTATTTTACGAATGACTGGTAGCGACCGTTAGTCTGCATGAACTGGGCTCTACTTCAACTTGTCGTTGCGTCAACCTAAGCACTCCCAAAGATTAATAAAAATTATACTTCGAAAGCTGATTTTACTGAAACTGAATTTCTAGTAAAGTGTAACAGTCTGTTAACATATTTGACTATTGTTAAGGCTATCGTCATTATTCTAGAGCATTTAAAGGAATTTTATATGGGTCTATCTCTCTAGAAACAGTATTTATCACTTCACACCTAGCTTAGTTACTGTTTTGATAACACATTTCCCACTTACACTCAGTGCTAGCATTTACAATTGGGCCAGAAACCAGTACAAACACATCTACTCAAGATCTGGAAACAAGCAATATCGCCTACAGAAATCGGTTGCCAGCCCTAATGGACAAATTTTGAAAACAGTTCTTTTAATTGGATTTTAAATAACGAACTTATCTGCGAATGAATTCAACTTTAATTTTTAGTAGGAGAATGAAATTCACAAAACATTTAGCGTGTTTAGTTTTAACAATCAAATTTACGAAACTTTTCAAATTAAATGGAAGTTACTTACTATTATCTGGTTGAATTTACTTTTGTCTCGAGAAATTATGTGTGTTAAAGTAACCAAGCAGGGGAGGTTGTTGTACCCAGAGGATTACCAAGGAACACATGATCTCTTTTGGGCGGTATTTCAGTGTAATGATTGATTTTAGACTCACATGAAGGAATGCGCAGTAGAGACTGCCATAAGCTGTTTCCGCCATTTTCTACAGTTTTTGTTGTTGCTAGCTATCAGATTGTGTTCCGTGCACCATTTGTAAACATTTAGAGTTCTAAATATTTAAGTGCTGTATGATATGTTAAATGTATTTGGAATATATTGTTAATTATTCAGCTACAGAATTTTGTGGCAAGTGCAATTATATATATTTTTAAGACCAGTTAATAACGTGTGGGCTGTAAGACATACTTCGTCGGTCGTGCAACTTCTTGAACCTTGAAACAGAGGAATGTCATATTTGTCGTACTCGCAAATTAACTGATTGTTTGTTTTGAAAATGGAAATCTGTGTTAGTTTCCAGTAGCTTCAACTTCAAAATGTACACTGTTGCGCAAAACTTGAGGGCGAAAGTAACTTTCACATGGCGTGTCACTGCCAAGTAATATGGCATGATGAAACTTGGACCATACAGAGAAAAACTGCTACATATAGAATAGAAGGTAACACAAAGATATACGTAGTGGGACGAACAGAAGAGACACTTTTATTCAAGAACAATAATTGCACGGAAGACACCGCGATTCGTGATTGTTCCCTGGACATTACAAGCGGTGGAAGATGATGCTTAATAGGCTTTGCGATCAATATGGACAGCAATGCATGCTCTGGAACAAGTACGGTAAGGAACTGTCGTGGTGGGGCGTTCCATTGATGCAGCAGCGCGGTTGGCTGCAGCACGTCTCCTCAACGCATCCCACACATGCTCGATGGGAACGGGCAGGCCAGGCCATTGGCCGAATATTCCCTCTTTCCAAGAGTTCTCCTACCTGCGCTGTTGGATGCGATCGTACATTGTCACCCATAAATGAAAGTACCCATGAAAAGGCGAACGTGGGGATGGAGTGCAGTGTCCCAATAACATTGATCGCTGAGAGTACCATGTTCAAAGACTTGGAGATCAGTACGCTCATGCAACATTATGCGTCACCACACCATAACACTTGGACCCCAAAACAATCATGTTCGTCTATGATGGACGCCCCCTAATGTAGCGAGACGTCGGACCACTTAATGTGAAGTGTCTGCGCTAGCAAAATAGAAATGCGGAAAACATAAGTCCGGAAACAATTTATTGGCATCACCAAAGCGAAAAAATAATACAATCTCCGACAGAACAACAGACTCGATCCCAACTGTGGATCGTCAAAAATATAAAATAACAAATAATAATAGAAAAGAGTCCGCCACTCTTGGTCTCGCGGTAGCGTTCTCGCTTCCCGAGCACGGGGTCCCGGGTTCGATTCCTGGCAGGGTCAGGGATTTTTCACCTGCCCCGAGATGACTGGGTGTTGTTGTGACGTGTTCATCATCATCATTCATCCCAATTACTGTCGCAGGAAGGCACCGACAAACCACCTCCATTAACACCTTGCCCAGTACAGCGGTGCGGGTTTCCCGCATCGTTCCCCTACGCTCTGTCAAGAAGCGTGGGACTTAATTTGCATTATAATAGAAAAGACCCGTCTCTTCACGGGGAGAGATCACAATGAAACAATTCTACAATATCAAGAGGTTTGTAGACTATAACAAGTCCATCCGTAAGAGATCGGCCAGCTAGAACAGGCGTCTGGCCGTAGCTGCCGGGGTGGCAGCTCTATAGACTTCCAAGCGGTGCGTCGAACTACCCGTTGCCGGTAGTGCGCCGTCCTTTAAAGCCCGTTTGGCGGACGTATCTGCCGGATCTATTTGCGATCACGTGCCTGGCCTATCAAAGTAGTTCCTGGGCTAGCTGTAACCTCTGGTGAAGGTGTTTTGCAGGCTCCGCGAACGGGTAGCGGTCCCTGTCCGCCGTTGGTGGAGACCTGGTGTTGTGTTGTGTTGAGAACGCCGGTAAATATTTGTGTGACAACACAGACGACGTAGGTTTTCCTGGTGAATATAGGCCCTGTGATGCAGGCATCCCGTGTTGGTTAGACGTGAAGTGGGATGCCGATGCAGTAGGCGCTACGATGTATGAAGTGAACGGCCACAGTATAATCCACGTAGGAACATTGTCGAACATGATCGCTTTGGTGGTCTACGTGTTACGGTGTGGGCTGGCATGCATGTACTGACTTCCAAATCTTTGAACACAGTACACTGACCGGTCAACGTTATCGTGATATTGTGCTCCTGCCCCAAGTGCATCTTTTCAGGGATGCATTCAGCCACTACTTCATATTTATGGCATTTTCTTATCAACCTTGTGGCTAGCATGCGAGCACGTTGCAGAGCATGCACTGCCGTCTGTCTGATCACATACCTATTAAGAACCATGTCCTTTCATTTGTATTGGCCACGGGATATTATGAAGCGGGTTAATTTCCGTGTGATTATTGTCCTTGAATAAAAGTGTCATTTCTGTTCGTCTCATTGCATATTTCTTACAGTCACCTTCTTTACTATACTCTAGCAGTTCATTCTATGTATGGTGCAAGTTTTGTTACTTCGCAGTGACATATCATGCGAAAGTTACTTCTGTCCTGGAGTTTTTCACACTACTGTATTTAACGTGTAACTGGTTTACTGGTCTTTGATAATACTTCCGTTTAATTTGATTCCAGTTGCTATATTATCGGTGTGTAATAGACTAATATTGTAACTGAAAGACGAATAAATGCAATACTGGCAAAATTTTCTCGATTTCAGCGCTTTTAAATTTCAGTTGAAAATTTGTTCCTAGATAGATGACCATGTTGTACCTTGGAACATGTTTTCACATCTGAAGCAACCTTAACTGTTCGGAGTAATTTTTGTAAACCAAGAAAAAGACTGCAGCACACAAAAATCAGCACCATCATTTAAAAATGGGATAAGAAAATATATTAGACGCCATTTACAGGACTGGATAGAGGAGGAAGTATGAAAAGTGTTCCAAGGCAAAACATTCTCCCCAAGTATTGCAATGTTACCCATAAAATTTGTACTTCAGCAGTTTCTTATATAATTTTACCACACAAAACTTTACATGGACAGAGATCTCTTTTCAGCTAACGAATAATATCTGTATAGGTTTGAAGTAAAAACGATCAAAATGTGATTGTAAAAGATTGTAGCACCATTTGCTACAAATTATTAGTATATTGTTTCCCAACTAAACAGTCCCAAGACCCCTTATCTAAAATGTCTGTCTCTCCTGTAACAATAGTAATTACAAAATATAACGTGAGTACTGCAATTATTGCAGCACCGACTTTTGCCAGGAAATATCTTGCATCCAAGGTTCCAATTTTTATGAGACCCCTTCCATAAAGAACAACATTCGTGTTCTTGTAGAGTGTACTCTTATGTGAACCTGAGTCATACACTGCCTATTAGGTACTCTGTTCGTTGCTGTGCGTCAGGCGCACTCCTCATCCATAGAAAAGGCATTCCAGAAAACGGGAAATAGAAGGCCAAAGACGTACATTGCAGCCACTGTATCCGCTGTGGTCAACCTACTGCGCACTTCTGCTACAAAGCGGAAACGACAAGGAAAAAATCGTAGCAGTTTAAAGATGTATTGGCTTCCCTACTTTGGCGGTTAACTAACAACCTTTTCTTTACAATAAATTATTCTTTCCTCACGAAGAGAGTAGACGTTAATAATTTTGGTTGCTACAAATAATGATTTACACTGAGGTGGCAAAAGTCATGGAAATTTGTGGTAAGTTCCTATTGGACCAAATTACTGAGGTCATCGATCCCTAGGCTTACACCACTTAATATAAATTAAACTACGCTAAGGACAACACACACGCACCCATGCCCAAGGGAGGACTCGAACCTCCGACGGGAGGAGCCGCGCGAACTGTGACAAGGCGCCTGAGACTGCGCGGCTACCCCACGCGGCACGTAAGTCGTGGTACAGACTAACGCACTTATTCAGATTGCGGTAGTATCGCGTAAGAAAGATATAAAAGATTGGTGCGTTGGCGGGGCTGTCATTTGTACTCAGGTGATTCAAGTGAAAAGGTGTCCGACGATGGCCGCGCGACGGGAATTAACACACTTTGAATGCGAAATGGTATTTCGAGCTAGACGCGTGGGACATTCCATTTCGGAAATCGTTAGGGAATTCAATATTCCGAGATCCACAGTGTCAAGAATGGACCGAGAATACTAAATTTCAGGCATTACCTCTCACCATAGCCAACCCAATGGCCGGCGGTCTTCAACAAACGACTGACAATAGCGCCCTTTGTAGAGCTGTCAATGTTAAAAGACAAGCAACACTGCTTGAAATGAGCGCAGAAATCAATATTGGACGTACGACGAACTTATCCGTTAGGACAGTACAGGGAAATTTGGCGTTAATGGGCTATGGCAGCAAAGGAAAGACGCCAGTGTCTTTGCTAACAACATGGCATTTCCTGCAGCGCCTTCCCTCCGCTCGTGACCACATCGGTTGGACCCTAGGCTACTCCAGAACCGTGGGCTGGTCGGATGAGTTCTAATTTCAGTTGGTAAGAGCTGATGGTAGAGTTCGAGAGTAGTGCAGACCCCACGAGCCATGGACCCAAGTTGTCAACAAGGCACTATGCAAGATTGTGATGGATCCGCAATGGTGTGACCTGGGCGTACATGGAATGGACTGGGTCCTGTGGCCCAACCGAAACGTTCATTGACTGGAGATGTTTATGTTTGGTTACTTGGAGACAATCTGCAGCCATTCGTGGACTGCACGTTCCCAAAGAACGATACAATTTTTGTGGATGTCAATGCGCTATGTCATCGGGCCACAATTGTTCACGACTGGTTTGAAGAACATTTTGGACAGTTAGAGCTACAAACTGGCCACCCAGATCAATCAACATGAATCCCGTCGAAAATTTATGGGACATAATCGAGAGGTCAGTTTGTGCACAAAATCCTGCATCGAAAACACCTTCGCTGTTATGGACAGCTATAGAGGCAGTATGGCTCAACCTTTGTGCAGGGGACATCCAACGACTTATTGAGGCCACGCCACCTCAAGTCGCTGCACTAAGCCAGGCAAAAGGAGGTGCTACACAAAATTCGGAGGTATCCCGCGAATTCTGTCAATGTATACAGCAATGTAATAATGTAATAAACTGATAATTGCTAAATACATATACGGCGACATTACGACATTTTTTTCACAATACCAAAATCATCGGTATTATCGTCAATAAATTATCAAATTTACTCATAACACATTACAAAAAAAGTAAATTTTAACGCTGTTCCTTTTCAAGTCCGCATAGGAGACTGCATACAGAACAGTCCTGTGATCCAACCTAGAATGTTTTTGAAATGTGTGGGACCCATACCAGATTTCACTACTAGGAATTTTGAACGGATACAAACTATAACTGCACGAATGCTCACGGTTTGTTTGACCCACGGGAGAGTGGTCCACAGAGTCTACAAGAACTGAATTGGCAGAGGCCTGAAGATAAATGCAAACTATCCAGTGAAAAGGTGATTACATAGTTTGTAGAACCAAGTGCAAGTGATGAATCTAGGAATGTGCTAGAATCCCTTACGCATCGCACCCGCCGGTATCTTGAGGACAGGATTAAATTAGCTAGAGCACACATAGAGGTGTTTAAACAATCATTCTTTCCGCGCCCCATACGTGAATGGAACGGAAAGAATCACTACTAATTAATACATTGGGAAGTACCTTTTCCCATTAACTTGCCATAAATTTCACAGTGGCTGCAGATGTAAATGTGGATTATTATTGAAACAGAAGCATTGGTGGTCATGACGTATTTGAAACTTTGAAATTGGAATATTTATTAGTCACTGTACGCTTATTACCATCTGCTGCATAAATCAAGGGCAGGGAGCGAGAAGATATGTAATGCAAAAATACGAGGGGCGTTCAGAAAGTAAGCTCCGATCGGTCGCGAAATGGAAACGACTATGAAAATCCGATAAAGCTTTGCACAGATGTGTTGGGTAGTGTCTCTAGTATAGCCCCAGTTAGCATCACGTCGCTCTTCTCATTTCTGAGCTCGCAGTGAGTGCGTAAAGATGTCTAGAAAATAGTGTCTGCCGCCAAGTACGAGGGCCTGGTGAGAAATTTCGCCTGAAGCTATGCAGCTAACATTACATAACTGTCGTGCTGTTTCGTCTTCACGACAATTCTCAGCCGCATTCTGCAGGGGCAATGAAGATGCTCCTGCATCGTTTTCAAATGGAAATGTTAGATTACCCACAATACAGTCCGCAATTGTCTCCCCCTGAGTTTCATCTCTGGTCACATGAACCGCTGTCTTTGAAGACAACATTTTGACACAGACAACGAGGTGTAGGGCAGCGTGGAGAATTGGCGGAAAGCACTGGCGGCTGCCTTCTATGATGAGGCTATTGAAAAGTTGGTACAACGCTATGACAAAAGTCTAAGTCAGAACGGCGACTACGTAGAGAAGTAGCTGAAAGGTGTAGCTAATTGTTACAAGTAAAACATTTCTGATGTTCACTGTGGTTTCAATTTGGCAATCAATCGGAGCTTACTTTCTGAACAGGCCTCGTAGTTCTCCTGAAGCAGCTCCTCCTACTGGCCGTCGAATACTTGCAGTCTACGTTGGTGAAAACCTCTGTAGCAGCATTGAGGCTAATCCTAATTTTACATTCTCTATAAGGGCCGTGAGGATAAAATGTGCCTTGAGAACTTATTACTAAACTAATGAAATAACAAGTTTACTCATACCAGTCACTATTTATATCCGCAGTGTGTTTCGATGGTTTAAAATCTCCGACATCAGGAGGATTTACACATGTTAGTACCACAGGTGCGTGTTTTGTTAGGACTTTGGGATAACTTGTTGTATTCCAGACCATGGTCTGAGGAGGTTTTCGATTAAAAACCAAACATATGAAAACCATAAGTGTGACAATAAAACAGCTAAAATAGAAAACCTCCAGTGGTCATAGGCTCCTTTCTATGTCGTAATACACTCCTGGAAATTGAAATAAGAACACCGTGAATTCATTGTCCCAGGAAGGGGAAACTTTATTGACACATTCCTGGGGTCAGATACATCACATCATCACACTGACAGAACCACAGCCATATAGACACAGGCAACAGAGCATGCACAATGTCGGCACTAGTACAGTGTATATCCACCTTTCGCAGCAATGCAGGCTGCTATTCTCCCATGGAGACGATCGTAGAGATGCTGGATGTAGTCCTGTGGAACGGCTTGCCATGCCATTTCCACCTGGCGCCTCAGTTGGACCAGCGTTCGTGCTGGACGTGCAGACCGCGTGAGACGACGCTTCATCCAGTCCCAAACATGCTCAATGGGGGACAGATCCGGAGATCTTGCTGGCCAGGGTAGTTGACTTACACCTTCTAGAGCACGTTGGGTGGCACGGGATACATGCGGACGTGCATTGTCCTGTTGGAACAGCAAGTTCCCTTGCCGGTCTAGGAATGGTAGAACGATGGGTTCGATGACGGTTTGGATGTACCGTGCACTATTCAGTGTCCCCTCGACGATCACCAGTGGTGTACGGCCAGTGTAGGAGATCGCTCCCCACACCATGATGCCGGGTGTTGGCCCTGTGTGCCTCGGTCGTATGCAGTCCTGATTGTGGCGCTCACCTGCACGGCGCCAAACACGCATACGACCGTCATTGGCACCAAGGCAGAAGCGACTCTCATCGCTGAAGACGACACGTCTCCATTCGTTCCTCCATTCACGCCTGTCGCGACACCACTGGAGGCGGGCTGCACGATGTTGGGGCGTGAGCGGAAGACGGCCTAACGGTGTGCGGGACCGTAGCCCAGCTTCATGGAGACGGTTGCGAATGGTCCTCGCCGATACCCCAGGAGCAACAGTGTCCCTAATTTGCTGGGAAGTGGCGGTGCGGTCCCCTACGGCGCTGCGTAGGATCCTACGGTCTTGGCGTGCATCCGTGCGTCGCTGCGGTCCGGTCCCAGGTCGACGGCCACGTGCACCTTCCGCCGACCACTGGCGACAACATCGATGTACTGTGGAGACCTCACGCCCCACGTGTTGAGCAATTCGGCGGTACGTCCACCCGGCCTCCCGCATGCCCACTATACGCCCTCACTCAAAGTCCGTCAACTGCACATACGGTTAACGTCCACGCTGTCGCGGCATGCTACCAGTATTAAAGACTGCGATGGAGCTCCGTATGCCACGGCAAACTGGCTGACACTGACGGCGGCGGTGCACAAATGCTGCGCAGCTAGCGCCATTCGACGGCCAACACCGCGGTTCCTGGTGTGTCCGCTGTGCCGTGCGTGTGATCATTGCTTGTACAGCCCTCTCGCAGTGTCCGTAGCAAGTATGGTGGGTCTGACACACCGGTGTCAATGTGTTCTTTTTTCCATTTCCAGGAGTGTACATCACATAAAAACAGTTATAATTTGTAAACAAAGATGGTATCTGGAAACTAGTAGATGCAAAGAACATGTAGCAAATCAGTAACATTATAATGACGTGCTGCAAAGAATATGTAGTAAAAAAACACTATTATTTCAGAATAAGTATTAAAGGATTCAAGCGCTATACAAATACTTTTCTGTCACAATCATAAAGTTTAAATTTCATACTCATTTGCATAATTAGGTGACATGCTGCAAAACTTAAGTATCTACATTAACTATGTTGCCAACAATTTAAAATTATGGCTGGGATTCAGAGATAGAGGATGTAAGGGTTGTGAGAAGCAGAGCTAAATTTTGGCTGTGCTAGAGCTGTGGGTTAGTAAAACTTACACCTGTACTTGTTATAACAAAGCAAATGATGAAGTAACACACTGATACCAAATTAAAGATATTCAGATAGATATATTCTTAGTAATATAAACAGGTATATCTACTATCATGCTGACACAGGGTAGAAATTGTTGGTTTTATTTTAGTGGCTCTATTGAGTTTAGTGTGCTCGGCAAGTTATTGTTCATTTGGAAACTATCAAAGGTAGTATGCAAATCAATAAATTAATTCATGGAAAAGCACTAACGTCTGTGTGGCCCAGAGAACTGAGAAGAAGTCCCTAGAGTGCGAGGTCGCAAGTTCAATCTTTAGTAAGGCTCATCTGAAAGTGTTGCGTTAACAGTTATGGCAGAATGAATATTTGCTGCTAATGATTCACCATGTGCATCAGGAGTTTGACATGTCCGGGACATTCAGAAATCAACCTCCTATGGGATGTATGTGCTAAACTTCACAAAACGAACATCATCGACATTTAAGAAATGTTCAGAACAAACCATTAACTTGCACCCTGAACAACAAATGGAACATAGCCCGCCACAGCGACCACAAAGATTCATGCCACCAAGATTGAAGGCGAACTCTTTGGGAGTTGCAAACCGTGCAGGAAGTTCAGCTAAGTATCCATTCTCATTAAAGAATGCATATATAATCATATTGGTGTAACGGGGTGATGATAACTTATTGAATTCGATGGCTTGCAACCAAATGCGAAAGAGTCTGTCGTGGAGATTATAGTGAAACTGGCTATACTTTAAGGTGTAGCTGCAGATATTGCGACAATATGTGTTACAGGCATGGAGAAAACAAGCATCCAGAGACAGAACTTGTCGAGTGGTTCCAGGTGGTATGAATTGCTATGTCACACACTTTTCGGGAGGGAGTATGATTTTTGTACACATACCGTAGCTGTAGTTCTCTTACACCAGTTTTGCAATTCTTGCTTGCTGTGATGCCAATATTCCCACACGAGAAAGGATCGTAGGAGGCAGAGCACCTCCAGCTCCTCGCAGCACAATAAATAACTTTCCAGCCAATTTACCATCCAGATTAACAGTCGGCATACGAGGACTTTTCAAAAAATTCCAGAATATTCCAAATTTCGCGTGAATGGTGTGTTGGAGCGATATGTGGTTCAGATACCTGCACACACCTCTGTTTAATGTATAACTGCCGGAAGTTTCATTGTTGTACGTCTGTTAGTTATCGTCCAGATTTTTATCGAGTAGAACGTCGTGTTGCACAGTTTGCGAATTTAGAGAAGTTCCTACTAAGGTTGTGGGGAAAAGTGTACCAACAATAAGTGATTTTAAGACTGAAGAGAACTGGGCTACATATACGCCCATCAGTGGTGTCTCTCGTTAAACTGGAAGTTTCTTTGACGAAGAGCCATCAAATGAAGCGATAACTTCTAAGAAAGTGCCAGTGTACCTTACCGATTTGAGACAGTGCAGTTCCAGTATTTGAGAGAGTCAGATCGGGACAGAATATTGTCAGACCGTAACATTTCAATTCAGCCAGGTATGCACCTGCGGAATCAGTGGTTGAGAGAGTTTCGCAGGTAGTAATGAGTGGGTACCTGATACGGATCCCGTAACGCAGGTATAGCACAGACCACCCGCCATCCTTTCAGCATGGCTGTAACAGACTGTACCATAAAGGAAGAAGACTTTTTGCGTCTTCACTAGGCTGGAAAGAAATTCACCATAGGAGCAGCATCTTATTGGTAGGGAATAAGAATTTGTGGTCTTGTTTCCCCGGAGTACAGGTACGTAGTATGGGAAGTACAGCATCTTCATTAACTTCTAGTTTTTCACGATCCTCTTTCTCTGCCTCGAGGAAGGTCGAGAGTTCGAATTCTGATTTATTTTAGCGCTCTCGTGTCTATATTAGTCCAAGATCCAAACCCAGAACTTTCAGGGTTCAATGATAGACGCGAAGACACACGAACTGCTATAGTTTTCTCGAATCTCTTTAGTAGACTGGGTGAGGACAGATGTGGCTGCATTAAAGTCCTTTCTTTGTTTCTTACGCTCTCTTCCATACTGTTTGCAGTGTGGACCCGTTTGCAACACGTTTCCATGTCCTGTATTGTTGGCTGGACTGGAGGCATGCTTGCCAGCGTTCGAGCTTACATTTACCAGGAATCACGAATCCTCCGCGGGACTGCTACGGTCGCAGGTTCGAATCCTGCCTCGGGCATGGATGTGTGTGATGTCCTTAGGTTAGTTAGGTTTAAGTAGTTCTAAGTTCTAGGGGACTGATGACTAAAGATGTTAAGTCCCATAGTGCTCAGAGCCATTTGAACCATTTGAACAAATCCTCCAGAATCCGATGAGTCTAAGAATGCTATCTGTGGGGTGTTGCATGAGAAAATGTGTTTTTTTTTAAACTATGCACTTTCACCCTTTCCTACAATGATGGCAAGATACGTGTCAGCAGCTATCATTCCATGGGAGAAAAGTAACAACAAGTCTGATGTTAGTAGTGGGCAGAACCAATGTTAGGACGATAATTTACGACCATTCTGTTAACAAGCCACACATGTTACTTTCAAGGCTACCTCCTTCTCCACCACTCTCCTCTTCCCCTCGTTCTTCACTCTCCATTTAGGCCACTTGGGCTATTTTGTGTTTATATAGGATATAATTTATTACCCAAGTTGGCTGCCAGGGATGTTTCTCCAAGATAAACTAAACTAAACTCCTCCCGAACAGGCCATGAAGGTCCAACGGCACCGACCGGCCGCCGTGTCATCCTCAGCCCATAGGCGTCACTGGATGCGGATATGGAGGGGCATATAGTCAGCACACCGCTCTCCCGGCCGTATGTCAGTTTCGGAGACTGGAGCCGCTACTTCTCAATCAAGTAGCTCCTACGTCTGCCTCACAAGGGCTAAGTGCATCCCGCGTGACAACAGCGCTCGGCAGACTGGATGGTCACCCATCCAAGTACTAGCCCAGCCCGACAGCGCTTAACTTCGGTGCTCTGACGGGAACCGGTGTTACCACTGCGGCAAGGCCGTTGGCATGTTTGTCCAAGATAACCTTACCCTAATTATTATAATTTATGATCTAATATGGCTGCCGCAATAAAAATGGCTGTCCAAGATTTTCCCCAACCACCTACCAAGTCCAAAATAGTCCAAAATAGTTAATCCAATATCCCTGGCATTCTAGTCACCTACTGCCACAATTCACTCCTGTGTCTGGGCATGCTAAACATCACATGAATTCGGCACTCGTGCTCTTTACACTGTAGTGAAAGGATCATTATGAAGTGTCAACAGAGAACAGCTACCTCCAAATAGAATAAAAAACTGACTGACACAGTGAAATGGAAGTCTTAATAACCCTTTCTTCTGTCTCGCTGCTCATTTTTATTCATTGTGTATATGTGTTTTCATTTCTTAATATTATTTTGCCCTCGGTACAACAGCACCCCGATGCACTGGAGCAGAAAGCAGCAGATATATTACCTGATATATCAGAGCAGGACACAGAAATGTTCTCAGACATTCAATTTATATCATCTCCACCACCACTCATCGAGCAGTAGATAAGTGTATTCAGTTACTGCTCCTCACCTTACTCATCAGTTGACTGCCAGCAAATCGAAACATGTGAATGTGGGTATAGCAACAGAAATTTAGAACGTTCGATATGGTGCTAAAGAGCAGTTTACTGAGATTAGGAGGGGGGGGGGGCAGTAGCTATGTAACAGGATGCAATACATCGAGAGGCTGATGACTACAGTGTATGAACCATCTCAACCTCCTTCAGACACCTACATCTTTACCAAGAAGGCATCCATTATCGATGTGTATTGGAGCTCCAACACTGAAGGTAACATGTGGTGACTCTTCGCAATGAACTTACTTACATCTCGTTCAAGCATTGTGAATTCGCGTGATCTATGCAGTTCATTATGGATTGTGACAGACAGGTTGAACCAGTGGCAGCCATATGTCAAACCACTATTCAGTGATTTTGGGAGCATACTTCCCACATGTGCATGAGCATAGTATGTGTGTTGAGAAGTTAGAGCAATGTATACATTCATGTATTCATGCAGTACTGATGTCTTCTACCATTACCCCTATAGAAATGAAACCCACACGTGCAGAATTTAGGGATAGAATACCTCAGTATTTTGTTGCTGCTATGAGTTTGGACATAATACAGGGTGAATTTAATGCATGTAAAAACAATTACTCGTGAAACATTGCTATGGGTGATGACTATGTAGATATAATAATAACTGTATCGAAAAATATATAATAGAATAATAGTAATATTTATTATAAAATTATTGTATTTCCCCAAGTCCAATCCATCTTTTTTTTTACTTCTAATATGACTGAAAAGTTTGTAAAGATGCACAGTCATTGTAGTTTAGTCAGTAATGTAATTATAGAGGTTTGTACAGTACAGAGTAGTCCCATTACTGTCATACTCTCAAGTGGCTAAGTTATAACGACTGCACACTTTTGTAAGAATTTTTTTAAGAAAGAAAAAGACACATAATACAATGAAAAAAATAGTTTATTTGTTCCCTTTTGCAGCCATCATATCGCAGTTTAATAGGAGGAAGTCCGTCAGTTTTACAGTCTACATTCAAATCATAATGCTTAGAAAAGTAATCATACTAAGATATAGGTACGCCACTCTGAAACACTTGAGATAACTTGTGAAAGACGTGTGACATGTTCAATATCAAGTTCATCAGTTATTTAGGAGAAAATAATAGTCAACTGCGTTCAAATTACGTCACTCTTCCATAAGTTTTTGATAAACATTAAGATACAGCTTACATTATTTTCAGATTTAAGCCACTCGAACAAGTAATAAGGGTTAACACTCTCTCCTTTCTCATCATATCCATAATCTTCCAGCTGCAGCATCATGACATATTGAGGAATAATTTTTTCCAGAATATTTAGGATGACTGGACTTCACATCTGAGGTCATCAGTCCCCTAGACTTAGAACTACTTAAACCTAACTAACCTAAGGACATCACACACATCCATGGCCGAGGCAGGATTCTAACCTGCGACCGTAGCAGCAGCGCGGTTCCGGACTGAAGCGCCTAGAACCGCTCGGTCACAGCGGCCGGATTTTCTTGAAAACATCACATTTTGTGACAATAATGCTACTTTGTTCAACAACGGTATTGACAGTAGTGTGGGGATTATGTCGGGTCGTGAGTTCTACTTGGTGGTGGTTTTCGAAAATCCTTGATATAGTGATAGAAAAATCACGCTATTCTGGGATGAATGGATATGTTTATGTGCTACTTCGATGCAAATGACTGCCTTGTTCAGTGGAAGTGCTCAAACTCTCGCAGTGAATTAGGTGGTCATACTATCTCTGCAGAGTACTTCCCACAAATGCCTAAATTCTTTAACGAGGCAGAGTGCACTCATCTGCAAGACAAAATGTAAGAATTTAACACTAAAATGCCGGAAGGGGTCAAAATGGCCCGTTTCATATCTTTTTATTCAATGTGATATCCAATTCTTTTATTTCATTCATGAAATTATATGACTTTTCCTAATTTTTTTCTTCTTTTACGATGATGTATTAGGATTTACAAAGAATTTATTTTTATGGAACATTTCACTCGATATACCTAGAATGGCGGAAGGGGTCAATTTGACGCAGATGTATTGGCTGTTCTGAATATACATAAATAATCCAACAATAAGGAGCAGCATTGTTGCATCTTGGCACACGCACGTTCTAATCTGCCACAGTTTATGCTGCGTCATTCAGGTGACATTTGTGGTGTCACCGCCAGACACCACACTTGCTAGGTGGTAGCCTTTAAATCGGCCGCGGTCCGGTAGTATACGTCGGACCCGCGTGTCGCCACTGTCAGTGATTGCAGACCGTGCGCCACCACACGGCAGGTCTAGAGAGACTTCCTAGCACTCGCCCCAGTTGTACAGCCGACTTTGCTAGGAAAGGTTCACTGACAAATACGCTCTCATTTGCCGAGACGATAGTTAGCATAGCCTTCAGCTACGTCATTTGCTACGACCTAGCAAGGCGCCATAGCATTTGATATTTATCGTGTGAAGCATGTACAGTCAAGAGAGATGTTCTCCAATTGTGGATTAAAGTTAAGTATTCCAAGAACTACGTTCTTTTCTTTGTAGGATAATTACTTTACCTTGTTGCAGACCTCACGCCAATCTGCGTGAGCTTAACGCGTGCCTTTCGGCTACCTCCGAGTGGCTTGGCTGTCTTGCCACGCCACTACAACATTCTTTTTCTACGAAAGATGTTTTTGAGCATGTGTCGTCCGTGTGGGCTTTCCGATACAGAAATGTTATGGCACTTAGAGAAATTCGACAATGAAAAGGAAAACGACTTCACTGATGAAGATGAGGATTTTGTACCAGTGTCAAGTGAAGATGAAGACGTTGTGAACGAGGGGGGATTAGCGGATGAGACTTGAGATGCTGATCTACCTCATCCATCACAGCAGACCAGTTGAATGCGTCTACAAAGTTGCTCGCTAGGGAAGGATTCGAGTGGGAGATTGCCAAGTTTTCATCTTCTAGAAGAAGTTCGTTCGTGAACGTTCTGAGGGAGAGCCGGACGGGGTGGCCGAGCGGTTCTAGGCGCTACAGTCTGGAACTGCGCGACCGCTACGGACGCAGGTTCGAATCCTGCCTCGGGCATGGATGTGTGCGATGTCCTTAGGTTAGTTAGGCTTAAGTAGTTCTAAGTTCTAGGGGACTGATGACCTCAGATGTTAAGTCCCATAGTGCTCAGAGCCATTTGAACCTGCATCACAGTCCAAGGTAGTAATTTCGAACACCTTCTTTGATGACGATCGTTGTCTGTTTTTGTTCTTATGTTTTCGTTTCTACTGCACTAAGCACAGTAAACATAATTTTTCACCCTGTTCGTGTCCTTTCCTTCTTGTGTTGTGTGTCGTCACTACCACGCCAGGAAAGTGTTTCCGACCACGCATTGTTAAGTGATTTTCCATCGTCTAGGTGTACCCTATTTCTCCTTAAAGTTTGTAACCGCTGTGCTGAAACATCCTATGTATGTATACCGGGTGTTTCAAAATGAGTATACGTGTTTTAAGGCTTTATAGCATTTATTAAATTTAACTTACAATTGGTGTGCCGCTTCCCTGGCATGACTCAGTACGCGACTGATTAAATGGCGTTGTTCTCGACCGTAAGGGCCTAGATGACAGAGCCTGTTTTGCATGACCTGCACGTTTATACACGATCTGACGCCATGTGAGTTTTACCTTTGGGCGTTCATAAAGGATGATATGTTTGTGCTTCCGCTGCCAGCTGTTCTACCCAACTTTAGAAACAGCATTGTAACAACAGTCACTCCAGATACACTGATTAAGGTGATTTATGTGAACAGAGTGCGGGCAGGTCGAGACCTCTGGTTTTCGATATTCGGTGATCGTGACTGCTTGTCACGACCGCCAGTGGAGCGAATGCAGCTATCTGTGACATAGAAATAAACGATATCGGAATTGAAAAACAACTGCTATCACTTAGTAGCGGAAAAGCATCCGGACCAGACGAGATACCCTTAAGATTCTACAGTGATTATGCTAAAGAACTTGCCCCCTTTCTATCAGCAATTTATCGTAGATCGCTGGAAGAACGTAAAGTACCTAGCGACTGGAAGAAAGCGCAGGTCGTTCCCATTTTCAAGAAGGGTCATAAATCAGATGCGAATAATTATAGGCCTATTTCGCTTACGTCAATCTGTTGTAGAATAATGGAACATGTTTTGTGTTCTCGTATTATGACGTTCTTAGATAATACAAATCTCCTTCATCATAACCAACATGGATTCCGCAAACAGAGATCATGTGAAACTCAGCTCGCCCTATTTGCCCAAGAAATTCACAGTGCCGTAGACACTGGCGAGCAGATTGATGCCGTATTCCTGGACTTCAGGAAGGCATTTGATACGGTTCCGCACTTACGTTTAGTGAAAAAAATACGAGCTTACGGAATATCGGACCAGGTTTGTGATTGGATTCAGGATTTCCTAGAAGAAAGAACACAACATGTCATTCTTAACGGTTCAAAATCTGCAGATGTAGAGGTAATTTCGGGAGTACCGCAGGGAAGCGTGATAGGACCTTTATTGTTTACAATATACATAAATGACTTAGTTGACAACATCGGTAGCTCCGTGAGGCTATTTGCAGATGACACGGTTGTCTACAAGAAAGTAGCAACATCAGAAGACTCGTACGTACTCCAGGAGGACCTGCAGAGGATTAATGCATGGTGCGACAGCTGGCAGCTTTCCCTAAACGTAGATAAATGTAATATAATGCGCATACATAGGGGCAGAAATCCATTCCAGTACGATTATGCCATAGGTGGTAAATCATTGGAAGCGGTAACGACCGTAAAATACTTAGGAGTTACTATCCGGAGCGATCTGAAGTGGAATGATCACATAAAACAAATAGTGGGAAAAGCAGGCGCCAGGTTGAGATTCATAGGAAGAATTCTAAGAAAATGTGACTCATCGACGAAAGAAGTAGCTTACAAAACGCTTGTTCGTCCGATTCTTGAGTATTGCTCATCAGTATGGGACCCTTACCAGGTTGGATTAATAGAAGATATAGACATGATCCAGCGAAAAGCAGCGCGATTCGTCATGGGGACATTTAGTCAGCGCGAGAGCGTTACGGAGATGCTGAACAAGCTCCAGTGGCGGACACTTCAAGAAAGGCGTTACGCAATACGGAGAGGTTTATTATCGAAATTATGAGAGAGCACATTCCGGGAAGAGATGGGCAACATATTACTACCGCCCACATATATCTCGCGTAATGATCACAACGAAAAGATCCGAGAAATTAGAGCAAATACGGAGACTTACAAGCAGTCGTTCTTTCCACGCACAATTCGTGAATGGAACAGGGAAGGGGGGATCAGATAGTGGTACAATAAGTACCCTCCGCCACACACCGTAAGGTGGCTCGCGGAGTATAGATGTAGATGTAGATGTAGACAGGCCTTGTCTCCTATGAATGTGATGCTCTGTTGCCGAGGTGGTTCACTGTGTCGGACATGGGCTTCTGTCCACAGTGTATTGTCTCCCGAAATCCTTTATACAATCTCCGGTGTTTTGCAGTGTATTACACAGGATATAATAGGCAGAGAACGCGTCGAAATTACCAGGCGGGGGGGGGGGGGGGGGGGGGGATGTCGGCCTACCCTACACAGCAGCCAACGCTCTCTCTCCTGGAGAGTGCAATCGGCCGCATTACATGAATAACGGCAGACATTACTGAATTTAAAGGACAGGAACCATGAATGCAAGGAAATGGTGAGGAACCATATTTGTAGATACTGTGGCAGGCATCAGACAACGGGATCCAAGGAATGTAAATTACCATATATTTCGTTGGTACAGAAAATTAAATACATTGTACAAAGTAAACAAGATGTACAACAAACATTACAAACTAAATGTTCCCTTGAAATCGAGACTATTTTCCTCGCTTGAATACGTTAGTCCAGAAGATCGCTGGTACTCCCCACAACAATGCTTTTACAACTTACGAATTAAATACAGTTATAGTATGTGCTCAGAATACCTGCCTCCAGGATGGCAGTATGGCTGACATCTGTCTTACTCGCTCAGAGATACTGGACCACGTCACAAGCTACATGTAGCGGAGTCGACTGGGATTTCTTACTACACATTTCTTTAGATGGCCCTACAGGAAGAAGTCAGAGGGTTGAGGTCAAGTGGAAGAGCCGCCCACATTTCAGGGTCACCTTGATCAATCTAGCGATCGAAAAACATCGGTCCGATGTGGGTTTTGGTAGTCGACTGAATATTATGGGTGCCCCATCGTGCTGGGATCAAATGCGTCGACGGACTACAAGTGGCACCTCCTCCAGTAATTCCCGCAGCACCTCCTGATGACTGTTGTATAGCTATTGCCTGTGAGTCGAGGGGGAAGCATGTAGGCATCAGTCAACTAATCGTGGACTATGGCGGCCCATACACTGATAGTGAAATTTTCCTGGTGACCTCGTTTGTGGGTGGCGTGGTGGTTCTCCTCTGCCCACACTTGGCTATTGCGGGCACTGAACGCACCCTGGTGCAGTGCTGCGAGGACAGCTGCCCGAAATCCACGCACGGGCAAAATCGTGGACCAACATGGCCTATTTCGTCTGAAGATGGAGTGGATGCCTTTGCTCCTCTTGGAGCACCCTCCGAGCAACTGAGCGGGTTCTTTGCGCCGTGTGTGCCACAGTGCGAGTGCTTACGGATGGGTCTGCATCAAACCTCTCTAATACGTCCTCCGCAAATCATGGCGTGTGTACACTTCACGCGCGACCTCTGTCCTGTCGACACCTTGTGAAACCAACCGTTTCACTTAGATGCTGATGGATGGCCACAAACGTGGAGTAGAGCGACTGACACCTATCGGGATATCGTTGTCCCTAGATGCGCAACGTTGTTTGCCCGTTGCCCCAACGTACGTGAAATACATGTCACGCTGCTCGGTCCAGGCGAACGTCTCCGTGATGCGGCACACCAGCACGTGACAAACTGTGTCTGAGCGCTTCGTTTCCTCTGCATATGTCTGTCGTTGCCCTCCGCTGCTGCTGTTACTAGTGATCTTTACAGTGTTGGTGTGACAGCCATGGGTGTGTTCAGCACCATCTAATGTTCAGACTGCCCGTGGTTTGTTCGCACACAAAGTCACACCTGCTGCTGGAAGGGAGGCCTGTTGACAGGCACCGTACGTTATCTTTTATATAATTTTTTGTACAGAACTTTCTTAAGTGTATTTAAAAAAGTTATAGCTGCTTGCAGTGTGAGACATAATTTTACGAGGGAAATGTGTATGTCTTGCCCAGCGGAAAGTCCCAAGTGAAAGGAAAAAGTGCAGCTCACTGCTTTGTACCAGAAGGGCAAAATTAAAAAGCAATCGGTATGCTGCAGAGTTCTTGAATATATTCTCAGTTCCAGCATAATAAATTTCCTTGAGATGGAAAAGCTCCTGTCCACAAATCACCACAGTCTTAGAAAGTAACATTCGTCTGAAACTCAGCTTGTCCTTTTCTCACGTGATATTCTGTGAACTATGGATGAAGGCCAAAGGTAGATACCATATTCCTAGATTTCTAAAAAGGGTTTGACATGGTGCCCCACTGCAGACTGTTAACGAAAATACTGTATAAGGACACGGAATAGCTCCCAGACATGTAAGTCGCTTGAAGACTTCTTAAGTGAGAGGACCCAGTCTGTTGTCCTCGTTGTCGAGTATTCATCAGAGACAAGATAGGAATGCTATTATTCTCTATATACATAAACCATCTGACAGACAGGATGAGCAGCAATCTGCGGCTGTTGGTTGATGATGCTGTAGTGTACAGGAAGCTATCGTCGTTGAGTAACTGTAGGAGGATACTTGATGATTGGTCAAAATTTATAGTTGGAGTAGGGAATGACAATTAGCTGTAAATGTAAAAAAAAAAGTGATTTAATGCAGATGAGCAGGTTAAGCATTCCCACAATATTCAAATACTGCGTTAGTAGAGTGCTACTTGACGCGTTCAAGTTGATTAAATATACGAAAGGGAACGAATATGCAAAGACTTTAGTAGGGAACGCGAACGATCAACTTCGTTTTTTTTGGAGAGTTTTAGGAAAGAGTGGTTCATCTATGTAGGAGACGGCACTTGGAACACGTGTGTGACCCATTCTTGAGTACTCTCGAGTGTCTGGGAGTCCCACTATGTCGAATGAAAGGAAGGCATCAAAGATACCCTGAGACGGGGTTCTAGACTTGTTACCGCTATGTTCTGTTAAGACGCAAGTATTACAGAGACGCTTCAGGACTCAAATGAGAATTCCTGGAGGGAAGGTGAAGTCCTTTGAGAAGAAGTGGCATTTGAAGCTGACTGCAGGACGACCCCACTGCCGCCCAACATTTCGCATAAGGATCACAAACATAAGATAAGAGACATTAGGGCTCATGAAGAGGCACTGAGACAATTGTATTTCTCTCACTGTATTTTAGAGTGGAAAAGAAAAGGAAATGACTAGTAGTGGTACAGTGTACCCACCACCACGTACCGAATAGCGGCTTGCGGAGTACGTATGTAGATACTGATACTTCAAACTAATAATAACTAGTAGCATGGAAAATAAAAGCTAATACATACACTTATAAGCAGTTAGAATAATCCGTACACACACACTCACTCACACAAATACGCACACACAATACACTCCTGTACGACGTTTCTTTATACAATACGTTTCCCATGACAGTCTCTAAAATGTTACAATTTATCATTCTACTTTTATGGAGTTGTTGCAATGTTACAGCTATTTCTGACGCAGTTTTTTCAATGTTATATCTGTGATTCTTTGATAATGCTATTGCAATCTTAGAAAGGGAGATTCTTTTACATGTGTAAGGAAATATATATGTGATGCTAAGCCTAATATAATGACTGCAATGACTAGCAGTGAGGAAAAAACGAATGAAAGTGAACACTATATATACATTTGAAGCACGTGTACAATATACATACAATTCACACGCACACATAGTGTGCGATCAATTCTGATACACAGTGTAATAGTAAGCGCGCGCGCGCACACACACACACACACACGCACACACACGCACACACACACACACACACACACACACACACACACACACACGCACACGCACACAGAAACACACATATACACGCCTGTATACACTATGATAAATGGGTCATTCTCATCCAACTACACTCCCACGTTTCTTTACAAATAGACACATCAAAAATCTCTCTAATGACCAAATGAATAGTGCGAGTACGGCAGCTTTCCGATTTCATCCTCACAGCTGCCCAATTCCAGCTGCGAAACAGTATGTACCATATGGTCCCACGTTTTAATGTTAACTTGGCCCATAATATGCAGAGAATGAGGTCGAGTACCGCAACACTCCCACGCAGGCATTGCAAGTAATCATCGCCCACCAGAGACATTGAGGCTATACGCTGCACACTCACCTGTCACTGTACGGTATGCACACATGTTTTACCTAAGACCTACATACTTATCAGTGATCCATTCGCCTCCACTGGGGGCCGAACCGCACAATAACCCTGGGTTCGGTGTGGGGCGCCGGTGGGGTGAGTGGACTGCTCTAGCCTGTTGTGTGGTTGTGTACCACTGCGGGCTAGGGCGGGAACGAAGCCTCTCCGTCGTTTCTAGGTCCCCAGATCCATACAATACAATACAAGACTTGGGTTTTAGCACATATGGTATGTGGAGTTCTGTGCAGGTGAGTCAGTGTGGTCACTATAACAGCATGCCACAGGAGCTGCAAGTCACTCAAAGTCAGGTCAGCATATGCAACAAATGGGACACACTCCTTGTGGTTGAAATTGCTATATTTTAAGGACTCTTTTGACTTGCTAAGCATATCAACACATACAAGTTCCTGTCTAAAGCAGTCCAACAGATTCTGTGTCAACTGTTCACTCGCAGTAAACACATTGAGATACCCAGGGAAAAAATATCGTTTACGATCTTTGATACTCATTTTGGGGCGAAAGTAAGTGGGACATGTTTTTGACCGAACAGTACTGTCGTTTTTCCACCAGAGAGAACAACAACAAATCTACGTGTGCTGGCTGGTGAAACTGGAAATGTAAAAGTGTTCAACAACTTTATGCTACCCTGTCTTCCTCCGCTCCA
Organism: Schistocerca serialis cubense; assembly: GCF_023864345.2. NCBI lineage: Eukaryota > Metazoa > Arthropoda > Insecta > Orthoptera > Acrididae > Schistocerca > Schistocerca serialis. The sequence goes on from NC_064640.1 coordinate 1,010,625,042, forward strand.
GGCTGTAAACGTGAATAAACTTACCGTGATTCTGCCTCTCAAATTTAAATACGTTCTGGAGTTTCATGGAGAAACCGATACATCAAACTTATTGTGCAAACAAACATTAAAAGTCTGGTATCCGGTTGTACACTCCAGATGTGTCTCGTAATTTCTTTTGCAAGTTAGAAGTGACAACACAAAGTGAAAGTCGTCGTTATTTTGGACATGAACTTTTATAAAAGCTCCATCCCCTGGAAGAGGGATGTAAGAGGATCCTCCATTTAATGGATCAGAGACAAAACGTAAAACTTAACCACTCCATTAGAGCTTTACGAGACCCTCTTTCCTGTATTTCAGAGTATTGGTTCTGAATGACCCTCAAGATGAAATCTGCTATATCCGCAGGTAGCCAGCTAATGGTGCACACTTCGGAGCTCCGGAAGGAAAGGAAGAAATGGAGGAAGCCGTCATGTGGCAGAGCCGCCTGTGGAAGAGTAACTGATACTAACAGTAGATAAGCAAAATGTGACTAGGACAAAGACAAACAACCTAGGCGACCAAGAGGTGCTAAGCAAAGCTTTTGCCAGAGTGATGGCAACAAAGCCCAGATCATCAGAGAGACAAAACCAAGATGCGTCCAACGAGAGTAACCAGGCGACAAGCACGGTAGTCATCAAGCAGTCCTATTAAAGCAAAGATACATTCGACAATATGAAGCACAAGCACTGAACTGACCAGCTGTGTGCTGGGCGGCCATCTATATACAAGTTGTGTGGAATACTACTGGCCGCCGTATACACATGGCGCTAGACATTGGGGCTTTAGACTTGTGAGTACAACACCAACAGAACACAGTGCCCCCTAACGGACATCTAAGTCCATCTACTCTGGTAGGCATTAAACGTCCGCTGCGTCCGATTCCAGAAAAAAAATGAAACACTCAGCAACAAAGGTGCCCTGCAATATCTCTCCACGTATGCAATACATGCACAGTGGTTTGTTCTTCACCATGAGCATTCTGTTCAGGGGAGGATGTGTTTTCAGCATAACACTACAGTACATTTAATGGCAAGATATCGTTCTTTGTTTACGATTTTAGGAAGGTCCCTTTCCAAAAAGGGTAGACATGTGTTTAGGAACTGGAATGGGTATTTGTACCCAATGAGCATGATGGATGGGGGCATAGGGGATCATGTCCTCAAATGTGCCTCTAATGACTGAGTACACTATAGCTGGTGGACAGCACACTTGATGCTCGTCGACTGTAGTAGGATGTGCCAATAACTGCAGTTACCTGGTGGATTACAACAATAACTTACAGACGCTGGAGGTGATCATGATGTCTTCAGCCCAGGATAAGGTGAGCATGTCGTTGATTGCCCAGGACAAGGCCACCATAATGGTCCAGGCTGAAGCGTTGCTGATACAAGACTAGCTCCTTATGGTTCCAACATTCCCGTGGAAGAAATTAAATAGATTTGTATTAATATTGTGCATGTGTGTGTGTGTGTGTGTGTGTGTGTGTGTGTGTGATTCTAAGGCGGAAACAAACATGTTGGTTAAGAATCATATGTAAGGGTAAATATTTTTTTTTTGTTACTTATGTAGGATTTCATTAGTGTCAGTATTGGTCCACTCAGATTTCATATCTTCATCGAGAGCCTGAGACTGGGGTATGTTGCTTACTACAGACTTCAGCTCACATCTGTACCTAACTGAACTGTGGTGTGAACCCATTTCAACATAGCTGATATACGTGATAAAGATTGTATACAAGTGCGAATTGTTATTATTGTAGAAATACTTTCATAATTTATCACTTACATATTTGTTCCTCCTCAATCAGAGTCCAGCCCTGAAAACCTATGGCTAAGAACGGCGTCATACATTGTGCTGACAAAATGTTGGTAATGTCATGTTCTGTGTCATTTGCCATGGCACTGCACCATTCTGACACAGATGTGTCATAACCAGGTGTATCTACAAACATGAGAAACATCAGACAAGCACTGTATGCAAATGTAAATTATTATTATAGAATCACTTTTAAGAAGTACCACTCACGTATTCGTTCTTACAAAACTGAGCCCTGTGAATGGATGGCTGAGAATGGCACCCCATAATATGTACTGCCAACTGGCCATTAAAATTGCTACACCAAGAAGAAATGCAGCCGGTCGAAGTGGCCGTGCGGTTAAAGGCGCTGCAGTCTGGAACCGCAAGACCGCTACGGTCGCAGGTTCGAATCCTGCCTCGGGCATGGATGTTTGTGATGTCCTTAGGTTAGTTAGGTTTAACTAGTTCTAAGTTCTAGGGGACTAATGACCTCAGCAGTTGAGTCCCATAGTGCTCAGAGCCATTTGAACCATTTGAAGAAATGCAGATGATAAAGGGGTATTCGTTGGACAAATATATTATACTAGAACTGACATGTGATTACATTTTCACGCAATTTTGGTGCATAGATCCTGAGAAATCAGTACCCAGAACAACCTGTAGTAAAGGCCTTGATATGCCTGGGCATTGAGTCAAACAGAGCTTGGATAGCGTGTACAGGCACAGCTGCCCATGCAGCTTCAACACGATACCACAGTTCATCAACAGAAGTGACTGGCGTATTGTGACGAGCCAACTGCTCGTCCACCATTGACCAGACGTTTTCAATTGGTGAGACATCTGGAGAATGTGATGGCCAGGGCAGCAGTCGAACATTTTCTGTATCCAGAAAGGCCCTGCAACAAGTGGTCGTGCATTATCCTGCTGAAATGTACGGTTTCGCAGGGATCGAATGAAGGGTAGAGCCACGGATCGTAACACATCTGAAACGTAACGTCCACTGTTCAAAGTGCCGTCAATGCGACCAAGAGGTGACCGAGACGTGTAACCAATGGCACCCCATACCATCACGCCGGGTGATAAGCCAGTATGGCGATGACGAATACACGCTTCCAGTGTGCGTTCACCGCGATGTCGCCAAACGCGGATGCGACCACCATGATGCTCTAAACAGAACCTGGATTCATCCGAAAAAATGACGTTTTACCATTCGTGCACCCAGGTTCGTAGTTGAGTACACCATCGCAGGCGCTCCTGTCTGTGATGCAGCGTCAAGGATAACTGCAGCCATGGTCTCCAAGCTGCTAGTCCATGCTGCTGCAAACGTCGTCGAACTGTTCGTGCAGATGGTTGTTGTCTTGCAAGCGTCCCCATCTGTTGACTCAGGGATCGAGACGTGGCTGCACGATCCGTTACAGCCATGCGGATAAGATGCCTGTCATCTCGACTGCTAGTGATACGAGGCCGTTGGGATCCAGCACGGCAATCCGTATTACCCGCCTGAACCCACCGATTTCATATTCTGCTAACAGTCATTGGATCTCGACCAACGGGAGCAGCAATGTCGCGATACGACAAACCGCAATCGCGATAGGCTACAATCCGACCTTTATCAAAGTCGGAAACGTGATGGTACGCATTTCTCCTCCTTACACGAGGCATCACAACAACGTTTCACCAGGCAACGCCGGTCAACTGCTGATTGTGTATGAGAAATCGGTTGGAAACTTTGCTCATGTCAGCAGGTTGTAGGTGTCGCCACCGACGTCAACCTTGTGGGAATGCTATGAAAAGCTACTTATTTGCATCTTCTTCTTGTTTAAATTTCGCGTCTGTAGCACGTCATCTTCGTGGTGTAGCAATTTCAATGGCCAGTAGTATATATATACTTGCTTTTATGAAGAAGGAATTACCAAGTAAAGATAATGTAATAACATTGAATCACAACCATAGCAACTTGCTATATATATATATATATATATATATATATATATATATATATATATATATATACAGGGTGTCCCAGCTATCTTGTCCACCTAAAATATCTCTGGAACAATAGCAGCTATTGGAAAACGACTTTCACCGGTATCAATGTAGGGATGGGGCCCATGAATGTACATATTTGGAAACATTCTAAAACGAAAGCATATGTGCTTTTTAACAGAAACTTATGTTTTTTTAAATGGACCTCCTATATTTTTTCTTCGGCAGTCCATAGCATGACAAAGCACATACACAATGGCGTTGATTGCATCGCAATATTCCCATTACATCCCGAGATATTGAGACGCAAAGTTGACGCTTGAAACACCCGACATATGCTGCTGGCGCACGTCCTGAGGCTCAGGCGTGAACCCCATGCTGCCCGTAATCGCTATGTGATTGACATGCGTAATCACACTTCCATACTTATCAAGAGGTCCGAAACGAATAATACGGTCTGCTGCCATCCTGCAGCATGGGGTTCACGCCTGAGCCTCAGGACGTGCGCTAGCAGCGCATGTCGGGTGTTTCAAGCGTCAACTTCACGTCTCAATATCTCGGGATGTAATGGGAATATTGCGATGCAATCAAAGCCATTGTGTATGTGCTTTATCATGCTATGGATTGCTGAAGAAAAAATATAGGAGGTCCATTTAAAAAAACATAAGTTTGTGTTAAAAAACACATATGTTTTCGTTTTTGAATGTTTCCAAATATGTACATTTATGGGCCCCAGCCCTACATTGATACCGGTGAAAGTCGTTTTCCAATAGCTGTTATTGTTCCAGAGATATATTGGGTGGACAAGATAGCTGGAACACCCTGTATATATATATATATATATATATATATATATATATATATATATATATAGTGGTCCGTCTGAAGTTTCGGATGAGATTATCTCGAAAAATATACATCGTGTAAAAATAGTGGGAAGACAAGTTCATAAGGTCAAAGGGGGACATCAAATGATACTACACGTGACCCCCAGACCCCGCCCCCTTGGGTGGGGCGCGGGTTCAAAAAGGGTTCAAATGGCTCTGAGCACTATGGGACTTAACATCTATGGTCATCAGTCCCCTAGAACTTAGAACTACTTAAACCTAACTAACCTAAGGACATCACACAACACCCAGTCATCACGAGGCAGAGAAAGGTGGGGCGCGGGTCAACTTTTAAATCTTAAATGGAAACACCCATTTGTTATTGTAGATTCGGATTCTCCATAAACAAGTTATCAAGTTTTTACTGAAACTTTTTTTAGACCATTGATAGATGGTGCTGAAATCGAGATAAATTAAAACTGGGGAAGAACTCCGACTTATTTAAAATGATCCAAGAAGGACGCATCAAACCGATAAAAAATGTGCACCAATTCTTTCACTACTACCAAATTAAGCTACTTTTTTTTTACAAAATGTATCCTACCTGCCACAATTTTTGATGGAGGGAGGCGGAATAGTATTAAAATTTCGTTACGGAACTCTTCACAATTACATTACTCACCCGATTGTGGCGCTACCATGGCCAAACTGCGAACTGTGGATCAGTATAAAGGTTGGTGCAATGCGATCAGACGTCACTTCACTTTCAGATTGTGAACTGTAAACGTCAACTGACGAAAATAAATTATTCCTTAGCGAAACATGGCTCACTATCCGCCTATAGAGATTGTTGATATGATGTGAATTTTATGTGAGTGCCATAACAATTACGCTGCAGCTGTGCAATTGTGTGCTGATCGTTTCCCAGACAGACGACATCCAAGCGAAATCATTATTCGAAATTGCACTCAACGAGCTGTAAATGGATACATGCACCGTCCACCTCGTCATCGCGAATACAATGAAAATGACACTTGTACCCTTACCGTTCTCGCCTGTGTTCAACTGGATCCCGAAATTAGTAGTAGTGCGATTCAGAGACAAACTGGAATAGCGAAGTCAACTGTTTTGAGGATTTTTAAAGCATATAAATATCATGCATATCATATCACACTGGCACAGGCATTAACGCCGAAAGATATACAAATACGAGTGCATTTCTGCCAATGAGCCTTGGAAATGATAAGAGGTGACAATGACTTTTTAGATACGTTATGTTCACCGATGAAGCCACATTCACAAACAATGGCGAATTAAATCGTCACGATTTTCATTATCGGTCCCCTGTTAATCCACACTGGCACAGACACGTTGACAACACAAATGGCCGTTAATGGTCTGGTGTGGAATTTTAAATGGTTACTTGACAGGACCGTATTTTTTTGACCGAAATGTTACTGGGGAATCTTATTTACAACTTCTCCGCGATGATTTGTTGGAGCTAATGTAAGATGTTGCTTTAGAAACTAGGCAACGAATGTGGTTCCAACAGGACGGAGCAGCTCCCCATTATGCTAAAAATGTGCGGAACGTTTTAAATTGACGGTACCCTGATCGGCGGATAGGACGCGGCTGACCAGTTCAGTGGCCTCCACGTTCACCAGACCTAACATCTCCTGATTTTCGCTTGTGGGGTTATTTACAAAATATTGTTTGTGGAAGTCAGCCCACAACGAGAAACGATATGGAGCAACACATTCGAAGAGCGTGTGCAGCCCCACCAAGGGATGTGCTGCACAAAACTGTGAACAACTTTCGCAGTAGTTCTAAGTTCTAGGGGACTGATGACCTAAGATGTTAAGTCCCATAGTGCTCAGAGCCATTTGAACCATTTGAACGAAGAGTAGTGGATTAAAAGCAGAGAATAAAAACTGCCAATGCAAGTGCCAAGGGAAAAAAACATTTGCGATGGTTGGGTCGGATTGTAAGAACAGTAGCGGTTTTCTTGCAGCATGCAACAGGTCGTGCTAGGGCAGGCTTTATTAGTAGTGGGTATCATGCAGGACCATACTTTTGAAGTTTTGGATCTGTGTTACCCAGCGGATTCAATTGGGTAACGGTGTTAGCTTCTCGGTCATCATCAGCATGCCTGTAACTGTTGGGTCCATCATCGTTTTGAGCAGGGTGGTGTTGGCCGTTTGTTTGTGCGTTAGTGTGCGAGCCTGTCGGCTTCCATGCTGTAGTCTATAAGTGGTTTTAAATCAGCTGGCATATCCAGTCAATGCTGCTGATTTGCAGGGGCTTGCCGATGTTGTCGCTTGAGAGTGTATGTTAGCTCGCCATAGGTAGTTATGCACTAGCCAGTAGTGTCTTTGGCCGCTTATGCTTCCATCTATAGTTGTGATCATAGTTTCCCAGAGTAAGAATGAAAGAACTGTTCGAGTGTCTCGAGCTCCTGTATAGTCGTGTGGCGAGTTTTTTTGAATACTTCCTTGAGGGTTTCAAAGCGGTATTCATTGTGAATGTCCACGGTGTGGGTGTAGGTGGTGCGTTGCTAATGATGCGTAGCACTTTGCTCTGTATGATCTACAGGAGGCGCAGGCGTGTAGGAGCTGCGTGTCCCCAAACGGGAGCTGCGTACGTCATCAGTGTCATGTATATGGACCTCGACACCCTCCTAGTCCGTTTCAAGTGTGAAGGAGCCAGATTCGGCATGAACGACGCTGCGCTTGTTATGGCCATAAACTCTGCGTTCTCTTTCGCTGAGTAAGCTGGACCTTCTGGTCCTCGTAGAGTAGGAATGTAATGTCTCTCCCCGGTGCAGTGTCTGGTTAGCTTCCACACACTAGGGAAGCCCTGCAAGTTTCTGTCCCCGTTGCTCGTTTATAAATGTTCGTATTTTCTCTGCCGACCGGAGTGACCGTGCGGTTCTAGGCACTATAGTCTGGAACCATGCGACCGCTACGGTCGCAGGTTCGAATCCTGCCTCGGGTATGGATGTGTGTGAAGTCCTTCGGTTAGTTAGGTTTAAGTAGTTCTCTAAGTTCTAGGCGACTGATGACCTTAGAAGTTAAGTCGCACAGTGCTCAGAGCCATTTGAACCATTTTTGTATTTCCTCTCGTATTAGGTCCTGGAGTCTGTTGACGTGCAGTTTATAGAACGGAGGCCTGTTACGCTGCCATTATCTCCTGATGCGGTTGCTCATTGAGATAAAGCCTAGGATTTCCAGGGGCATGGCCGTCGAGTATTGTTGTGGTGTTGTGTGTGGAATTCAAAGTGGGGTAGCATGAGCTATGTATGTAGGAATTTTTCTCCAGACGTATATATACGAGTATTAGTTTTAGAAAAATTAACGCTGCAAATACAGACAGCGCTGTGCTAAGTCTAAAATGGCGTGAAATGCAAGCTAGTTTGCCGGCCGGAGTGGCCGAGCGGTTCTAGGCGCTACATTCTGGAACCGAGCGACCGCTACGGTCGCAGGTTCGAATCCTGCCTCGTGCATGGCTGTGTGTGATGTCCTTAGGTTAGTTAGGTTTAAGTAGTTCTAAGTTCTAGGCGACTGATGACCTCAGAAGTTAAGTCGCATAGTGCTCAGAGCCATTTTTTGCAAGATAGTTTGCTTGTTAAATCAATTAATGGCGTATTTTAGTGCATTATAAGTTTTTGGAGTTGTTCATGAAGCAGAAACCTTTCAAAAACGTAGCCACTGTAGGAAGCTTGTGTTTGCACTAGAGCACATTGTCAGTTACAGAAATGCTTTATTTGACATTTTAAAACATTCGCACACTTGAAAAATTCATCGATACAGTCAACAGAGAGAGATACTGGCACACTGCACTGCATAACCGTGAGATGTGGCTATCTTGTGCTGTCTTGTGACACATGTCGCAGCCCCTACAAACAGCCTTCTTGCATGTGCCAGGACTTGTGGCCACTGGTCCCTCGCATTTCTGCCAGCAGCGGCGCAGCTACCCATCACTGCTTACATAAGCGGTGCCGTGCAGTGATCGGCGCAATGCCAAGTGTATAGACTGCCAATTCATTGTTATTTCCCTAAATGGCACAGCCTGCTCCTGACACGAGTGCTCAAAAAGAGGTGAAGGCACGTGTCCATCCTCACCGCACCTCAAGCCACAGAGCGCTCCTCGAGTAGCACAGACTCGCAACCTCTTAAAATCACTCCACATGTCGGCCATTAGACGGCAGCAGCAGCTCTCATTTTCATCACATGTGAATTAGTGCACCCAAGTCTTTGATTCAGACCCTCACACAACCCTAAACACATAGGTTGAGTCATACATACCAGACTTTGCTTCGATACACAAATGAACCCTCACACATGCCATGTCAGGGACGTTGAATAATACACTGGAACATTTATATGGTCTGTTAACCCGCCAGGTTAGCTGAGGGTGCTAATACGCTGCTTCCTGGAGTCGGGTAGGCACGCCGGCCCCGAATCGAATCCGCCCAGCGGATTAACGACGGCGGCCGGTGTGCTGGCCTGCCTGGATCTGGTTTTTAGGCGGTTTTCTTCATCCCACTAGGTGAATACTGGGCTGGTGCCCATGTTCCTCCTCAGTTACACTACTCGCAGACATTTGAAAACATTCGTACTATTTCATGGCTCACACTAGACACAGACAACTGTGGTACACTAATTCCGTCCCGAGGGGTATGGTGTGGCGACAAGAAGGGCATCCGGCGACTCCCTGACGCCAACATCGCCAAATCCATAGTAACAGGGCCGACCCCTAGTTGAATTGGGACAAAGGCCAAAAGCAAACGACGATGAAATTTATATGGGCTGTTAAACATCATGTAGGCGCGGACTGCAGCACATGATCAGTGTTATTTGCCTATCTAACCTTCAGACAGCGGCCGCATTCAATTCGTTAAGGCACCATCGCATAAACTCAGTGCACGTGAATAAATATGCACTATGATGTACCTGTATAACCTCCAGACAAAGGCTGCATTATGTATATTAAGGGAAACTCTCATACCTCCCTGACAGAGAAGTTCAATATACATTGGTAAATTTGTATGATCTGTTAATCATTCTCTACACACAGGCTACAGGGCACATGCACAGTATAATTTGTCTATCTAACCTCCAGTCAGTGGCAGCATTCAATATCTCCTACACGTTAACGGATCCTCACACAAATGAAATGCACCTGAATAAATAGACGATATGTGTATCTGTCTAACGTCCAGACAGTTATTCCATTCTGTACATATGGAGACTGTCTTCCAATCCTGCAAGACAGATGCATAAGTACCGTCCCTCCTGTTCATCCAGGTCTTTTCTCCTACTGACTGGAAAAATGGCAGTCTGTTGTTATCCTGTTGGCTGGATGCATAAGATTTGGTCGCCAGCAACACAAGCTATACGCACATGCATCTTGCCTCCCACTCCACTCGACCCCCAGTGACTGTATGTACGAGGGTTGGAACTTTAATAGCGGTTCCGGACTGAAGCGCCTAGAACCGCACGGCCAGCGCGGCCGGGACTCTTCGTTCAACTTTTGACCCAATCTACACTCCTGGAAATTGAAATAAGAACACCGTGAATTCATTGTCCCAGGAAGGGGAAACTTTATTGACACATTCCTGGGGTCAGATACATCACATGATCACACTGACAGAACCACAGGCACATAGACACAGGCAACAGAGCATGCACAATGTCGGCCCTAGTACAGTGTATATCCACCTTTCGCAGCAATGCAGGCTGCTATTCTCCCATGGAGACGATCGTAGAGATGCTGGATGTAGTCCTGTGGAACGGCTTGCCATGCCATTTCCACCTGGCGCCTCAGTTGGACCAGCGTTCGTGCTGGACGTGCAGACCGCGTGAGACGACGCTTCATCCAGTCCCAAACATGCTCAATGGGGGACAGATCCGGAGATCTTGCTGGCCAGGGTAGTTGACTTACACCTTCTAGAGCACGTTGGGTGGCACGGGATACATGCGGACGTGCATTGTCCTGTTGGAACAGCAAGTTCCCTTGCCGGTCTAGGAATGGTAGAACGATGGGTTCGATGACGGTTTGGATGTACCGTGCACTATTCAGTGTCCCCTCGACGATCACCAGGGGTGTACGGCCAGTGTAGGAGATCGCTCCCCACACCATGATGCCGGGTGTTGGCCCTGTGTGCCTCGGTCGTATGCAGTCCTGATTGTGGCGCTCACCTGCACGGCGCCAAACACGCATACGACCATCATTGGCACCAAGGCAGAAGCGACTCTCATTGATGAAGACGACACGTCTCCATTCGTTCCTCCATTCACGCCTGTCGCGACACCACTGGAGGCGGGCTGCACGATGTTGGGGTGTGAGCGGAAGACGGCCTAACGGTGTGCGGGACCGTAGCCCAGCTTCATGGAGACGGTTGCGAATGGTCCTCGCCGATACCCCAGGAGCAACAGTGTCCCTAATTTGCTGGGAAGTGGCGGTGCGGTCCCCTACGGCACTGCGTAGGATCCTACGGTCTTGGCGTGCATCCGTGCGTCGCTGCGGTCTGGTCCCAGGTCGACGGGCACGTGCACCTTCCGCCGACCACTGGCGACAACATCGATGTACTGTGGAGACCTCACGCCCCACGTGTTGAGCAATTCGGCGGTACGTCCAGCCGGCCTCCCGCATGCCCACTATACGCCCTCGCTCAAAGTCCGTCAACTGCACATACGGTTCACGTCCAAGCTGTCGCGGCATGCTACCAGTGTTAAAGACTGCGCTGGAGCTCCGTATGCCACGGCAAACTGGCTGACACTGACGGCGGCGGTGCACAAATGCTGCGCAGCTAGCGCCATTCGACGGCCAACACCGCGGTTCCTGGTGTGTCCGCTGTGCCGTGCGTGTGATCATTGCTTGTACAGCCCTCTCGCAGTGTCCGGAGCAAGTATGGTGGGTCTGACACACCGGTGTCAATGTGTTCTTTTTTCCATTTCCAGGAGTGTATATCCAGATGAGCGCGTATTAATGGTTAATTATAATAAGACGTACGCAAACATCGCTGTACCCCCATCCTGCGAGACCTTACGTAGTGAAATCTAACCAATATCGAGAGATGGCGGTAGACCTTTTGTGCTGGCCATCAGACCGGGCCATGTGCACTGTTATGTCACACTGTTTGACTTACCATGGGCATTCATGTCGATTGTAAATTTGAAAATTTGTGGTAAGATCTTATGGGACCAAACTGCTGAGGTCATTGGTCCCTAAGCTTACACACTATTTAATCTAACTTAAACTAACTTACGCTAAGGACGACACACACATCCATGCCCGAGGGAGGACTCGAACCTCCGACGGGGGTACCCACGCGGTCCGTGACAAGACGTATTGGAGCACGCGGCTACCCCGCGTGGCTCATATTTATCCTCTCTTCATGCGGTATCATGACGAGTTCGTGATGGATCGGCGATACCCTGTGCGAGCATGGCCCATCCTCTGGCGTGCTGTCCATCCTTCGTACTTGAACTCGGTTGCTCGATCCTCATGGTACGTTCTAGTAAATCACAAGTACTTGACATGGGCCAGACTGCACGTAGTTAACATGGGTGATTCGGATTCCCCCTTTGCACATATTACGGGGCTATAGACAGAGATGAACACCGTTTAGTGTGTGGAAAGGCGATGGACACGTCGTATCACAGTTATTTCCATTTTCACTTATTGCAGTAGTGCGTACCTGATTGTTTTGTCTTGCTGCCTTTTATGACGTATTGTATTTTTTCCTTATTTTAAATGTGGCTCCATGTGAAAAGTATAGAATAAACTTCAAATATGTTCGCTTTCTGTTAGTAAAAAAATTAAAAAAAGAATCGTATTACTCTTATAATTTTCTGCCTTTTATGGAAATTTGTAATGTTTTGTTATGTGGTTCCTTGTGAGAAGCGAGTAATTAAAAAAATTGTAAAGTGACAGGCTAGGGATTCAAAAGCGCGTGCCCAAAGTAGTAAAACAGCGCTTGTGCTTGGCATGGTTTCGGTAAGTACTCGGTAGGTTACCGGAAATATGCGGCACCAAATGTCTAAGCACAGGTCACGCAATTACCTTAAAACATTTGTTCCATCGCATTCAGATAAGGTGAATCTGCTCCTCATGACATTACCGTCTGTTCACTATCATGACCTCAAACAACTGCAGCACGATTCTGGTATTGTGACACGGAGAGTTATCCTGCTGGAAGACGCCGTCCACGTCGGGAAAGATATCAAGCATGAGGGAATCCAGGTAGTCCGTAATCATGTTCACGTAGTCCATAGCTGTCACGGTGCGTTCGATTACTACCACCGGTCGCATGGAAGCCACTCGAATGTCCCACACACCGTAATACTGCCCCCACTGACCTACGCCCGTGATGCGGTGCATTTCGAGCAGCAGCTTGCGCGGTTAACAGCATATTGTGATTCGACCAGCTGCTTGGTCTAACAAGAATCGTCATTTGTCTGACCCAGAGACGCATTTCCATTTACCCATGGCCCAGTCTCAATGACCCCGTGTCCACTGCAATTAGGATAGGCTATGTCGTTGGGCGAAAGTGGGAAAAAGTAGGCATCGTCTTTCGCTGAGCTCCGTGTTCAACAATGTGCGTTGAACGGTGCGCTCCGAAACACTTGTGCCTGTACCAGTATCGTACTCTGTCGGCAGTCTGCTTCACAGAGCGGCAAGCGTCCAACGTCCACTGTAGTGTAACGACGTAAAATGATTTTCTTTTGACATATGACCATGTGCAGACTTCGTCACCTACGTCAGTTACAAAACACTTCAAAATTTTTTAAATTCTTTTTAAAGTTGTCTCTGAATGGTTCTTGAAATAAACTGTAATTAAAACATCATCATTTGAGTCGTATGCACAGAATTACGTCACTCACTCTAATTGGTTTGCGCAAACTTTTTTCAATTTAGATGTCGTTTGTTTCTTCTCAGAAATTGTATTAATGCAAGTTATCTGCCTCAAAAAATATTAAAACCACATCTAATAAACTTTTAAGACTCAAAAGCGCGATGAACGTTGTCAAAAATTAATAATCTTGTCAAATAAATCAGTAATACTTCTTCCTTAATATAATTCTTCATAAATAAATTCTCGGAACACGTATTTAAACTTTTGTAGTATACACTAGTTTATTATCTTCACATATACTACGTGAACATGAGCCTTGACAAGATAGGACTGAACATTTACAACATGATTAAACTTTCTATGACGTCATTGTTGTAGAAACATAACAAATTCTTTTTTTTCAGTTTTTAGAAGCACGACGCAACAACTCTGTTTCAGGATCTTCTGTTGCTCTTTGGCTGTCGACCCGCGACGTGTAGTGGCCAGCAATTTTCTCTCTGGTCCCGGCAGTGAGGATGCTGTCTCCGTTCGTTGTGCCGCCCTCTCCGTACATGAAACATAAAAATAAATACAAAACTTTATATAATTCACAAACATTACAAATATGACAAAATACATAAACAAAACACTAAATTAAGCTTATATTCACCTGCAAACAGGGCTGACACTGGTGGATGGGTGACGCTTCAATTTCGCGTCCCAGTACACCACGTTCTGTGATGAAGCGTGGATGTCCAACACCTTGTCGCCTAATCGTTGTTCCAACGTTCTTCAATCAGTTTCCAAGGATGCTCACACCAGTAGCAGGCTAACAGCGGACCATCTTCGTCGTTTCCGAAATGTTCGGACACCTGTCCTTTGCCAAAGTAACTGATGTCAGTAGATTTCGGAATTTACTTGCCACGTCACATGTCTGCAAAGCCAGCCGGTGGCATTCAGTCTCACTGTGAGTGACGGACAAAACTTTTTGGCTCATCAATGTGTGTGCTCAGCAGCAGATGAGTGAGTATTGACTGTAGCACTAAATTAAATCCGCCCTGAATAACAGGGTAGCTAACGTAATTAATATTTCAGACAAGCAAGGTAAAACATAAAATGGTTCAAATGGCTCTGAGCACTATGGGACTTAACTGCTGTGATCATCAGTCCCCTAGAACTTAGAACTACTTAAACCTAACTAACCTAAGGACATCACACACATCCATGCCCGAGGCAGGATTCGAACCTGCGACCGTAGTGGTCACGCGGTTCCAGACTGTAGCGTCGAGAACCGCACGGCCACTCCGGCCGGCAAGGTACAACATACACACTACATTTGACAACTGGAGGGTAACCTTGTGACTATTCTAAAACATCTGACGGTGAGGGAACGCCCGAAACGCCAATTGTTGAAATAAAGTGCAAAACAGTCAGTTGTTGTTTGATTTCCTCAAACAGTTGTGTATACTTCCGCGGTATTTAGTCACACCCCACGTGTGTAAAATAAAGTTAGTTTAATGTTTTTTTTTTTTTTTTTTTTTTTTTTTTTTTTTTTTTTTTTTTTTTTTTTTTTTTTTTTTTAGACACTGCCTGTATGCGATGTTACACGCGTTGGTTGTTAGGACACGTAGTTCGATTTGTGAGTGACTGTGAGTGACAGTAAGTAAGTGAATGCCAGGACTAGTCACCTACGAACAGAATCGGAAGCTATTTTCGTACGATTTCGAACGTACGTTGCCGCGGTTGCGTGCAGCGGCGGTTTGATTGCAGGTCAACAGCGGTCAGCCAGCAGGCATACAGCAGGTCAGCAAAGGTGAGAACGATTGCGGCACGTGGGCCTGCGCAAACAGGCCAGAGGTTACAGCAGGAAGAGCACGGCGTATTGGCGCAGTGCTCCCGCCAGAAGGAAGATCAGTCACAACGCACTACAGCAAGTCGTAGAGATAGTAGCCCAGTGAAACAAAACTGACTTGGAAAGTAGGGAAGTGTAATAAGGACACTGCTCTCCATGTTATACATTAACGTCTACGATTCAAGGAACTTTAAAAAAGCTCGGAAAATCAGTCGCTCTACAACATGAAAAACGTGTCATAGATTGCACGACAGTTCGATACCGGCTAGCTAGTCTGCACTGCCAGTGTGGGCAGAGGCTTTGGGTATAATGAGTGAGTAGCACACAGTAAACGTATCGGACAAAATAATAGTCATTCGCTTAAAAGAGCACACTGGTCGGTTTTGAGGTGCTATCTGTGGTGTACCAGGTTTTCATGTGCCAACTCCCCCGTTTTCCCCACCACCGACTTAAGTTGGGCATTTAAGTCGTGTTCATGTGCCAGTAGATTGCAAGCAATCAGCGGAGTAAAATTGGTTGAATCTGGGACGTGACAGAATAGCAGAAAGCAACTATCGAGTCTGGAAGGACCCTAACTAAACCGTTAGTGAAATTGTTCGATTTTTCGGTGTATCTGTAGTGTTGGCAGAAGAGCCAACACTGTGTTTCTAGAAGAGGCCGAAATGCACGCGTTTAATTACACGCTGACTGGCGTGAGGTCTGGAACAGTTAAAGGAATTAATAGTAGCAAATAAAGTAAGTAGTTGATATAATACTTAACTTTAATCCACAATTGTAGAACATCGCTCTTGATGATACATGCTTCACATAATAAATATCAATTGAGTACGACGCCTTGCTATGCTAACTATCGTTTCGGCAAATGAGAGCTTATTTGTCAGTGAACCATTGCTATGAACGTCGGCTGTGCAACTGGGGCGAGTGCCAGTACGTCTCTCTAGACCTGCCGTGTGGTGGCGCTCGGTCTGCTATCACTGACAGTGGCGACACGCGGGTCCGACGTATACTAATGGACCGCGGCCGATTTAAAGGCTACCACCTAGCAAGTGTGGTGTCTGGCGGTGACACCACATTCATGCCCCGCAAATCGGCGTACGGTTGTGTTATAAGGCTTCCGCCCGCCGTGGGGAGGACCCCATGTTGACGTATGCGACGAGGCGGGGAGCCTAACAACAGGTGAGGCTGTGCCACCCGCACCCGGCCATTCGGTCCGAGGGGACTAGGAAACGCCGGAAAACCTAGTCCAGGGTGCACGCCAACATGCAGTGTATGCGTCCGTAGAGAGACAGGAGGGGCCGAAGGGTCGACCTCCATCGCGTCGGGGTACCCGACGGGCGTAGACGACATGTGGTCCGGAGCGGGCAAGAGTTCCATGTCGGAGGACAGCTGGTCACGGGAAGCGATCGGCAGCGCGTGACCCATGGAGGCGCCTGGCGGCTGCAGCGAAGCGTCCACTGCGGGCGGCGCCGGCGGGAGAATAGGCGGCGTCGGCGGCGGCGCGTCGCCACGGGGCAAAATGGAAGGCAGCGTCGGTAACACCTGGGGATGAGGCGAGCCAGTAGATGGGTCCCCAGGGCGCTGACCGGACGGCACCGTCGCTGAAAGCAGACGGGGAGCGGCAGAACCCGTGCGACGACAGAGGCACAGCTGATTGAGATGCCGACGCACCTCACCAGAGGCCCCCAAAACCAAATACATAGCGCGGCCGAGGCAGCGAAGAATGCGCCCTGCGAGCCAACGCTGTGAACCTCGATAGTTGCGATAGTATACAACGTCGCCTGGAGCAAAAGCAGGTAGCTGCCGCTGCACAGGAACCTGTTGCGGCCGATGTAGCAAAGACATCAAGGTTCGATGAGGACGACCGTGGAGCAACTCAGCCGGCGAGCGACCATCTCGGGGCTGAGAGCGATACGAGGACAAGAAGAGCAAGATCGCGTCCTCCCGAGAATGCGACTGTTTTAACTTCAACATCTGTGACTTGTAAGTCCGGACCAATCGTTCAGCGGCACCGTCTGACTGAGGTGAAAACGGCGCGGACGTCAGATGTTGAATACCATTGGCCTTGCAGAATGGCTGAAATTCTGCGGCCATGAATTGTGGGCCATTGTCGGAAACAATAGTCTGTGGAAGACCTTCAATGCAAAAGATAGCAGATAACGCTTGGATGGTGGCAGACGACGTCGTGGAAGACATCCGGACAACAAAAGGAAAATTACTGAATGAATCGACCAGAACCAACCATCGAGCATTCCAGAATGGACCAGCAAAATCTATGTGTAAGCGTTGCCAAGGGGAAGTGGCTTGTGGCCATGCAAAGAATTTCCGCGGTGGTGCGGATTGTTGTTCGGCACACGCCATGCAAGAAGTGCACATATTCGTAATCGCAGCATCGATTCCGAACCAAGTACAGTGCTGACGAACAAGTTGTTTCGTGCGCACTATACCCCAATGTCCTTGGTGGAGAAGCCGTAAGACAGAGGACTGTAACGAACGTGGGACCACGAGCCGAGACTGATCATTATCAGAACGCAACAGCAAAACACCACGTCGAACAAAAAGTCTCTCCTTGTGAGCAAAAAATCGGCGAACCAACGGATCCTCGATCCGTGACTTTCACAAGGGCCATTGCGTAGCAACAAAACGCAAAACGGTAGCAAGGACAGGGTCAGCAGCTGTGGCTGTAGCTACACGACGAAAATCAATCGGAAACGATTCGACCACGTCATCGGTTTCCGCATCAATGAACATGCAAGCAAGTTCGGAGGAATCGAATGCTCTATCCTCAGCAACAGGCAAACGGGACAACGCATCGGCGTTTCCGTGATTAGCAGTGGACCGATACAAGATATCGTAGCGGTACTGTGAGAGGAAAATAGACCAGCGAATGAATTTCTGCGCTGTACGTGGAGCTACAGGCTTGTTCGGATGAAAAAGCGATGTCAACGGTTTGTGGTCTGTGATGATGGTAAAGTGACGACCATGCAAGAAATCATGAAACTTTGTAACACCAAATACGAGAGCCAAAGCTTCTTTCTCGATCTGTGAATAATTTCGTTGCGCAGACGAAAGTAATTTGGACGCAAAGGCAATAGCGCGATCATGCGAGCCATCTTTGTGCGCAAGCACAGCACCGATCCCGAAATCCGATGCATCTACCATCAACAAAAGGGGTTTCTGGGGATCGAATGGCGTAAGACAAGTATTTGAAAGCAACGCCGATTTCAACTGGCGAAAGGCGCGTTCGCATTCCGTCGTCCAGACGAACGGAACACCTTTACGGCGTAAGCGATGAAGCGGAGCTGAAATGGAAGAGGCATGGGGAATATATCGGTTGTAATAATTAATTTTACCTAGCACACTCTGTAGCTGCTTCAAATTCTGCGGCGAAGGCAAGTCTTGTATGGCACGGAGGTGCTCGGGACTGGGATGTATGCCTTGGGCATTGATTACATGTCCCAGATATGGTAAATCGCGAGCAAAAAACACACATTTGTCCTTCCGCAAGCGAAGACCATTTTGTCGCAAGACCTGAAATAATGTTCGGAGGTTGGCTAATGTTCTTCTTCCGTCTTTCCGGAGATCACAATATCGTCCAGATAGTTTGCTGCAGTAGGGACCGACGCACAAACAGTTTGCAGATATTGCTGAAACAATGCAGGGGCGGATGCACACCCGAATGGCAGTCTTTTGAATCGATACAAACCAAGATGCGTGTTAACCACCAAAACTCGCTGGGATTCTTCGTCCACCGGTATTTGCAAGTACGCATCTGCTAGGTCCAACTTCGAAAAATATTTACCCAGGCACAGTTTGTCAAAAAGATCTTCCGGGCGGGGTAAAGGATAAGTTGCAATCACTAATTGTGGATTCACTGTTGCCTTGAAGTCCACACAAAGTCTCAATTTTCCGGAAGGTTTTGGCAAAATTACTAAGGGTGATGCCCAGAGAGAAGCCTGCACACGTTCAATCACACCTTGTGATTCCAATTCGTGTAATATTCTTGCGACCTCATCACGCAATGCGTGGGGAACATTGCGCGCTCTGAAAAATTTCGGCTGCGCGTTTACTGTCAGTGCTGAATGTGCTTTATAGTTCTTAGCGCAACCAAGGCCCGGTGCAAAAATGTCTGCAAATTCTTCACACAGACTAGAAACACTGCCTGAAGGCACAGTCTGGTTCACTGATAGGACCTGATTGACTATTGACAAGTTAAACAACTTAAATAAATCTAAACCAAACAAGTTCACTGCAGAAGAAGAACGAAGGACGTAAAAAGACACAAGTTTTGTTTGTCCCTTGTATGTTGCAAGAAGGCTGCACTGTCCTAACACAGGGATATTCTGACCGGAATAGCTATTTAACTTAACATTTGCGGCACGCAACGGAGGTGCACCCAGTTGCTTGTATGTGTCTTTATTGATTAGTGAAACTGCAGCTTCGGTATCGAGCTGGAATGGTATCACATTGCCATGAATGTCCAAGTCCACATAAAGTTTATTGTCCTGCTGACGACAAGAGCGACTGTCTTGTGCAACGTGAACTGACACTGGTACAGAAGCACTTGCGACTTGACGGGATTTCCGTCGACGGCGACGCACACTATTTGTGGGACGAACACAGTCACTGTTAGAGAGAGTGGCACTGGGCGGAGTGGAATTAACTACATGAATGTCCATGGGCGAAGGGTCATGAGCCTGAGTATTCTTGGTTCGATTCCGGTGCGAAACAAAGGGCCTGGAATGGTTGTGAATGTCCGATCTGAGCTTTTTCTGGCAAACACTCTGAACATGTCTTTTTTTATTACAGAAGAAGCAAATAGCTTGGCGTGACGGGCAATTTTCACGCGAATGTCTAGTAGCACACCGCGGGCATGATTTCACTGCATTTGCGTGCTTGCGCGGCACACGTGGCTTCGCGGACGGGCGCAAGGGCTGTTTACTATTCCGTGCAGCTCGCCCGGCGGGCCGGTTAACGTGACACATGGCTGGCGAAGTTGAAAATGATTCCTGAGCAAAGTCAAGTGTGTCTTACCTATCCAATATGTCTATCACTTGTTGAAGGGAGGGATTGACTAGTTTCAAAATTTGCTCCCGTATACGAACATCAGAAACGTTCTGTGCAATTGCATCATGTACCATAGTATCTGAATAAGGGAGTCCACACGCACACTCAAAAGCACAATCCCTAGTAAGGCCTTGCAAAGTTGCAATCCACTCCCGATTAGTTTGACCGGCCGTACGTTTTGTACGAAAGAACGTATACCATTTTGCAACTACATTGACTGATTCTTTGTAATATGCATCTAATGCAGACACAATTTCGTCGTAGGACAGAGTTGCTACGTCGTGTCAGGGAAACAATTTCACTATCACACGGTACGTCTGCACCCCTACACACGCCAATAAGTGAGAATGCCGCTCGTTACCTTGAATTCTGTAGGCGGCGAGATGGAATCCAAATTGGTGGGACCACTCCGTCCAGCTTTCCAGTGCCGCATCAAACGGACGAAAAGGTGGTGCAACTGCGTGTTGTGGCTGTGGTAGCGGTGGAGCGGTGGCCACCGCATCGGTTTGCAAGTTGACCCTGGACGAGCTGTCCAATGGTATCCAATAAGGCCTGCGTCTGCTGATTCTGCAAGCGATAAAATTCGGACAGTACATCTGGAGATTGTGGCGAAGCCATGACACAAGTAAATTAAGCAAGTAGAAAAAAGAAGACCCTTTTGAGACTCGTCGCCAAATTTGTAGTGTTGGCAGAAGAGCCATCACTGTTTTTCTAGAGGAGGCCGAAATGCACGAGTTTAATTACACACTGACTGGCGTGAGGTCTGGAACAGTTAAAGGAATTAATAGTAGCAAATAAAGTAAGTAGTTGATATAATACTTAACTTTAATCCACAATTGTAGAACATCGCTCTTGATGATACATGCTTCACATAATAAATATCAATTGAATACGACGCCTTGCTAGGTCGTAGCAAATGTAGCTGAAGGCTATGCTAACTATCGTCTCGGCAAATGAGAGCGTATTTGTCAGTGAACCATTGCTATGAACGTCGGCTGTACAACTGGGGCGAGTGCCAGTACGTCTCTCTAGACCTGCCGTGTGGTGGCGCTCGGTCTGCTATCACTGACAGTGGCGACACGCGGGTCCGACGTATACTAATGGACCGCGGCCGATTTAAAGGCTACCACCTAGCAAGTGTGGTGTCTGGCGGTGACACCACAGTATCAACGTGGATTGTCCAATGTGCCTACAAGGAATGGTGTACTGCTGGAAGTCATGTAACACGCCACAAGAACAGAGGTTGTAAGAACATATTAATCTACAGGGGCCGGAGGCGACATTCACGCCTTGTCAGTGACATTCGACTTCAAACACACCAGGAATTGCTGCTTTCATTGAATGCAGTACCATCTCAATCAGTTTTCTAGCTAACATTGCGAAGGCAACTGCATGCAGTAGAAATTTGGATTCGGGTATCTCGGAAGCGGTCGTTGCGCACAGTGGCACATAATGCTGCAAGTCTTTAATGGGCGATACATCACAGAAACTGGACAGCAACTGACCGGAGGTGAGTAGTGTTGTCTGACGAGTCACGATTTTACGTCTTTTCAAAAGATTCAAGGCGTCCAGTGCATCGACGGCCTAATAAGGCGTTTAATACGCAGTGTTTGGAGAGTGTAATTTAGAGCATGTGTGGTTCTGTGATGTTCTGGGGATGTTTTTCGTACCGTGACTTCGACCCACTCGTTAAGGTCACCGTGAACATGGACCATGGGGTTTATTTCAACATTCTCCGTGACCAGGTGCTGCCCTTTCTTCTAGATTTTCGTGATGAGCATGCTGTCTACACTCTCATCTTCCAAGATGACATCAGCTGTGTTCAAAGGGCGGCATGCCTATATCCCTCGTTTGATAAACACTCGGGCAGCCCATCGTTCTTCGACTAGTGCGCTAAATTGCCCGATCTCAATCTATAGAAAATCTCTTGGATTATTTGGAATAGTGGGTGAAATTGCATACCAGAACAATCTTGTGGACTCTCTTCCTGGTCATTATGAATGCTTGGGGCGGTATTATCATAATGTCTCCTGCTGGTGACCCTTTCTTGTCTCGTGTGGTTATTTGAGTAGGAAGCAAGCATGATGACACGACGGACTCATCTGGACATTAAACGTAAGCGGATTGTTGGAATATTTGATAGATGAACACTTTCACAATCTGAACAGCGTGTAGGCGTCATTACCTGTCTGGGAAGGATCTCTAAGAGGCGTTAAGCACTGATTAGCATTACTGGTAGGTCAAGTAATTGTACCAGGGTGATTAAGTATCTAAAGACATCCGATCAGAGTAGCACCTGCCCTCACAGCAGCCTCTCACTCGTAAAACTCCCATTACTCGTAGTCTCTCCGGCTTCGAGGGTTTGTTGCTGTCCACCCGACACCCTCACACAAACACATTGTGACCTAACGAATGTTCTGGCTTTCCTATCATGAACTGACTCGAGAACGGGGTGCAGTGAGCTGCTCACAGATGAGTCATGGTTTAGGCTGGGCCGTGATTCTAGATGTCGTTTCGCGTGGGCGCCCGAGCGACAAGCCACAGCCCCGAAAACGTTGTGGAAATGGAACGACATGGCATAAACAATACTCATTTCGGGCGATGTCCTGTGAGGAGCACGTACACAAATACTCATCTTTCCTAGGCGAAGTACGATAGTTGTATTCCGTAGCGATGTCATCTTGTACACACATCAAAAAAAGTTTTGCATCACCTCGGTTCCGAGAGTTCCGGAACCTGTACAGAAAATTGGAATAGAGATCAAAATAAACATTTCCGTCCTTTTTATTGCTCATGAAAACCACACACTGCATGTTGTACCACCATACAGCCAGACCTTCAGAGGTGTTGGTCCAGATTGCTGTACACACCGATACCTCTAATACCCAGTAGCACGTCCTCTTGCATTGATGCATGCCTGAATTCGTCGTGGTGTACTATTCACAAGTTCATCAAGGTACTATTGACCCAGATTGTCCCACTCCTCAACGGCGATTCGGCGTAGATCCCTCAAAGAGGTTGGTGGGTCACGTGTTCCATAAACAGCCCTTTTCAATCCATCCCAGGCATGTCCGGTAGGGTTCATGTCTGGAGAACATGCTGGCCTCTCTAGTCGAGCGATGTCGTTATCCTGAAGGAAGTCATTCACTAGATGTTCACAATGGGGGCGCGAATTGTCGTCCACGAAGACGACTGCCTCTCCAGTATGCTGCCGATATGGTTGCACCGTCGGTCAGAGGATGGCATTCACGTAACGTACAACCGTTACGGCGCCTTCCATGAGCACCAGCGGCGTACGTCGACCCCACATAATGCCACCCCAAAACAGCAGGGAAACTCCACCTTGCTGCACTCGATGGACAGTGTGTCTAAGGCATTCAGCCTGACCAGGTTGCCTCCAAACACATCTCCGACGACTGTCTGGTTGAAGGCATATGTGACACTCATCGGTGAAGAGAACGTGATGCCAATTCAGAACGGTCCATTCGGCATGTTGTTGGGCCCGTCTGTACCGTGCTACATGGTGTCGTGGTTGCAAAAATGGATTTCGCCATGGACGTCGGGAGTGAAGTTGCACACCATGCAGCCTCTTGCGCACAGTTTGAGTCGCAACACGACGTCCTGTGGCTGTCCGAAGAGCATTATTCAACATGGTGGCGTTGCTGTCAGGGTTCCTCCGAGCCATGATCCGTAGGTAGCGGTCATTCACTGCAGTAATAGCCGTTGAGCGGCCTGAGCGAACATGTCATCGACAGTTCCTGTCTCTCTCTATCTCCTCCATGTATGAACAACATCGATTTGGTTCACTCTGAGACGCCTGGACACTTCTCTTGTTAGCCGGCCGAAGTGGCCGTGTGGTTAAAGGCGCTGCAGTCTGGAACCGCGAGACCGCTACGGTCGCAGGTTCGAATCCTGCCTCGGGCATGGATGTTTGTGATGTCCTTAGGTTAGTTAGGTCTAACTAGTTCTAAGTTCTAGGGTACTAATGACCTCAGCAGTTGAGTCCCATAGTGCTCAGAGCCACTTCTCTTGTTGAGAGCCCTTCCTGGCACAAAGTAACATTGCGGACGCGATCTAACCGCGGTACTGACCGTCTAGGCATGGTTGAACTACAGACAACACGAGCCGTGTACTTCCTTGCTGGTGGAACGACTGGAACTGATCGGCTGTCCGACCCCCTCCATGTAGTAGGTGCTGCTCATGCATGGTTGTTTACATCTTTGGGTGGATTTAGTGACATCTCTGAACAGTCAAAGGGACTGTGTCTATGATACAATATCCACAGTCAACGTCTATAGTCAGGAGTTCTGGGAACCTGGGTGATGCAAAACGTTTTCTGATGTGTCTACATGTCACTCTTTCTTGGTGAATTTCATGTTGTGTGATTTTGGTAGAAGATACATGACACGTAAAAAAAGAAAAAAGCACGCAGAAGATATGTTCAGATGTCAATGTAACTTCGTACACATACACATCATTGGCGGGTATGTAAACGATGAGAGTTGCCATTCTCTGAGACATGTAGAACAGCCACCAGAGTGCACGAAATCTGGGCGTTTTAGTGTTGTTATCAGGCTTAGTAACATCAGATGTCGAACGATGTAATGGTGAGAGGCTGTATGATCAGCACCTGACAGAGTTTGAAAGGGGCCTCATTGTGCGTCTCTATTTGGTAAAACAGAAGTAATATTCGGTGTTTCCCAAGGAAGTGTTGTAGGCCCTCCATTGTTCCTGATCTATATTAACGACATAGGAGACAACCTGAGTAGCCGTCTTAGATTGTTTGCAGATGATGCTGTCATTTACCGTCTTGTAAAGTCATCGGATGATCAAAACGACTTGCCAAATAAGTTAGATAAGATATCTGTATGGTGCGAAAAGTGGCAATTGAGCCTGAATAAAGAAAAGTGTGAAGTTATTCACATGAGTACTAAAGGAAATCAGCTAAATTTCGATTATGCGATAAGTCACACAAATCTTAAGGCTGTAAATTCAGCTATATACTTAGGGATTACAATTACAAATACCCTAAATTGGAACAATTACATAGATAATATTGTGGGTAGAACAAACCAAAGACGACGATTCATTGGCAGAAGGTGCAACAGCTCTACTAAAGAGACTGCTTATACCACGCTTGTCCACCCTATTCTGGAGTATTGCTGTGCTGTCCGCCTCAGGTGTGACTGACGGATGACATCGAAAAGTACAAAGAAGGGCAGCTCGTTTCGTATTATCGCGAAATAGGGGAGATAATGTCACAGACATGATACGTGAATTGGAGTGGCAATCATTAAAACAAAGGTGTTTTTCTTTGCGACGGGATCTTCTCATGACATTTCAATCACCAGTTTTCTCCTCCGATTTCGAAAACATTCTGTTGCCACCCACGTACTTAGGGAGAAATGATAATCACGATAAAATAAGAGAAATCAGGGCTACTACAGAAAAATTTAAGTGCTCGTTTTTCCCGCGTGCCGTTCGAGAGTGGAACAGTAGAGAGACAGCTTGAAGGTGGTTCATTGAACCCTCTGCCAGGCACGTTATTGTGAATAGCAGAGTAATCACGTAGATGCAGATGTAGTTAGTCCTGAGCCTCGGCAGCTTTGTATTGTGTTCCAAATGTGTTTTGCTTTTTTTGTGTAGTTGGAATGACCTGCGGACTTCGGTAAAAATTTTGTGAATCTTACGTACGGTGAACTATTTGGTGTAGTTTGTAATTCGTGGATTATGTTTCGTATTTTGACAGTGTTTACTCACGTTATATCCTGCTCATTTGTGAATACTCTGTCTCACTATGTTGCTTAGGCTTGGAAACAGGTTTTGCTGCACAAATTTACACTTGTGATGCGTTTGCTGTTTTGTACTGAAATGTCTTGCCGTCTGAGTGAGTCTGTGTTGCCATCTACACAGTAGGCAAAAAGGCAAAAACAATACGGCGAAGACTCCCAGCACAAGAAGCAGTCACACGTGTGCCACTTCCAAAATGTGCTCCTCTTCATCTGAGGCTGCTGCGTTTATTCTAGTGGGTAGTGATGTCATCCCCATGGCGTTAGAAAAGCCATACGTCAGAATTACCACGTGTCTAAAGATTCAAATTAAGTATCTTGTAAATTGAAGTTATGTTGATGATTAATAATACGGATGATTGAGTACATCCAAATAACCTTGGGGAATCTCTCTCAAATTTCCGGCTGTGATCGCATGCAAGTTTTGTGTATAATGATGTACAATATTTTGAGTGGACCATGCTGAAAGGGATTGGGACGGCTAAATACACACAAAAACATCTAGAAAAATACCAAAATAAAAATCAAACAGAATATCATTTTGATGTACATCAAACGATTCCGTTTGATCGAAAGATTACAAAACTGTAATTGAGTTTTTTCCAGATAAAGTATTATGAAAGGAACTGATATGTCTTTATCTGTGTTATAGCTAAGTAGTAGTAACTAAAACATCGTCCTTTGAGTGAAACTGCTTATCAGAATCGATGTATTTTCGTCTCTGGCTTCGACTGAAATATATTAATAGATTCAAAAGGCTTTTCCGAATATGTGTCAAAAATAAGATGAGCAGTGTTCCCATATCAAGTTTTGAAGGATTAGTTGGTGGAAACCATCGCCTATAAAACCTATCATGTCTCTGCGAGTAAGAGCTGGTTCTGATTTCCAATAATTGTTAGTAAAGCTGGAGATAATTTCTAAAAGACAAACCAAATTTGAAAATTTGAAACACACGAGCAAAGCTGAGCTAAATAAAAATATTGATATGGGAAGGGAAGGATGATTCCAAGATGATTTTTTTTTTTGGGGACTTAATTGCTAAGGTCATCAGTCCCTAAGCTTACACACTACTTAACCTAAATTATCCTAAGAACAAACACACACACCCATGCCCGAGGGAGGACTCGAACCTCCGCCGCCGGGACCAGCCGCACAGTCCATGACTGCAGCGTCTTAGACCGCTCGGCTAATCCCGAGCGGCCAAGAAATTTTGTGTACTGGCCAAGACTGTCGGTTGTCTTACAGAAGAACAAATTTTTATCATGCAAAATTTACATTATGACGACCAAAGTAGTTTTCTTCGGAGCCAGTCAATTTGGAGTAGAGCGATTGGTCGCAATTTATCTCAGATTACTGAAAAGCGTGTCGAGTGGAATAGAATAATATCACACCGATGTACTTCCACCAACTCAGCATGACTTGTCGCAGCATTGTTCTCCTGCAAGTGCAGAAAACGAAGTACCGTACTATCCTCCTCCGTATCAGCGAACTGCATCATTTTGTCTTGGCTACTCTAGCTGCATGCTATGGTCGATGGTGTGGGTGTTCCAATATGTACCAACACTGCGAACAGATAGCTACATACAGTTCATGAAGTAACCTCATTTATTCGAGGTTTTACTTACAACATCGTGACCACTTCTCCTAAATCTGTGATTGTAATGGACCACCATTCAGAATTACACGTGTTCCGCACGTAAGTCTTACAACAATTAGGAATATGTCAGCTTACAAGTGGTATGACTGACACAAAAATTAGTCAAAGAACGAAAAGTTTAATCGAGTGATATGTGGCTGGCAAGTTGCGGGGTCAGATAGGTAAGCGAGAGCCGTCGCCCAGTTCGCTAAACTAACCGGTGTTTGGTTATACCATTTGTTTTTCATCTCCAGTTTAACCTGACTGTTAAAACCGCTCAGAATAACCAGTTTCGGAAATAACCTGTTTTCAGTTATTTATTGCTATTATTTCCAGTAATAAACATAGACATCGAAGAAGGATTGGAAAATTCTAACTCTATCTCAGGCTTTTGCATTACACATTTCAAAAGGTAAAGAGCAAATATAATTTAAATAACAACAGAATTCGATGTAACATATTTCCTAATCTAAACATAATCTCTATGTATGTACTTCCGAAAATTAAAGAAACAACCCACTTAGGACGCCACAACTGTGGTGAAACATGTTTGGGCGTTAAGAAAAAACGATTTGTGTACTTACAGAAAGGCGGACACATTCTCAATTCATTATTGACTCGATTTTATAATCATATATAAATTGTCGCTTAGTCTGTGAAGTTTATTTCATTCCCTAATCTCCTTCTGGGTGCTACACTTTTTTTTTTTTTTTTTTTTTTTTTTTTTTTTTTTTTTTTTGTCAAGCAGTGCAGTTCCACACAGGTCTGACCTGGTAGACGCGTATGTACAACATGAGGATGTCACGAACCTAGAGAGGCGAGATTATGGTCCGGATTTAAATCCGACTGAACTTGTGGAGTGGTCTAGAGGAGGGATTGCAGCACTTGACACCGCTATCACAGATTACTGCAGATCCCTATGGGCGCCTGTCCAGCAATGACTGGTTTTACGGCGAGCCGCGCTCAACAGCCTCATCCATAGTCTGCACGCGCTGTTATCCTGTATTGCCATGCAAGGGTATGATGCTCCGCATTGCCGTCCTGCGTCACAGCGGCTGACGGGCACAACACACACAGTGGAGATCCCCCTCCCGTCCCCTTCCTCCCCTCTCCTATCCTATCTTTCCCTACCTATGGGTGGATTTCTGGGGTCTAGTGAAGCAGGGGATACAACCCGTCGGCTTTGAACAATGACGTCATTCCTTAGTCATAGATAGTAATGTCTTCACTTCGAGGCATAGATAATAAAGCAGTTCTGTGTTCTAATAAGCACTATCATTAAAATAATTGAATGTTAATCTAAAACCGATCGCTTGATATTCGCTACATCATTAAACGTGTGATTTAATTAACTTAATTGTTGGTTTTTTATTCAGACGGTACTTAATATTTTTCGTAATGATATTGAGGTAATGTGGATTATTAATTTTTTATTATAGAACAATTTGTAGTGTCTTACTTTCGTTTATAGGAATGGATTTGTCTATCCCAATGAATCTGGACAATTTAAGGGAAGTTATGGGCCAAGATATGTTGACCACAATTTGCTTCCTGCAAATGTGTGGTCTCATTGCGGAATACGTTCAATGTCGTGAGTGCGGCGAACATATGCGCCTTACGAGTGTATCGAGTCGCCGTACTCACGACTTATTCGTATGGCGCTGCAGCAAAGATCGGTTGTGGCGGTCCATTAGACGAGGGACGTGGTTCGAGAAATCTAAGCTCGCCCTCAGAGACATAATGAAAATCACATATTGTTGGTGTTTAAGATATCCTGCATGGCTGTGTGTGCATGAGTGTCGTGTCAGTAACCATACCGTAGTAGACTGGTACTAGTTTTGTAGGGAGGTTTGTGGGGAATATATGAAATATAGGGGGCCGTTGGGGGGGCCGGGCGTTATGGTCGAAATTGATGAATCTCATTTTGGGAAAAGGAAATACAATAGGGGGGAACCTCCGGTTGGATTATGGGTGTGGGGGGCAGGAGTTTCAGATCAGCATTGTAATGATGTAGTCTTTAGAGTAGTACCAAACAGAAGTAAGGAAGTTTTGGTTAGGTTAATTGAAGATCAGGTGGCAGAGGGATCTGTTGTTATTTCAGACGGGTTTTCTTCTTATAAGGATTTAGGGGATGGGGGTTACCAACATCTTGTAGTAAACCATAACATTGAATTTAGATCTCTATCGACAGGCGCCTGCACTAACAGCATAGAGGGGTACTGGTCAGCGGTAAAATCACTCATAGGGAAAGGGAAACGCCAGATTTCAACTCTTCAAAGCCATCTAGATGAGTATTCTTGGAGACAAAGCATTCCGCGGACATATTGCCCGTTTAAATGTTTCATTAAACATGTGGGTAAAATGTACCGTCCCAAACATCTCAGTTAATTTCAGGAGGGGGGGGGGGGGGGGGGAAGCGGGGGTTGGTGAATGTGTGTGTGTGTGTGTGTGTGTGTGTGTGTGTGTGTGTGTGTGTGTGTGTGTGTGTGTGTGTGTATGTGTGTGTGTGTGTATGGGAGAGGGAGAGAGAGAGAGAGAGAGAGAGAAAGAGATTTCGTAATGTGTTTGTTGTGAGTGTGGGTATGTGATTTTCATTACTGTCTGTTTAGGCGAGCTTCCGTTATTCGTCGATATTTCCGTGTGATAAGTTCTCTTTTCCATTTCCTTCTTTATCTATATTTCACTATTTTGCCATATTTCACTTTCTTATTCCACCAATATGTGTATTTCCGTGTTGCGAAGTACGTAACAGAAATTTGGGAGCTGGCGATCTTTTTTCGTTTTCCAGCTCTAGTATCAGCATGACATTTTCGAATGTGTACTTCCGAAACCCCCATCACAACAACATCCTTCACTTCGCCTTTACACTGACGACACAACTATAATTTGTATCCCGTACATCACTTCGCCTTTACACTGACACTTTATATGTCAATTCGCGAGCAAGATAAAAATGTTGCGTATAGCTATATAGCTCAAGTAACGAATGGGATACTATTAGCGTCCAAGGCACAGTAGCTGATAAGTGTTTTTTGGCTTTAAAAAAAAATCTCACGAGATAGAATAAACTGATCCTACTTTATTAAACAATCAATAAAAAACCGAACCTGAAACATAACAGCAAAAGCGAAAATGGTAAACTGCAAATAGAATAGATTAGCCATGCATAACACCCACCCACCTCCCTAGGAGTCGGAACTCCCGCACCCATTAGAATAAACAGATGCTTCAGTAGTTGATAAGTGTTTTTTGGCTTTTTTAAAAAAAATCTCACTAGATAGAATAAACTGATCCTAAGATACAGATGCTTCAGTAGCTGATAAGTGTTTTTTGGCTTTAAAAAAAAAAAAATCTCACGAGATAGAATATAGCCGGCCGCGGTGGTTTCGCGGTTCTAGGCGCGCAGTCAGGAACCGTGCGACTGCTAGGGTCGCAGGTTCGAATCCTGCCTCGGGCATGGATGTGTGTGATGTCCTTAGGTTAGTTAGGTTTAAGTAGTTCTAAGTTCTAGGGGACTGATGACCACAGCAGTTGAGTCCCATAGTGCTCAGAGCCATTTGAACGAGATAGAATAAACAGATCCTACTTGCTGTTATGTTTCAGTTTCGTTTTTTTACTGATTGCTTAATAAAGTAGGATCTGTTTATTCTAACTCGTGAGATTTTTTTTTAAAAAGCCAAAAAACACTTATCAGCTACTGAAGGGAGCTACAACACTAAGAAGAATCGCTTCTCGGCTTTTGACAAGATCACTGTGTAGTTCCCTTCCAACAAGTGAAACACAAAGGTTAAATAAACAATCAAAACGTATAAAATGAAACAGGTTGCAAATGTAACGTACGTGTATTTCCACCTATTCGTTACCAGTGTACATATATCGAAGTCAATGGAAGTCTGGTATACATATATTACATACGTAGGTCCTTCTGTCATCAGTAATACTGATATGTACGTAAGAAAGGACTGTTAGTAATAGCGTAGACGAAATAAACTGCACATCTACAATTTGTATCCCGTGTTCCACTTAGGGTTTACTGAAGCGGAGGATACATCGTTCAGGCGAAGAACAGGACAGTAATGCTAGTGAAAACGAAGAAATCGCCTTACGACAAACTCGTATTCCGGACTGTACTTAAGCAACACACTTCGAATCAGCTTTTAATTTGTATCGGGTGTTTCATTTGCGGTTTAGCGAAGCAGGGGATACATAGTTCAAGTGAACAACAGGGCAGCAATGCCACTTGAAACTAAGAAATCGAGTACGCTGAACTTGTATCCCGTACTGCACTTAAGCAATACAGTTCGAAAGACTTTCGAGATACAACTGACATACATGTAACGTGATGTATTCTTTGCTAGTAATTTCATTCATTTCTTTCCATTGTATTTTGCGCAGAAATACTAAGATACAAACACGCGTTATCGTTAACGTGAAAATACTACTGGCCCTTACATATGTGAAATAAAGAATGTGAAAATACTACTGGCCCTTACATATGTGAAATAAAGTTTATCTCTCTCGCATTCCTTTGTTTCTCAACATTCTCCTCAGCTCTTTCATCTTTGTAATACATGCTCTCTGGCGACTTGTGACGTCATTGTTCAAAGCCGACGGGTTGTATCCCCTGCTACACTAGACCCGATTTCTGGTATAGCTTGTATCTGTATCATTACATCTCATTACATCACGTGACACAAGGGTGTCATGGCCACAATATCGTCTTGAATCGCTTCGTTTCGCAGGTCTAAAGATGTGCTAACGTATGAACGTGAGTGTTTCATATGAATGACTTATAAGATGTATTTAACTGCAGTTTCAAATTTTCGCAGGTCGCACTTGTATTATTATTATACAATAAAAACTGTAGTAACGCTCGAACAGATGTTATCAAGATATCACCCCCAAGGAAAAATTCACAAGTTTCTCTTAATATATAGCAATAAGTGGTGATCCAGTGATAATGTTACAAACTTTCAGGGATGGTGGAGAGGTTAAATGTGCCAGTTCGTGGTACGGTACCCTAGACCGGAAGTGACTGAGTCGAAAGTTATAAGCGAAAATCGTTCTGATACCTCCGACAGTCGAGACATGTACCGATATTGTTGTTGCTAAGATTTTAGGTTCAAACGGCTTTGAGCACTATGGGACTTAACATCTGAGGTCATCAGTCCCCTAGAATTTAGAACTACTTAAACCTAACTAACCTAAGGACATCACACACATCCATGCCCGAGGCAGGATTCGAACCTGCGACCTTAGCGGTCGCGCGGTTCCAGACTGAAGCGCCTAGAACCGCTCGGCCACATCGGCCGGCTAAGATTTTAGGGTATGTAACTTTCAGAGGTGGCAGTATGGACCAAAACAAGAAAACAGTCTATTAAACATTTACTCTAAAATACATACTTTAAGAGAAATGGACACTTTTTCATCTTCGATACTGTGAAACACGTCTCTTCCACTGCAAGATCTTTGGTTGGCATTTCTTTGGAGGATGTTATATAGACCAAAACAATGGAGCCTTGATCAGTAGACGAGGTGTGTTTCGCTATAGTGAAGATGAACAAGTGCTCATAGCTTCTAGGATATGTACTTTAGAGTCTTTGCTTACTGGACATTTTTCCTTTTTCTGCTCCATACTACCTTTTCTAAAAGTATAGAAACCAAAGGTCTTGCACTAGAAGAGATGTGTTTCACAGTATTGAAGATGAACAAGTGCCCTATTTCTTAGCAATAAGAGTAACGGTGTGTCTTCCACTGTGAGACGTATCAGAACGACTGTCACTTATAACTTTCGAATTGGTCGTTTCCGGACCAGTGTCCCTGACCTCAAGTGGAAAGTTTGAAGCATCATCACGGAATCATCCTGTTCTACAGCCATACACTTCCTGAAACTTAAACATTTGGCAGCCGTTGACTATAACATGGAGCTTCAATTGGAGTCACTCATATTACGTAAAGACGTAGGAGCAAGAGTATGTGTCGAAAAGAATCGAGCACCTACACGCATCTGTGGTTAAGGAATGTTTCAGGCTTCTATTCATTAGCTCATCATTGGGAAGCCAGAATTTTTAGGAGAAAGACATTGCTTATAAAACATTTGTACGACTTGTATTGAAATCGGTATCAGGTTGACCTAACAGAGCCTACATAAAGAAAAGCAGTGCGATTGGTTATAAGCTGGTTTGAGTGGTGCGAAATTGCGACAGATAGACTGGAAAATCTACATTGGTTGACATGTAAAGAAAGACACACAATGGTTCTAAAAATCTACTTAGAAACTACCAAGAAATCGTTTTAAGTTCAAAATTAAGAAAATTCTTAAGCCTCTACACATCGCTATACTAGGAATTGTGAAGAGACTATGTTCGAAGTAGTGATTATAGCTCATGTCATTTTACTACGGGAAATGCCAAGAGGGGGCAGCAAACATTTGTCTACCTGCGTTATACACAGCAGCTAGAAAATAAATTGCTCAGAAAAGTATTACATTACCATCATTATTTATGTAGCTTGTATTTCTTTTAATTGGATAATGTCTTCTCAGTGCTCTTTCGATCACAGAAAATCGCTGCTTATTGGATGTAAAAGTGAACCTGCATTCCCACTACAGCTGCACACGGCGCACTGCGTCTCCAGCAGTGAACGCATAACGGGGCAGTTTCTGGCGTATGTTGCGCAGTCCGTCAACGTTCATCGTACGTCCATTTAAAGCTTAGACGGTATGCGCTTTGTTACTTTACGGCAAGAGAAGCTATCAATGCCAGAAGAGTCTCACCGAATAGCTGTACATCACAGGGACGTCATTCGAACCTTCAATCCGTCCCTCTCGGTAACTGCACTGTCAGCGTGGCGGATTGCTAAGCGAATGGGCCAGGGTTAGATTCCCGGGAACCCCTGAATCAGTGGCGTAGGGTTTCTTTCACCGCTGAGTATAGGATTTTTCTCACGCCTGATGATCACCGTAAGAGGGAGTGGCAGTGTTCAGCCACGTGATCAGCAGGGAGATGGTGTCAGTTATGTACCGTCGTCGGATGCCCCTCGTCGATGGTAATTTGATGCCTGTTCAGCATCGCAAAGGGATCCTCCAAGATACTGTCAACATTTGGGCTATGTGTTCGTTTTTCATCGTCAACAATTCCTCCTAGGAGGTAGGAATCTACCGTACGAAATGGTATACGGTATCTGCTGATATGTACGTGATTCAGCCAAGTTGAGGCCCGCAGGAACCGTCGTCACGTCAGGAGGGTCGCTGGCGTTGTGAGGCAGGTTTGAGCAGTAACGTGCGACCAACAAGAGCACAGCATACCGAGCAACATCCAACACTATGTTACAGTGCACGAGTTGGAGCAACGTGGTAGTAAATGTTACCTAGCTGCATATGTTTATTTTATACATCTGCAGAAACCTACGCTTTCGATCTGACTACCTTCAACGTGGCTATTGTACCTCTTAGTTTTAAGGTTCTAGTTTTTATAGTTTCATAAGTCTTATTATTGGATTCCACCCTCTTCTAGAGTCTAAACCCACACACTTCCGCCGATGTGCAGATATTGCAAAGTCCTTTTGAGCTGTTTATGGAAAGATTGTGCTTGTGGTTCCTATAGAGAATCTATGAAGGTTAAAGCGACACACAGAGCAAACAACTGCTCAAAAAATTTTTGTAGTTCATTCTCGGACCAGTTTTTCGAAAACAGCACAATGTAACGAAAAGACATCCAGTATTCAGTAATAGCACTGCAGCACTACAGTACGGTTTGACCGTAAACGAGTCTTCGAAACTCTATGGGCTGCGAACTAGGGAGGCGAGAGGACATCAGAAAGGGGAAGGGCTAAAAACTCAAATTGGGTTTAATTGGAAAATTCTGTCTTAATTGAGAAAAAAACAGCTTGTTAAATGCTCCTGCAGCCTGTGCTATTTGGGACCGTTATCAAGTCGTAACTTTTGAAGAGATTGTGAAGAAAAAATGGTTCAAATGGCTCTGAGCACTATGGGACTTAACATCTGAGGTCGTCAGTCCCCTAGAACTCAGAACTACTTAAACCTAACTAACCTAAGGACATCACACACATCCATGCCCGAGGCAGGATTCGAACTTGTGACGTAGCGGTCGCGCGGTTCCAGACTGAAGCCCTAGACCCGCTCGACCACAGCGGCCGGCTGATTGTGAAGAGCCGTGGGTTCCAGCAAGAATTCATTTAAGCTGCCGTCAGCCTTTGTAGCTGAGGAATTAATGTGACTTACTGAGAAAGCAATGGCCTGGTTTCGACTTCAGGTAATGCCAATGATTTTTCGTTGATTTGATTCTTGGAAATGGATTCATTCATATTTATGAGACCTGAGGAAGTATAAAAAGGGGAGATAACGGCTTCGATTTCGAAAGCAAACATTAACAGCACTGGGTCTAGGGAGCTATACACTAATTCCTTCCAGTATAGGTAAAGAAACATTCTGCTTCTTCTGACATACATCGGGCCTTTGCTGGAGTGATGTTTGTACTGAATATCGTTCTTCCCACTTGTCATACGAAGATGGAATAGGAAGGAGGAAATGACTCCGGTGTCCCTCATGCTCAGGTCTATCAGTGCTGCTGACGATCATCTACCTTACGATGGGATCGTCTGTTCTTAAGGTGCCCCAAATTATCAGAACGGCTATTATTTGTATGTTCCCAACAATAGATTGATGAAAAAATAACACAACAGGTAACTTCATTTAAACTTTGAGTTGAAATACGTATGTTAACAGTCTCACGCTGACGAAGAAAACAATATGAAATTATAAAACCTATCCGAATGAATGCATTAATATAAACTTGGAAAAAACATGAGGAAATTTGTTACAAATCAGAGTGCATAACGTCGTTTTTAATCATGCAAGTGAGAGACAGAGATAAATGCAATAACATAAAAGGAGTATATAACCATCATTTAAAAAATTTTACTACGGACCACGGTAAGGACTCCGCAAGGTAAAATAAGAAATGATGATATGCTTAGGGAATTTAACGCTGATAAAATGACCAATGAATTTCACTATTCTCAAAGACAATGGTTCTCAAATTTACCATGGACGACACAAGACTGTCTTTCATTTACATCTAAGTCGTACTCCGCAAGTCACCTTATAGTGTGTGGAAGAGGGTACTTTTTGTACCACTGACTGCGCCCACCAAAACCTGTTCCACTCGCGAATAGCGCGTGGGAAGAATGATTGTCGGTAAGCCTGTGTATTGGCTCTATCTTCTCGAATTTTCTCCTCATGGTCATTACGCGAGACGTATGTGGGTGGAAGTAATATGTTGTCCGACTCTTCTCGGAAAGAGCTCTCCTGAAATCTTGCTTCTCTTGTAACGTCTGGCAATGGAGTTTGTTGAGCATCTCCATAACGCTCTCGTGCCGACTAAATGATCCCGTGACGAAACGTGCCGCTCTTCGTTGTATCTTCTCTATCTCTTCTATCAGTCATATCTGGTAGCTATTCCAGATAAGTGAACAATATTCAAGGATAGGCCGAACAAGAGCTTTTTTTTAAAGCCACTTTTTTCGTGGGCGAGTTACATTTTTAACATCCTTCCTGTGAACTGATTCCGGCATCTGCTTTTCCCACTATTGGTTTTATATTGTCATTCGACTTCATGTCACTCTGGATAGTTACTACAGGATATTTTACGGCAATTACTGTATCCAGCCGTTTGTGATCAATAGTGCAGCTATGCAGAGGTGCATTTCTTTCCCTATGTATGCACAATGCATTTCGCACGAGATGTACTGGGTTATTACATTATAACTGCTGTGGCCTTCTCCACCAGACATCACGGCGCATAGAGTACCAGCAACCAAACTGACAGCCTGCAGCCGCGGGTTGTCCGCCTCGCAGGCACACCAAAGCACTACACAACCGACAGGCAATATTGATGAACGGCCACAGCAACAACCACAACAACAACACCACAGCAAAGGCACCAGCGGCCACTACCGGCCCATATAAACATAAGGAAGGGGTCGCTGCAGATCCCGGAACTATCTTCACACGTCAAACCACGTGATGGAAAGTAGTTCCGAGGTACTCATATACATCTTCATCTACATCCCTACTCCGCAAGCCACCTGACGGTGTGTGGCGGAGGGTACCTTGAGTACCTCTATCGGTTCTCCCTTCTATTCCAGTCTCGTATTGTTCGCGGAAAGAAGGATTGTCGGTATGCTTCTGTGTGGGATCTAATCTCTCTGATTTTATCCTCATGGTCTCTTCGCGAGATATACGTACGTAGGAGGGAGCAATATACTGCTTGACTCTTCGGTGAAGGTATGTTCTCGAAACTTTAAGAAAAGCCCGTACCGAGCTACTGAGCGTTTGTCGTGCAGAGTCTTCCACTGGAGTTTATCTATCATCTCCGTAACGCTTTCGCGATTACTAAATGATCCTGTAACGAAGCGCGCTGCTCTCCGTTGGATCTTCTCTATCTCTTCTATCAACCCTACCTGGTGCGGATCCCACACTGCTGAGCAGTATTCAAACAGTGCGCGAACTAGTGTACAGTAACCTACTTCCTTTGTTTACGGATTGCATTTCCTTAGGATTCTTCCAATGAATCTCAGTCTGGCATCTGCTTTACCGACGATCAACTTTATATGATCATTCCATTTTAAATCACTCATAATGCGTACTCCCAGATAATTTATGGAATTAACTGCATCCAGTTGCTGACCTGCTATTTTGTAGCTAAATGATAAGGGATCTATCTTTCTATGTATTCGCAGCACATTACACTTGTCTACATTGAGAATCAATTGCCATTTCCTGCACCATGCGTCAATTCGCTGCAGATCCTCCTGCATTTCAGCACAATTTTCCATTGTTACAACCTCTCGAAATACCACAGCATCATCTGCAAAAAGCCTCAGTGAACTTCCGATGTTATCCACAAGGTCATTTATGTATATTGTGAATAGCAACGGTCCTATGACACTCCCCTGCGGCACACCTGAAATCACTCTTACTTCGGAAGACTTCTCTCCATTGAGAATGACATGCTGCGTTCTGTTATCTAGGATCTCTTCAATCCAATCACACAACTGGTCTGATAGTCCATATGCTCTTACTTTGTTCATTGAACGACTGTGGGGAACTGTACCGAACGCCTTGCGGAAGTCAAGAAACACGGCATGTACCTGTGAACCCGTGTCTATGGCCCTCTGAGTCTCGTGGACGAATAGCGCGAGCTGGGTTTCACACGACCGTCTTTTTCGAAACCCATGCTGATTCCTGCAGAGTAGATTTCTAGTGTCCAGAAAAGTCATTATACTCGAACATAACACGTGTTCCAAAATTCTACAACTGTTCGACGTCCCTTCTTGAAAATGGGGATGACTTGTGCCCTTTTCCAATCCTTTGGAACGATACGCTCTTCTAGAGACCTACGGTACACCGCTGCAAGAAGGGGGCAAGTTCCTTCGCGTACTCAGTGTAAAATCGAACTGGTATCCCATCAGGTCCAGTGGCCTTTCCTATGTTGAGCGATTTTAATTGTTTCTCTATCCCTCTATCGTCTAATTCGATATCTACCATTTTGTCATCTGTGCGACAATCTAGAGAAGGAACTACAGTGCAGTCTTCCTCTGTGAAACAGCTTTGGAAAACGACATATAGTATTTCGGCCTTTAGTCTATAATCCTCTGTTCCAGTACCATTTTGGTGACAGAGTTTCTGGGCATTTTGTTTTGATCCACCTACCGCTTTGACAGAAGACCAAAATTTCTCATCCGCCGAAGCGCTATAAAGGCTGGCGCTCGGCCGCACATCGGCAGTTCATCGACCGCCAGCAGACTTGGATAGCTGCCGCCCCGGGCAGCCCGGCTTGGATCTTCCCGCTGATCTCTGAATTAGGCTTGGTATATCGGAGAAGTCCCTGGCGGAGACTAGTAGGAAATTATTTCAGTTGTTTTCTATCTTATTCTTGTATGTAGCTGTGATTCGAAGACGGATCACTGTTTTGTGTTGGTGTTATACTTTGAGAATTTGTTTTGGGTAATTGAACAGTCCAATAAGTTGTTTTCGGACTTTGATCGTTAGTTTCTTCTGCTTTCGCCGACATATCAATAACCACAACGGAAGACGAAACTTCCGCCTACCACAATCAAGATCGAGTCAGCAATCCCATTCATTTAGGAGCGGGGTTATTTTAACCGAATTTTTTGGTATGTAGAAGAAGCACTAGTAACTACGTAAAGTTAATAAAAGCCTGTTCTATTAAATGCAAAACATGTACCACGAATATTAGAACCTCACAGCTAAAACAGAAAGTGACAGATAAGAATCTAAAATTTT
Organism: Schistocerca serialis cubense; assembly: GCF_023864345.2. Classification (NCBI taxonomy): domain Eukaryota; kingdom Metazoa; phylum Arthropoda; class Insecta; order Orthoptera; family Acrididae; genus Schistocerca; species Schistocerca serialis. Next base: position 1,010,665,181 of record NC_064640.1, read on the forward strand.
TGAAATGATAGCAGCTATGCCACAACTATTACATCATCCTCTTTTGGAATGACTGATTTAAACCATAACAGAAAGTATCAGCGCTACCTCCACACCTCTACGGCCTCTTCCTGACTTTCTGACTCTTTAGGTTTCATCGTCTGAGTTTTCTACAGAAGGTTAAGAGGCATACATTCGACGTCTTGGACAACATTGCGCCGCTTTTGAGGGAACAGCTTTCTTGAGATTTTTTAGCTTGTTATGGAAACTTGTATCCCTGGCAGACCTGATAATTTCGTCTTTTAACGAAATTTGTGAACTGTAAAGTATACATTTCGATAGTAATACCTACGTCACTGTTTAGAGACTAAATTTTTACCAGCATAAAAAGCAATATAATCAGTTGTATCGTACCTGAGTAGCGGTTCTCTGCGGATGAAACTGCAAGATCAAATTTGTCTGCCGTGAGTTGAGGAATCATATTCGTAAGATTTAATCCGGCCGTTGTTTTTCAGCGTGGGCCAGATATAAATGAGAGTACATTCCATTATCCGGCAACACGTTGCAAATAACTCGGCGTTAGATTAACAGGCAGTTGAAGTAACAAGCGTACATTTCCATACTGTAACAGGGTGCACAGCACTACACAGCCATTTCCTTCTTAAAACTGTCGGAAGCACAGTAACGATCCTTTCATCGTCAGCACTGCGTGGCGGCAGAAGAATTCAACCGGCAAATATACTATCTGACCAAAAGTATCCGGGCAGCTGTATGTAATGCGGAACTGACCACTACATCTCACGAGAGGCGGATGCAGCGGAATGAAAGCAGGTGGGGAGTTTGTGTTCTCAAAAGAAAACCACGAACAGTGGAATGGGACGGTCATGAGAGCTCAGTGACTTCGAACATGGGCTGGTCATCGGATGCCATCTGAGTAGCAGATTCATCAGCTACATTTCAACCCTGTCAAAGCTTCCTAAGTCGACTGTTGGTGATGTGGTTGAGAAATGGAAACGCGAAGGAACAACCACAGCTAAACCGAAAGTACGCAGACCTCATGTACTGACGGACGAGGACCGTCGAGTATTGCAGAGGCTGGTTGCAAACATCGCACGAAATCAGTGGAAGGACTCACATATGACTTTCAAAGTGCTACCAGCTGTCCAGCTAGCAAAATGGCTGTGCGTAGGTAGTCAAAACGAATGGGCTCCAATGGCCGAGCAGCTCTTCTTAGCCATACATTTCTATACTGAATGCAATATGATGCAGAGAGCATGACTGTAGATGAGGGATCTGGATTGATGAATCACGCTATATCATTCGGCAATCGGATGGAAGAGTTGGGTTTGGCTAACGGCTGGAGAGAATTACGTCCCATCATGTGTATTAACAACAGCGACGAATGTCCAGAGTCGCGACCTGAACCCAATGGTACATCTTTGGGGCCGGCCGCTGTGGCCGAGCGGTTCTAGGCGCTACAGTCTGGAACCGCGAGACTGCTACGGTCGCAGGTTCGAATCCTGTCTCGGGCATGGATGTGTGTGATATCCTTAGGTTAGTTAGGTTTAAGTTGTTCTAAGTCTAGGCGACTGATGACCTCAGATGTTAAGTCCCATAGTGCTTAGAGCCATTTGAACCATTTCAACCATTTGTAATTGAAAATTAACTAATCACATATCAATTCATAAAGTCTGCCACTGGGGTTCGAGTAGCATCTCCATGACGCTTTCGTGCTTACTAGATGAACCTATTTCTCCTAGCGATCCTGTCTGGTATAGCTTCCAGACTGACGAACAACAGTCGAATATTGATCGAACGAGGGTTGTGTAAGCTTCGTGCCTAGAGTTTAAGATTTCCCCAAGGACTTGCTTTGCGCCAATTAGGAACACCTCATATGCCGCACGCGTAGCTACACAGAAATGTGAGGTGGGTTAGGTAAAACCTATGTTAATACGTTTTTGTTTATATTTTCTCATTTATAGGTGTGATATTGGCTCCAAAGCCGAAACCAGTTGTCAAATTTAATAAAGTAAAGATCCTGGCGTTCACAATCTGATCCGATATATAGGTCACGATTCTTCTCCTCAGGTCCGAATGACCTCATTTCGGAAAATTTATTTCCAGCGACGCATCCACTTATAGTCTCCAGGAAACGACGCAACATTCCACTCTTTATGAGATAAGCTTAAATATGCCTCAAATGTAGTAAAGTTACCGCTGTGTTAGGTATTATTCGATGCGTCATATTAATTCAGGGTGTTCCAAAACTATCCTTACAATTTTTATCACAAAAATGGCTCTGAGCACTATGGGGCTTAACATCTGAGGTCATCAGTCACCTAGAACGTAGAACTACTTAAACCTAACTAACCTAAGGACATCACACACATCCACGCTCGAGGCAGGACTCGAACCTGCGACCGTATTGGTCAATTTTTATCACATATTTACGTGTTTGTTTCTAAGTTTATCCCCGCAAAAGGTCCTAAATGAAAGTTAACTGGTTAGTTTCTGGGAAGGGCTTCGCAATGAAAACTAAGCGCTTGTCGTAAACTGAAGCAGTTTATGTCGGACTATTACTAATGAAGCAAAAGAGATAATTAGTTACAATAAGTGCATGTAGAATTTAAAAGGAAAGAATGTAGATCCTACAACATGCATCGCATGACATGATTTATATTAATAATAGCAAAATAAGAAACCTGGAAGCGACCAAAATAAGACTCAAAAGCTTGTGCCACACAACGGAAACTTATCAGCATGAAGCAACATCCTAAAAATGCAGATGATTATATCTACTATTTAAGGGTCACCTAACCGTGGGGAAATTGAAGAAAGTTAGGAATCTCAAAAAGTATGTAAAAATTGCGAATAAAGAACTTTTAATAGCTCTAGTCAAGCGAATAATTGATCTCAAAATAGCTCAAAACAATGTTCTTAAAAATGAAGTAGATTAAAATAAAAATGACGCTATGTGCTGTGGGGCTTGCTTTTTATTGAAAGGATGCAGAGTGGAATTAGATAATGGCAAGCTGCTTAGAAGATGGATTGTGCTACAGCCTGAACGTCACTTTCATTTTCCAGGTACAGCGAGTGGGCACCAGTCAGGGTGAGAAAAGAGCCAGGAATTGAACAGATACCAAATCCAAGTTCTTTTTCCTGAACTGCCCATAATCCACAACTCCACTTGGAGGGGTGACAGAACGCTACTACCAATGTGACAAACGAGAATGTGCGTTTACACACACACAAAAAAAGAGAACGCTACAGAAACTTCCATTCAAGCAGTACAAAAATGCATATTACGAGTCATTAAGTTGGTACTTGTACTGAACAGTCTCTGTCCATTGGTTAGCATGAGTCTGGTGGTGAGGGCAATACTTGGATATGACATTCCGTAAACTGGAGGGAAACCAATGAACTCCTTTACGTGTAAAGGGTTGCGCCAGTAGGTGGCTCTTTTTGACGTTCAGAACGAAATGCAAATTTGACACAGAAGTACCCACAGGGGAACGTTGTGGCAGGCCGCGGCACCGCACCTGTTGCGACAGCTAGAAACTGACCACACTAACGTTTTGGGAAACAGTACACTATCGCGAAAAATTAGTGCCTTCCAGGAGGCTGCCATTCCCTGCATGGAGACACCGTGAAAGGCTTCTGCTGGCCAAACGGTACATTGATGAACACTCCAGACTCACTCCCTTCCTGCGAGGAGTCGAGTAACTTTACACTTCCAGCGAAAGCACCATGCGACATGTGACTGTCATGTTTCAAGTTTTAGTACCGTTTGACCTCTGTCACTTGACTTGCAATATGTCGTCCAAAACCTTCCTAAGAATCGAGGCCGAATTAGGAGCCGCCCCATGACAGAGTTCATTGTGTGGACCATCTTATCACGCAGGATATCTAAGCGATATTCGAATTCCACACATGTCGGGCCTAGCACTTCCTCATTAACGTGTGCATTTCCTGCACGTCCCACACTGGGGCCTCGCAGGCAGCATCCTTCACAGAGGTCCAAAGAAAATAATCTAATGGGGTTATGTCTGGGGTTCTCCTCTGTCACTTGACTTGCAATATGTCGTCCAAAACCTTCCTAAGAATCGAGGCCGAATTAGGAGCCGCCCCATCCCGCTGCAATATGATATCAGGTTGCAGTTCTCCCACTTGTGGGAATGCAAACTTTTCCAACATGTCCAGATAAAAAGTCGAGGTTATGACGTCTTTGCAAATAAAAACGGTGCCACCACACGGTCATGGAACTGACTACAACACACCTTTACCTTTGGACTGGCGCGCACAAATTTCGTGCTAAGGTGAAGTTTCACAGAGCCCCAGATCGGCACATTGTATCGGTTTACCTTCCCAGACAAATGAAAGAAAGCCATTATCACCTTTTTCAAATAGTCTGAATTTCCGCTGATGCGACTCAGAATCTCAATTGCAAATAATTAGTGCTTTGGTCTCTCATCAGGCTGAAGTGCATGCAGTGGGTGCATGCTGCAGGCATGCAGCTTCAGTCTCTAAAGCAACACCCTGTGCACCGAAGTTAGTGGTAGCAGCAACTATCGAGGCGTTTGACGGGTTGACTTGGTTGGGCTCCAGGTAAATGCCTGTTGCACCCGTTTCGCATCTACATCACTCATGCACGGACGCCCAGAACTCTGTCTCTTCATGACGCTTTCGGATTCCTTGAACGTCGTCTGATGGTCCGACGTGATTGTGGTGTGCTTCTATTTGTTCCGATGTAGCTGAGAGTCTGATTTGGTTCTGTCAATCATTCCACGCACTGTGCCATCTGCAGGAATTGGAGTGGCGATTTTCGTCAATAACTAAACTGGAAAAAAATAAAAAATACAAAATGAACATTATGCCGCAACCTGCGCATTTCGACCTATCTCTGTTACTGACATATGCGTGATCAAAGTTGTAAAAAACATTTTAGATTAACCTGTACAATTCAGTGTCGTAGAAAACCACGAACCGTTGCATTATCTGCACCTATATGGAATATAATTTCATGTAGTCTGTAGTGTTGGCAGAAGAGCCAACACTGTTTTTCTAGAGGAGGCCAAATGCACGCGTTTAATTACACGCTGACTGGCGTGAGGTCTGGAACAGGACAATATCTTGAGAATGGCAAATAAAGTGCGTAGATGATGTAATACTTAACTTTAATCCACAATTGTAGAACATCTCTCGTTACGGTACATGCTTCATAATATTAATTATCAATTGAATACGGCGCCTTGCTAGGTCGTAGCAAATGTAGCTGAAGGCTATGCTAACTATCGTCTCGACAAATGAGAGCGTATTTGTCAGTGAACCATTGCTATGAACGTCGGCTGGACAACTGGGGCGAGTGCTAGTACGTCTCTCTAGACCTGCCGTGTGGTGGCGCTCGGTCTGCTATCACTGACAGTGGCGACACGCGGGTCCGACGTATACTACCGGATCGCGGCCGATTTAAAGGCTACCACCTAGCAAGTGTGGTGTCTGGCGGTGACACCACATAGTCAATCATAAATCACTAGTAGTCTGCTATAGGATTGTGGAAGGTCTAGCTCAGCTCTTACGACGCTGACCACATTTTCTCGGACTGTAAAACAATCAGATTTACTAGAAATTAACCACTGAGTATGGAAACCCGCCAGGGTAGCCGAGAGCGCTAATGCGCTGCTTCCTGGACTCGGGTAGGCGCGCCGGCCCGTGATCGAATCCGCCCGGCGGATTAGCGACGAGGGCCGGTATGCTGGCCAGCCCGAATGTGGTTTTAGGCGATTTTCCACATCCCGCTTGGTGAATACCAGGCTGGTCCCCACGTTCCGCCTCAGTTACACGACTCGCAGACATTTGAAAACTTTCACGCTACTGCATGGCTTACGCTAGACGCCCGGGGGGGGGGGGGCTCGGGGTGGCGGCAGGAAGGGCATCCGCCCACCCTCTGTAACTAACACTGCCAAATCAATAGCAACAAGGCCGACCCCGCATTGCAGCGGGACAAAGGCCCCGAGAAAGAAAGAAACAAAGAAAACCACTGAGCGTGGAATTCGCAGATACACTTATTTGTTTGCCAATGGCCTCCCAGACAGACTTAGATAAACAATATGCTGTATGTTTAAAGTTTCGTAGAGGCATGAACTATATTGTGGAAGGTTTCCTGGTAGCTGCAGAAGTCATAGTGGAAACTACAGAACGGTAATCGCATTCCTGAGGAAAACGTGGCCTGGAAGAGAACCCAGTGATCTAAATGTGCAGGCGTCTTACACACAGAGACTTACGCAATCAATCTCACAACGGACGCTGGTAATTACTACCCAAGAACATCACTTGTGCATCGTAGATCCATAGCAAGTCGTTATCCTACTGCATAAGGAGTAACCGAGGATAACTTACACAAGTGTGATACACCAGTATGTTCACTTGTCAGATCTCTTAAGGAACACAAGTGTCAGTCCTATATCAAAAATTGCACAACACCACACTCAACTTCCTAACCTTGGCCGACGCCGCCAAAACCAAGGGAATGCATTTACATTGATTACGTAGCTCAGTACCTAAACCCAACATACGCAGTCATTGTGGACGCTCTGTGTAATATGCACTCTACGGATTGTTGGGAAATTCCCGCCACAACTTCTAGTACATGCAGAGGGGAGTGAGTACATAATATTTTGAATAGTAACCCACGTCCGGAAACTTACCGTTTCCGTTCTACGACGGTTTCAGTTCAGAAGTGTAACTCATCCACTTCTGCTCGAGGAACTGAATTAGGTGTAACGCAGGTGTAACGCAGGCAACATTTCAAAAACAAACATAACGAAATCTCCATTTATCGCTTAAGCACATTTGATTATATTAACGCTTAAACATTACGTGTCTACACTGTTAGCTGTCCGCGGAGGCCGGGCGGTTCTGGGCGCTTCAGTCCGGACCCGCGCGACTGCTACGGTCGGAGGTTCGAATCCTGCCTCGGGCATGGATGTGTGTGATGTCCTTAGGTTAGTTAGGTTGAAGTAGTTCTAAGTCTAGGGGACTGATGACCTCAGATGTTGAACCCCATAGCGCTCGAAGCCATTTGAATTTTTTGTCTACAATGTTCAAAAACAAAACAGAATCCAGCATACTACACGTACAGAACAGCACTGATGCATTATTACGGCGTTCCGATGTGGTGATCACCAACGAAGCATATTCTCGTACACACTCTCCATCCGACCCGGTGTCTCTTCAATTTCTAGCGCAGCGGCAGAACTCGTGCCAGCAGATCTTCCGGGCTCTTACTAAAAATACTACGTACTTACTCGCCTCCACAAGTCCCAGAAATTTTTAATGGGAATTTCCGAACACCCTGTATCCAGAATATGAAAAATAACAATAAGAAAATAACAGTAGCAATGATTCGGAATAAGCCAAAGTATTTTTTCCATGGAACCTTACTGCAAAACGTCGTATCTGATATTGTGCCTCAATTCATCTCACATGACTTCGAGCAGTTCTGACAGTGAAATGAGTAACTCACCTGACATTGGTGCTTTCACATCGTCAGAATGATGTCCGCAGCTCGTCGTCTATTGGCTAGTGTTGCTGCCTGTGTATCACGGGGTCCCCGGTTCGATTCCCGGCGAGGTTGGGAATTTCTCTGCCCGGGGACTGGGTGTTTGTGTTGTCCTCATCATTTCATCATCATCATTCGTGACAGTGGCTAGATTGGATTGTATAAAAAATCGAATTGTAAAAATTGGGACTTTGTACGGGCGCTGACGATGTCAAAGAACAGAAATGAATTTTCCTACTCAGAGGCGGTGCTCTAGTTGTCTGCAGGCTCCTATTCTAGATACGTGCCCGGGTGAGACACTTAAAGGCAGCCGTCATCGCTGTTGTCTCTGCATCTGCCGCAAAGATAACTACAACGACGACCACAGCAACCGAACCCGATTCCTCTCCGATGCAGCGTTGTGTGTGAGGACACTCGGAAGGCGACCGCAGCCACAGCGGAGGAATGGCGAGGCGTGGCGCCGGAAGCAGACTGGCCACCAGGGAGAACCGACTTCAGCGCCAACGTAATCCGTTGCGACCCCGGTGATTACATCAGCCGCCCCGGCAACCAGCACTGCCATCGAGACACATCTCCGCCGCCGTCCTCACCTCCGACCCCGCCGCCCCAAACCACACTCTCTGCCTCGACAGATTTACTGCTCTCATCCGACGCGGCGTTATTGCAGACGACACCAGCACCCCAGGAGACACGAGACATCTTCTCCCGGTCCACATTTCCGCAGGCGCCACGACACGGAGGATCATTCGCCTTCGCGGTCAAAAGCAGTGACCATACCGGAACGTCATTTTATTCGTAAATGTAAACCACGACGGCACAGCGCCACCACTGAAACTCGCTACAGACCAGCTGCTCAACGACGTACGTTCGCGTCGTTACCCAGAACCCGCCAGCCTCTACATCACAACAAATTAGTTTCCTTTGATTTACGTCTATGGTCAAAAACTTTTTGTTAACAGATTACCGGTTTCGGTCTATAATGACCATCATCAGATCTGCAGCAAAAAATGGGAAAAACATAAATACACTCGCAGATTGTCTACAGCTTAAAAACAATACATAGACCGTAATGAAAAGTACTACTGACAGCCGGCCGGTGTGGCTGAGCGATTGTAGGTGCTTCAGTCTGGAACCGCGCGACCGCTACGGTCGCAGGTTCGAATCCGACCTCGGGCGTGGATGTGTGTGATGTCCTTGGGTTAGTTAGGTTTAAGTAGTTGTAAGTTCTAGAGGACCGATGACCTCAGATGTTAAGTCCCATAGTGCTCAGAGCCATTTGAGGCATTTTTACTACTGACAAATATATGCATTTGTGCTCTTTAAGTATGAAGAGGCACATCTGTTTCATAAAAACAAAGTCTTAATGAACTGCAGCTTTGCCGCTGCTGGTCTACCTTGTATAAGGTGTTAAAATAACAATAAAAAAATACTGCAGCCATAGTGGCATCGTCAAATGTTAAATGCAGAATCAGCACCAGCATCGTCAAATATATATAAATAACATCATATGCAGGAGTCGTGTTGTCGGTAGTACTACTGTTGAAAACTGCCGTACAGTAGCCACAAGATGTTTGTGTTGTAAGTTCACCAGATGTCGCTGATGTCGGCATACACTACTTTTCAATAATTAATTGAACAGCAAAAATAAAGGGGGATACAATAGTTGAAGTCTGTAATGAGCTTATAACGTATAAAAGGCATTACAGTAGTAAAAAGCAATAAAAAGAACAATAAAATTAAGACTTTTAAAAAGAGGAAGAGTTAAGAAACAGTAGTTGACATATGCTCTAGTGCCAACATTCTAGTAGATAATGACAAATATTAAACACATTTGAAAGTGAAGCGGGTAATATTAAACAACCATAAAACAAATCGCTAAAAAAGAAATGGAAGAAACCATAGTGGTGCAAATAATCAGCGCCCTCTGTTAGCGCTAACGCCAGAATTCCGCACAGGCGGGAAGTGGTTGGAGGAACGTGACCGCCAGAGATACCCTCGTACCCTGCGGCACTCCGTTGCAAGAAAAGAACAATAAAATTCACTAACAGTGCACGACCTACATTATCTGGCTAATGAAGTGTATGAAATGAACAGAGAAGGAACAAAAACACATTAGAGTCATGCGTGAAACGTACGGAAACGAAGTAAATATGTGAGGCACTCAATACTAGGTGAAATTATCAACAAACTATATATAACAGAGGCGTGCAGTGATTAGCGTAAAACATTGTCAAATAGAGCAAAGTAGGCGTTAGGCACAAAGTTATTGTGCCAGTTAAGCAGTTTTGTTGGTTCTTCATTTTTTTGCTTTATAAACTTCAAGGTCCTCTCACAAATTAAGAGCACGGCCTTTTTCCACTCTGTGAAGAACATGCATACAATTGTCAATGCTCCCTATGGGATGACCAGTTTCAGATAATGCTGTCCCAAAGCAGTTTTGTTCAGTGGCAGTGAGTATTCTTTAAACCTTAATTTAAAAGAGAGGCCTGTTTGACCGATATAATATTTGTCACAGTTACTGCAGTCGATCCTGTATACTCCAGAGCCATCGAATTTGTCATACTTCCCTTTTAGTTTATGTTTTATTCGCAGTTTTAGGGTGTTTTTAACCTGAAAGCCACATCTGACATCAGACTTTGCCAGTTCTATCTTGTGTGTGGATGCGTGTGCGCCTGCTATTTGTTAAACGTTTCTTTAGCCTACTGTAAGGGCGCGTGACGTCATTTATAGAAAAGCCGTTAGCTACCGCAATCTGCTTTAAAATGCTAAGTTCTTTACGTATTTAGTTTTCGTCCAAAGGTAGACGAAGGAGCCAGTGAACCATGGAAGCGAAGAAAGCTTTTTTGTATCGGGGAGGGTGGCATGAACAACAAATTAGGGCGATATATAAGATTCATATCAGCACACACTCCGCTGTAGAGTGAGAATCTCACTCTAGGGTGATATACAGTTGATGTCCACCTTCGTAACGGAACAATGCTGTAGAACTGGATATCGACAACTACGCAAACACAGAAGTGCACACACTCAAATATTCGCCGGCCGCGGTCGCCGAGCGGTTCTAGGCGCTACAGTTTGGAACAGTGCGACTGCTACGGTCGCAGGTTCGAATCCTGCCTCGGCCATGGATGTGTGTGATGTCCTTAGGTTAGTTAGGTTTAAGTAGTTCTAAGTTCTAGGGGACTGATGACCTCAGATGTTAAGTCCCATAGTGCTCAGAGCCATTTGAACCATTTTTGAACACTCAAATATTCAAAGCTATCCATTTTGATCGATGTCAGACACGCACTGACGGAAAAAAATCGCAACACCAAGAAGGAGTTGTATGGCAAACGAAAGATGGTAGGGATATTTTCACATCTCAAAGGTTATGCCTGTTAAGATTTCGTGGCATTCGAATAAGAGTGGCGCTAGTTCCCTTTGATGTTGATGTCAGTTAAGATTACCTTTAAGGCGACAAATACGTCATTATAAACACCTCACTTACTTTTAACGAGGTCATGTAACAGGGCTACGAGAAGTTGGATCTCAGTTCTTCGATATTGCTGAAAAACTTGGCGGGAATGTAGCCACTGTACATGGCTGCAGGTAGTGGTGGTTATTGTCTCGGCGTGCTCGATCACCATATCTGCCTCCAGTCGAGAACATATAGGAACATCATCGGATGACAACTTCAGCGTCATCCATAACCATCATTAACCGTGCCAGTACTGACCGACCATGTGCAATGGGCATATAACTCCATTCCACAAACTGACATCTGGCACCTATACAGCACAATGTATGCACGTCTGTACACTTGCATTCAACATTCTAGCGGTTATTAACGTACCAGCATTTCACATTTGCAGTGGCTTATCTCGCGCTTACATTAATATGTGATCGTGTGATGTTAATCACTTAAATATTTTACCCAGCCAAATGCATTCTCGAAATTTCATTATTCTACATTACTTACTTTTAGGTGTCGCGATTTTTTTCCGTCAGTGTGTGATCGATATCTGAGGACAGAGATGACAATTACCACAGTAAGATTATTGAAAGAATGCTAAGGAAGTACAATATCTTTAAGAATGACGAAAACCATCTCCTAAGATTTTATTGAGTATTGTTTGACTTCACCATGTTGAGTAGACGAAGGAGGTACTGAAGATACAGTGGATGTGCGAATAGTTTCTTACAGAAAGGAACAACAATCCGTTGTGTTGGACTCTGTAAGAAAGACGATGATCTTCAAGGAAAAACTTACTTTTAAGATTTCTGGAGTGGTTGTTCCTAGGCGAATCACGAAATGTATTACTTCTTCCTCAATATATTTCACGTATCGACTACGAATGACGAGAAATTTGGTTTATTCGAAGACTTACTGACAATATTCTTTCTCACGTCCATCTTCGAGTGCAGTAGGAATGAGAAAAACGATATTAGGACGCTATACAGGGAGTGTCTCGAAATTCGCGCACGGGCTCTGCTGCATGCGATGCTGCGTTGGATTTTACACAAAAATACTCTTTGTAAAAATGTCATAATGTTGGAAGAAAAGCTTTGGCGAAGTATGTAACGTGAAAACACTGCAGGGTGGAAAACGTGGTTTGGAGCTAATCTCAAAGCTAACAAACAACAGGCACAGCTCCGTATCATAGCTGAAAGGGATAGCATTGCAGTTCGAACATATGAAGTCCGGATCCATAAAATTCCATTAGGTGTAGGGTTTAATTTTTTGTATTACTTGTTTATCTAGTTCGGCATGTGATGTGAATTTGCCATCAACATTATTTCCCTTCCAACATTCTTTACTCTTGATTTTTTATATATATATATATATATATATATATATATAAAGTATGTTAAATACAAGTTTCAGTGTTATTGCAGTAGCATAACTTACACAGTGAAAAAAATTTAAATTTATTGGAAGAGGAATAAACGTGCAAAATACTGGAAGCGACTACATCAGATTACAATCGGTGGAAAGGAAGGTTTCTGTGGAGGGCTATACGTGCTTCTGAAAGCTGAATCATCTGACTACGAACTCTCTGTTACAAACCGGCACCAATGATAGTTACAACTGTTTGTAGGTGTGCTGTTCATTCAAATACAGTGTTTGATTGGTTCCTGCCGTAGTCTCAAAGGTGTTGTTAAAGTCAAACATGTGCGTCCTATGCTGCAGATCGAAGTTAACTGTAGTGCTTCAGTTTTTTAACATAGTTGTTTTGAATCAACCTCCTACAATGTTGCTTGATCGTGTGCTTTATAAGAATTTTCCTCGCAAATGGTGGATCGTAAGTTGTTTTATTGAGATTATTTTTGTTTTAAACTCAAACTGCTGTACAAATGGGACACACTTCCTGTAGTCTACGAGGCAAAATACGTTGAACAGTAGAGTTGGATTGTATGTTTACGTGACGAGAAGTTTGCTGTGTGGTGCACTGAAACTCGCCAAAAAAGTATAAAGAAAAGAATGTTTTGGAAGCCTGTTGCACCTCTCTGGGTTGATGATAATGTATCAAGTTGCTTAGTTGCGAGAACTTTCCTTTAAATGGGTAGCGACAATGCAGAGGCGCCCATTCAAAGGTGGGGCAAGTGATATTTCTTTTTAAGTGTCGCTAGGGGGAATAATATCTTTCTCAAATGCTCTTTCCTGAAGTTAAAATTTCTGCAGACTGGGAAGGTCCCAGAAATTACCATAGTTTTCTCATTTGTTTCCATCAAGTACGAGGGCACTTTCTCGCTCTGATGGAGGGCAAAAGGTATAGTATGTTCTTGTCGCCAACTATGCTGGGCGCCAGACCTCAGAAATGCTGACACTGCTGAAGAAATGCATTTATGTATGTTCTTATCCACGATCACATCGCAGATATATTACTTTTACTCCGCACGTCCGTTTTCATTCCTCAAAAATAAAAAAGAAAGTAAATAAAATATTATTAATTCCTAAAGGTCAACGAGATACCAATGAGGGCAATAGCTCAGATTTGAAAATATCTTGGAACTAATTAATTGCGAGAAAATACTAGACAGGAGAGGCATACAACATTATTTACTAAGAGTAATTCAACAAACATACCAGGACCCCAAAATTTTCGCTGCCAGAGAAGTAAATGTAAAACGAATTAGACTTACGAAGAGGATGCAGTTTGTCTCCTATATTTTTTACTACGTAAGTTGACGATGTATTGAAACAATGGCTAAAAGAAGGTGAGTTTTACATACATAATCTTAGCCAACGAAATAATCTAATAACACTCTTTGCGGACAACGCACTTCTAAGAGTTGACAATAAGAATAACCTTCAACAAGAAATTATGAACGAAATACGAACTCGATCCAAATAGAAAGGTCATAGCTTTTAAAGGTCAAGACCTGGTCTCAAGCAAAATTTTAATAAACGAACAGAAAAGAGGGATAGCGAATGAATTCAGTTCTTGAGAAATAACGTCCCCTTCACAAACGTAAAAGTCATACCGTAAAAAGTTGAAAACGTCAGTCATATTAATGGGACCATATATACAACACTGAATAAAATTGTGAGGAAAGAAACCCTAAGGAAGTTCCAGAAGCAGTGACAATACCATCTGCGGACTATAGCAGTAAGGCTTGGCCAATAACAGCTGGAAAGGGACAAAGAAAACAAAAATGCAGAAATGATGTTTTTAAGATAAGATAGATAAGATAGACTGTTTGATATAAGAAATACACTCTATGAAAACAAAAATAAAAAGAAAACGACGCACTATGAAGAAAGTATCCGAATGGGACGAAAATCGGTAGATACACTATGTGATCAAAAGTATCCGGACACCACCAAAAACATACGTTTTTCATTTTAGGTGCATTGTGCTGCCACCTACTCCTAGGTGCTCCATATCAGGGACCTCAGTAGTCATTAGACATCGAAAGAGAGCAGAATGGGGCGTTCCTCGGAACTCACGGACTTCGAATGTGGTCAGATGATTGGGTGTCACGTGTGTCATATATCTGTACACGAGACTTCCACACTCCTAAACATCCACTGTTTCCGATATTATAGTGAAGTGGAAACGCGAAGGGGCACGTAAAACACAAAAGCATACAGGCCGACCTCATCTTTTGACTTACAGAGACCACCGACAGTTGAAGAGGGTCGTAATGTGTAATAGGCAGACAGCTATCCAGACCATCACACAGGAATTCCAAACTGCATTAGGATCCACTGTGACAGTTAAGCGGGAGGTGATAAAACTTGGATTTCATGATCGAGCGGCTGCTCATAAGCCAAACATCACGCCCGTAAATGCCAAACGACACCTCGCTTGGTGTAAGGAGCGTAAACATTGGACGATTGAACAGTGGAAAAACGTTGAGTGGAGTGACGAATCACGGTACATAAGGTGGCGATCCGATGGCAGGGTGTGGGTATGGAGAATGCCCAATGAACGTCATCTGCCAGCGTGAGTAGTGCCAACAGTAAAATTCGGAGTGGCGTTATGGTATGGCTCTGAGCACTATGGGACTTAACATCTGAGGTCATCAGTCCCCTAGAACTTAGAACTACTTAAACCTAAGTAACCTAAGGACACCACACACATCCATGCCCGAGGCAGGATTCGAACCTGCGACCGTAGTAGTCTCGCGGTTCCGGACTACAGCGCCTAGAACCGCATGGCCAACGCGGCCGGCTGTTATGGTATGGTCGTGTTTTTCATGGAGGATGGCTTGCACCCCTTGTTGTTGTGGCACTATCACAGCACAGGTCTACATTGATGTTTTAAACACGTTCTTGCTTCCCACTGCTGAAGAGCAATTCGGCGAAGGCGATTGCATCTTTCAACACGATCGAGCACCTGTTCATAATGCACGGCCTGCGGCGGAGTGGTTACACGACAATAACATCCCTGAAATAGACTGGCCTGTACAGAGTCCTGACCTGAATGCTATAGAACACCTTTGAGATGTTTTGGAACGCCGACATTGATACCTATCCTCAATACAGCACTCCGTGAAGAATGGGCTGCCATTCCCCAAGAAACATTCCAGCACCTGACTGAACGTATGCCTGCGAGAGTGGAAGCTGTCATCAAGGCTAAGGGAGAGCCAACACCATGTTGAATTCCAGCATTACCGACCGTGGGTGCCACGAATTTGCAAGTCATTTTCAGCCAGGTGTCCGGATACTTTTGATCACATAGTGTATGATGTACATGTACAGAAAAATAATTGATAATAATTTCAGAAAAATTAGATGATTAATTTAAAAGAAAGTGCTCCACAAACTGCGCAAGTCAATAACGCGTCGATCCACTTCTGGCCGTTATGTATACAAATATTCGGATTGGTATTGATTAGCAGAGTTGTTGGATGTCCTCCTGAGAGATATCGTGCCAAATTATGTCCGATTGGCCCTTTAGATAGTCAAAATCTCGAGCTGTTTGGACGACTATGCCCATAATGTTCCAAACATTTTCAGTTGGGGAGAGTTCTGGCAACCTTGCTGGCCAGTCTCCAGACTCGTCTTTGCTGGTCATCGGGACTCAGATTGAAGCGAGACTCATCACTGAACACAGTTTTTCTCCAGTCAATGAAATTCCAGGCCGAAGACGTGTTTGTAGACTCCCCAGACAGCACGTGGATATCAAACTGCATGTCGCCCACCGCACGGCCCGACAAGCTGGACTGATGGTATGATGTGACACTTATTTTTATAGCAGGATCCGTTTGGTTGTCATCCCTGGCACCCTTAGGGCATAGCGGTACGTCGACAATATTCTACTCGCAGATTTGCTGCCCTTCACCGTAAGCCATCCTGGACTTATATTCCAGAAAGATTAAGTCCGCCCACCCACCGCGAGATTTGTAGTGTTTGTGTTCGTTCTTGCCAAACCCTACGTTGGCCGGCTAGGTCGCCTGATCTCTCCCCAATTCCAAGCCGAATAACTGCGTGCGTAAGACCAACAGATGGACCAGCGCGTTGTTGACTTGCACAATAAATCATAAAATTTTCCTGAAATAATAATCATTTGTTTGTCTGCACATGTGCATCACATCTACCAGTTTCCGTTCTATTCGGATAATTTCTTTGTAGTGTGTTTTTTTTTGTCTTACAGGGGAACTACACCAGTTCGAACGGATAAAACAATAGCTGTACAGACTGTACGAGCAACGTGCGTTAGGTGAAGTGCAGGTACTGACGTCTAACATGAGTAGGATGAATCCAATTAATCCTGTAATTTGTGTGAACCTGTTGCGCGGAAAGGTGCGTGGAACTTACGCACGGGTAATGAGGATGTAAGTGGAGTGGAGGATGAGCCGTTTGCGAGCATATTATGTGACATCGTCATGAAAAAATACTATAGGAGTTTAACAGAAATACATACTGACACATTGGATAGGAATAGTGATCGTTAAGTCCGACGGCGGAGAAAAAACTGCACATGGGTATGAGAGCTCCAACGGTTCTGGAACGTCCTCTCCAGCAAATGAAGGAATTGCAAGTCAAAGTGAATAACCACCTTCATCCACAAAACTATCACGACGCACTGTGCAGTGTATTGATAATCAGACAGCTGTAGGGTGCTTTCCGTGCAAATATCGAAATAGGGCCTGTGACGAGGCTGGAGGACCTGTATGCGCAACATACAGGCAGTTATGTGAACGACAAATCGAACCCACGGAATATGAAATCACGGAAAACGTTCACAAATACAGCATGTATCCGACACAACAACCACCACCTTAAATATAGGTAAAAATTATAAAATGGAAACTATAGTTAGGAATAAGTATGTCATCATAACCGGAACCAGAGTTTGGTGCTGTGCGGTCGCCTGGAGGCAACACATGGGCCTTTTGCCAATTGTGGACCTACAAACAAGCAAACTACCGTTGCTTCATTCGTGTGATACAATTCAGCACAGACATTTTCAGAACACAGACTACATCGATGATGCATGTGTGCAGGGCACCATATTATACTATGCAGCCAGACAATTCAAACTTGACATGTACCAATGAGCCGTATTTCAAACCGGGATGTTGCCCAGAATGGAGGAGCTTGAAGCGGAAGTTTTCCATCTAGATACTGATAATTCGTGCGCACATGTAGACACATCGAAACATCAAAGGAATAATCGTAGAGCTCGGTACCAGAACACTGAAATTAATGAAACAGCCATGCACCTGGATATGTAATATCTCCTGACTCACACTAACGCAGACAATAGCACACAATAAAATTTTATGAGGAGTACATTAGTAGTCATAGGACTTAGTAGGCTTCTGGACGAAGTAGAAGCAGATGTACTCTATCTCCAGGAACAATATGGGCGTGATGGAAAAAAATTCCAGTGATTCTAAAACATTAAATGACAATCATAGAGGCAAAAGATGCAAATACTGCGATAGTAGTAAACGACCTACACGGGAGAAAAGATCACACAGCTCTCTTCTGAGCACATAGCCAAGGCTGAAATCATCACGGTCGCGACACGTGGATAATCACACCAACGTACGCACAATACTCGTATGACATTGAACTATTTGCAGACCTAATCCGAGAAGTTACACAATTTTCCATAGGCAGAAGACTACCTATAGTCACAGACATTAACATCCACTCTACGCTCTATTATGCTGATAGAAATGATACTAGCGGTGATGCACTGATGAGCCAAAACATTATGACCACCTGCTTGATAGTTTGTTTGTCCGTCTTTGCAATGAGATACATCACTGATTCAGTGTATCAGCGATGCGACAGTCTGTTGGTAGGTTCATGGAGTTATGTGGCATTACGTGTCTACGCAGGGGTCATGTACTTCACGAAAATAATGGGTCCCTGATTTGCGTACGCGGTGATGGCACCAGATAGCGACCCAGGATTTACATCAGGTAAATTTGGTCTCTCAGACATCAACGTGAGTTCACTGTAATGCTTCTCAAACCACTGCAGCACGGTTCTCGCTCCGAGACACGGAACATTATACTGCTGAAAGAGGTCATTGCCATCGGGGAAGACATCAAGCACGAAGGGATGCAGGTGTATCACAGACGTCAGCGTGTCTTCCATCACTTCCACAGGTCCCATGCAATCACAGGAGAATGTCTTTCACAGAATAATACTGCTCCCATCAGTCTGCGTCCGTAGTGCACTGCACGTTTCGAATCGCCTTTTCCTTCGATGACGGCATTTGTGGAGACGACCATCTGCCTAGTGTAACAAAAATACGATTCGCTCGAAGAGCCGACACGTTTCCATAGATCGACAATCGAATCCCAATGGTCCCGTACCCACTGAAATCGTATTTGACGATGTCGTTGTGTCAACATGTGAACACAAGGTGTGGTCTGCTGCGGAGCTCCATGTTCAACAATACGATGAACGGTGTGGCCCGAAACGCTTGTGCGTGTACCAGCATTGTGCTCAGTCGGCAGACATGTCACAGATCATCATCACCTATACTGCTATACAGAACAGACAAGCCTCCGACCCCCACTTTCTATGAAGAATCGTGGACGTTTACATCTTTCCGTGGGTGCTCACGACAGTAGCTCGTGAATATTCGACCAGCTTCGCCGTTTTCGGGTCACTCGTTCATAGACTCAGAGTAATAATGATCTGTCCTTTGTCAACGTCGGTTATCCCAATGGATATCCCCATTTGCAGCCGTTATCTTCGCTATGGTGAACCCCGTCCGTGTCGGCTCCGCTTATATACTTGTGTTACCGCGGCAAGTGCCCGCAACGCCAGCAGGCGGCATCAACGTCGTGGAGGGCAGTGGTCATAATGTTTCGGATTATCAGTGTATAATAGCTGATATCGTAACTGAGTGGAACATTTTTGCACTAAACAAGGCAGGACAAGAACAAAAATATTGTGCTTAAACTCACTAGAGCACATAAGAAATGGAAGTACTGGCCAATGCAATAAACAGTGACCACAGTACCACAATCCTTCACACAGGCACGTGCATGAACACACATACCACGACCTCGTAAAATCAGCGGTTACTTCTAGGTAGGGTAAACTGGAAGAAGATTAGAGACAGAGTAGAAGATTTTCCACTACACCCATTCCAAGACAGCATAGACTACAAAACGCATCTTTCAACAGAATTACTCCAAAGAGGGCAGTCAGCAACCATTGCGAGAGAAAACCAGGCGAAAAGACGAACCACCATGGTCTACAAAGTTGACAAGACTACGGAAAGATTCAAGTGACAAAAGAGGATACTACCATAAAGCCAAGACAGCAAAAAAACGACAGCACAGACTTGAACTGTACCTTGACACAAAACAAAAATACAGAAAAGAATTAGCCGGCCAGGGTGACCGAGCGGCTCTAGGCGATACAGTCTGGAACCGCGCGACCGCTATGGTCGCACGTTCGAATCCTGCTTCGGGCATGGATGTGTGTCATGTCCTTGGATTAGTTAGGTTTAAGTAGTTCTAAGTTCTCGGGGACTGATGACCTCAGAAGTTAAGTCCCCTAGTGCTCAGAGCCATTTGAACCATTTTGAACCAGAAAAGAACTAAACAAAACAAGACAAGACCATTGGGACAACTTTGTTAAAAACACTACTACACATCAACGTATGGCGAGAAACATTTAGGTTAGAGACAGAACGAATGGAGCCTGACCCGCCAGGGTGGCCGAGCGCCCTAACACGTTGCTTCCTGGACTCGGGTAGACGTGTCGGTACCTGATCGAATTCGCCCGGCGGATTAATGACGAGGGCCGGTGTGCCGGCCAGCCTGGATGTCGTTTTTAGGCGGTTTTCCACATCCTCCTAGGTGAATAGCGAGCTGGTCCCCACGTTCCGCCACAGTTACACGCGTGACAGACATTTGAAACACGTCCGCGCTATTTCCCGATTTACGCTAGACGCAGACAGCTGGGGTACACTGATTCCATCCTGGGGGGTACGGGGTGGCGGCAGGAAGGCCATCCGGCCATCCCTAACACTAACACTGCCAAATCCGTTGTAACCACGCCGAACCTGCGATCGCTGCGGGACTATGGCGTAAGCGAAAGAAAGAAAGAAACAGAACGAATGGAGACTGCAACAGTTCTGTCAACATTAAAATGGGCAGAGGGAACGATGACACAAGGCTGGAGATGCTCGACGAAGGTTCTGCTGAGCAAGCTCCTCCCTAATGATGAAGAAATAGACGATCAACAACACCATGGGGATTTATGTGACTAAATGACCAATTTTTACGCAAATAGCGGTGTTATTATCTCTTTCGCCCGTGGTGAGGTACCGCAGGCGATAGCTAGACTTGAAAATAGAAAGGTGACCGGCCCATGTGGAATACATTGCAAACTCTTAAAAATTCTATCACACAGATCACCCTCTTTCTAACGGACTTGCTAAACGACGTCTTACAACAAGGAGGAGTCCCTACTCTTTGGAAAGCAGCCAACGTAGTCATTATTAAAGATAGGGACCCAACTGACCCCAAAACGTACAGGCCAATCTGCCGCATAAACGCGTTGGATAAGATACAGGAGTGGCTCCTTTGTGATCTACTACAATCACAAATGCAGCCCTTTGGCCTAAGTTCACACCAATACGGTTTCATGTCAAAAAGATCAATAGATGATGCTATCAATCGCCCATTAGAAATAATACACACGACAAATGCAGTTGCAATTCTAATCTACATCGCAGGTGCTTTCGATAACCATCCCTCGGCTGCGTTGTTCACTGGGTTGAACTACCAAATGCCCTGTATAACAGCTTACTAGATTATTGCAAAAATAAGACAGCAGAGTGGGAAGCAGGACGCCAGAAAGTAGTCAATAAAATAACGAAAGGCAGCCCGCAAGACTCAATCTGCGCGCCAATAGTTTTGGATGCGGATGACAGGGTAAAGGGTTAGTTGTTTATGTAGATGACTTATTAGTTGTTGTATCAGCAAATTGTGGAGTACACCTATAAAAAAACTACACGGAACAGCTGCAAACAAAATAGTGTATCTATTACTCAAAGAGCAATGAAACGAAACCAAATTTTTAAACTGGATAACAGTAACGTAAAGAGGAAATAAGTAAGGCAATATTTAGGAACAGATATTGGCGAACGACTTACTTTCAATGTGCAGGCCAGACTGGCGAGTGACAAAGCGACGAAACTGATGCACAAACTTGCAACGGTAAACACCACACAATACGTGGTTCCTTTGAGGACGCTACGAACGTATCACACAGCTCTAGTGGAAGCCATAGTGTGCCTTGCACAAAGTTCTTGGGCGCACCGCCTGTGCCTAGGGACCTAGAGGAGCATTCTTATAAGAATGTCGGCTGCTTTTGGCATCACATCAGTTGAAGCCTTGTCTGTGGTTCTGTGGACCTGATCCATTGACATTACTACAGAGCGGCAGGCACGACAGGGTTCGTGAAATAACAGGGGAAAACGTTGTAGACATGCTTCAACGAAACAGCTGGCGCCTTGACACATGGCAACGGAAGTGGGAGGCGGCTGACAAAGGCTGCCGTCTCTTCTTCTTCCCCAGTATACGAGAACGACTGACGCTGAAGCACGCGGATCCAAGCCGTGGCATGGTTCACTCTTTGACCGGCCACGGCCCGTACCCGGCGCTACGTGTATATGTGAGACATGTAGGTGTCCTGAACACGTGGTATACATTTCAGCACCCTCACACAGGTAAGACCCTTAACAGAATGCAATGACATCAAAGAAACGTTTCGGGACCAAGATAAAGTGTGTGCCCTAGGAAACATCGCCAATAAGGTTTCAAGAACACTGCATGACGTCTGTAGACAAAAAAATCTGTACGGCATATCTCGCATAAAAACAAACAACAGAATCCTCGGGAGGACACAAACTCAGTCACAGCCATAGACGCTGATGTAAACGCAGACACAGAAAGTGACACACAAAGGTCACATTTCGTAATAAGTAACGGAAAGTCATCGAGTAAAACAGGTGTAATATCTGGTGATCCCCAAAGAAGTTTTACAGGCCCTCTGTTGTTCCTGATCTACATAAACGATTTGGTGACAATCTGAGCAGCCCTCTTAGACTGTTTGCGGATTATGCTGCAATTTACAGTCATGTAAAGTCATTAAATGATCAAAAGAACTGCAAAATGATTTAGGCAAGATATCTGTATGGTGCAAAAAGCGACAGTTGACTCTAAATTATGAAAAGTGTGAAGCTATCGACATGAGCACTAAAAGGAATCCTCTACATTTCAATTACACATAAGTCACACCAATCTAAAGGCTGTAAACGCAACTAAATACTTAGCAAATTAAAGCTATGAATAAGTTAAACTGGAACGATCACATAGATAAGTTGTGGGGAAAGCAGACCAAAGACTGCGATTTATTGGTAGAACACTTAGAAAATGTAAATAGACAGCTTACAGTACGCTTGTCTAGCCGTCTTCTCGAGTATTGCTGTGCGGTGTGGGGTTCGCATCAGATACCATTGACGGAGGACATTGATAACGTTCAAAGAAGGGCGTCTCGTTTTGTATTATCAGTAAATGAGGGAGAGAGGTCCACACATATGATACACGATTTGGGGTGACAGTCATTAACAGAAAGACATTTTCACAGTGGCAGGACCTGCTCATGAGATTTCAATCACCATCTGTCTTCTCAGAGTGTGGAAATATTTTGTTGGCGCTCACCCACATAGGAAGAAATGATCATCAAACTGAAACAAGAGAAATCAGAACTTGCACGAAAAGATTTCAGTGTTCGTTTTTTCCCGCGCGCTGTTTGAGAGTGGAACGGTAGAGAAGTACCTTAAACGTGGTTCGATGAACCCTCTGCCAGGCACTTAATTGTGAATTGCACACTAATTATGTAGGTGTAGGTGTAGATAAGGAGTTGTTGTTGTTGTTGTGGTCTTCAGTCCTGAGACTGGTTTGATGCAGCTCTCCATGCTACTCTATCCTGTGCAAGCTTTTTCATCTCCCAGTACCTACTGCAACCTACATCCTTCTGAATCTGCTTAGTGTATTCATCTCGTGGTCTCCCTCTACGATTTTTACCCTCCACGCTGCCCTCCAATACTAAATTGGTGATCCCTTGATGCCTCAGAACATGCCCTACCAACCGATCCCTTCTTCTGGTCAAGTTGTGCCACAAACTTCTCTTCTCCCCAATCCTATTCAATACTTCCTCATTAGTTACATGATCTACCCATCTAATCTTCAGCATTCTTCTGTAGCACCACATTTCGAAAGCTTCTATTCTCTTCTTGTCTAAACTATTTATCGTCCATGTTTCACTTCCATACATGGCTACACTCCATACGAATACTTTCAGAAATGACTTCCTGACACTTAAATCAATACTGGATGTTAACAAATTTCTCTTCTTCAGAAACGCTTTCCTTGCCATTGCCAGTCGACATTTTATATCCTCTCTACTTCGACCATCATCAGTTATTTTGCTCCCCAAATAGCAAAACTCCTTTACTGCTTTAAGTGCCTCATTTCCTAATCTAATTCCCTCAGCATCACCCGACTTAATTAGACTACATTCCCTTATCCTTGTTTTGCTTTTGTTGATGTTCATCTTATATCCTCCTTTCAAGACACTGTCCATTCCATTCAACTGCTCTTCCAAGTCCTTTGCTGTCTCTGACAGAATTACAATGTCATCGGCGAACCTCAAAGTTTTTATTTCTACTCCATGAATTTTAATACCTACTCCGAATTTTTCTTTTCTTTCCTTTACTGCTTGCTCAATATACAGATTGAACAACATCGGGGAGAGGCTACAACCCTGTCTTACTCCCTTCCCAACCACTGCTTCCCTTTCATGTCCCTCGACTCTTATAACTGCCATCTGGTTTCTGTACAAATTGTAAATAGCCTTTCGCTCCCTGTATTTTACCCCTGCCACCTTTAGAATTTGAAAGAGAGTATTCCAGTCAACATTGTCAAAAGCTTTCTCTAAGTCTACAAATGCTAGAAACGTAGGTTTGACTTTCCTTAATCTTTCTTCTAAGATAAGTCGTAAGGTCAGTATTGCCTCACGTGTTCCAGTGTTTCTACGGAATCCAAACTGATCTTCCCCGAGGTTGGCTTCTACTAGTTTTTCCATTCGTCTGTAAAGAATTCGTGTTAGTATTTTGCAGCTGTGACTTATTAAGCTGATAGTTCGGTAATTTTCACATCTGTCAACACCTGCTTTCTTTGGGATTGGAATTATTATATTCTTCTTGAAGTCTGAGGGTATTTCGCCTGTTTCATACATCTTGCTCACCAGATGGTAGAGTTTTGTCAGGACTGGCTCTCCCACGGCCGTCAGTAGTTCTAATGGAATATTGTCTACTCCGGGGGCCTTGTTTCGACTCAGGTCTTTCAGTGCTCTGTCAAACTCTTCACGCAGTATCGTATCTCCCATTTCATCTTTATCTACATCCTCTTCCATTTCCATAATATTGTCCTCAAGTACATCGCCCTTGTATAGACCCTCTATATACTCCTTCCACCTTTCTGCTTTCCCTTCTTTGCTTAGCACTGGGTTTCCATCTGAGCTCTTGATATTCATACAAGTCGTTCTCTTATCTCCAAAGGTCTCTTTAATTTTCCTGTAGGCGGTATCTATCTTACCCCTAGTGAGATAGGCCTCTACATCCTTACATTTGTCCTCTAGCCATCCCTGCTTAGCCATTTTGCACTTCCTGTCGATCTCATTTTTGAGACGTTTGTATTCCTTTTTGCCTGTTTCACTTACTGCATTTTTATATTTTCTCCTTTCATCAATTAAATTCAATATTTCTTCTGTTACCCAAGGATTTCTACTAGCCCTCGTCTTTTTACCTACTTGATCCTCTGCTGCCTTCACTACTTCATCCCTCAAAGCTACCCATTCTTCTTCTGCTGTATTTCTTTCCCCCATTCCTGTCAATTGCTCCCTTATGCTCTCCCTGAATCTCTGTACAACCTCTGGTTCTTTTAGTTTATCCAGGTCCCATCTCCTTAAATTCCCACCTTTTTGCAGTTTCTTCAGTTTTAATCTACAGGTCATAACCAATAGATTGTGGTCAGAGTCCACATCTGCCCCTGGAAATGTCTTACAATTTAAAACCTGGTTCCTAAATCTCTGTCTTACCATTATATAATCTATCTGATACCTTTTAGTATCTCCAGGGATCTTCCATGTATACAACCTTCTTTCATGATTCTTAAACCAAGTGTTAGTTATGATTATGTTGTGCTCTGTGCAAAATTCTACCAGGCGGCTTCCTCTTTCATTTCTGTCCCCCAATCCATATTCACCTACTATGTTTGCTTCTCTCCCTTTTCCTACACTCGAATTCCAGTCACCCATGACTATTAAATTTTCGTCTCCCTTCACAATCTGAATAATTTCTTTTATTTCATCATACATTTCTTCAATTTCTTCGTCATCTGCAGAGCTAGTTGGCATATAAACTTGTACTACTGTAGTAGGTGTGGGCTTCGTATCTATCTTGGCCACAATAATGCGTTCACTATGCTGTTTGTAGTAGCTTACCCGCATTCCTATTTTCCTATTCATTATTAAACCTACTCCTGCATTCCCCCTATTTGATTTTGTGTTTATAACCCTGTAGTCACCTGACCAGAAGTCTTGTTCCTCCTGCCACCGAACTTCACTAATTCCCACTATATCTAACTTCAACCTATCCATTTCCCTTTTTAAATTTTCTAACCTACCTGCCCGATTAAGGGATCTGACATTCCACGCTCCGATCCGTAAAACACCAGTTTTCTTTCTCCTGATAACGACATCCTCTTGAGTAGTCCCCGCCCGGAGATCCGAATGGGGGACTATTTTGCCTCCGGAATATTTTACCCAAGAGGACGCCATCATCATGTAATCATACAGTAAAGCTGCATGCCCTCGGGAAAAATTACGGCTGTAGTTTCCCCTTGCTTTCAGCCGTTCGCAGTACCAGCACAGCAAGGCCGTTTTGGTTATTGTTACAAGGCCAGATCAGTCAATCATCCAGACTGTTGCCCTTGCAACTACTGAAAAGGCTGCTGCCCCTCTTCAGGAACCACACGTTTGTCTGGCCTCTCAACAGATACCCCTCCGTTGTGGTTGCACCTACGGTACGGCTATCTGTATCGCTGAGGCACGCAAGCCTCCCCACCAACGGCAAGGTCCATGGTTCATGGGGGGGAGATAAGGAGTATAACACCTAAAATAGATAAATAAGATAATTATGAGGAAAGCAGACATAGTATGTGATCGGTTCATGTATCCAAACTGCTCTTTAAATATGACAACTAAATAAATGGTTCAAATGGCTCTAAAGCACTATGGGACTTAACATCTGAGGTCATCAGTCCCCTAGACTTAGAACTACTTAAACCTAACTAACCTAAGGTCATCACACACATCCATGCCCGAGGCAGGATTCGAACCTGCGACCGTAGCAGTCGCGCGGATCCGGACGGAAGCGCCTAGAACCGCTCGGCCACAACGGCCGGCAACTAAATAATGTAAAGGAAAATGATTAATACAAGAAATGAAACAATCATTACATCTAAGGGATACATCATATGGGGAGACGAGGCCCTCCCGCCCATGGCACTGCTCAAGGGAAACAGCATCATGTACACAAACGCACAACATAAGGGCATACATATAACATGTAGATCTGCTTCTAGATACCAACACAAACAGTGTAAAGGGTACGAACTACATAAGCACATAAAATATGTAATAAGCAGTACTAGTTCTTAGATAGTAGAAACAAATACACACATAATCACTCATTAAATATTTAATTCAGTAATACAAGAAGACACAATTTTGTTTGCTACTTCAGACAGGCTCGATGTTTCTGCCGAGGCCCTCCCACCTGGAATAGTAACAACACGAACCATAATTTATATGTTTCTGTCTTATTTTAACAGTAAAAGGAAATTTACAGATAGGGTCTTTCCCGTCTCTCTATTATTTTTTTCCTAAATTACTAACATTTATTATTGTGACACGTGGCTATTACCATCGTTTTCTTGCTCGAAACAAGTTTTGCTGGTAATGTGGAACATTATACTATTACATGTAAAGCTGTGTAATGTACGACCTGTTTTCTAAAACAGCAGGCAGCAGTCTTTAAATATGATTTAATCGCGGTTACCATTCTTACAGAAAACTTATGAGCCATTATAGCTGCGTCGGTTAGAAATCCTACTTCTAGATAATGTTAGATTATGCGGAGTGCAAAACGCAAGACCCTCTTCAGTTCAAGGAAAGAAAAACATCAGAATTGAAGGCTGTAAAAGAATCTTTCAGAGAACAGTTGGAAAAAGACAGAGACTGTGATCAGCAGTCCACTATTGGCACATTCAAGCATGGCCTCTGGATGCTGACAGGGCAGTTGCCCTAGACGATTTTAAAACTTCTCTGCATTTCGGCAGTGGCTTCAAGAAAAATATAACGTTTCGTCCAGGCATATTACTACGGTCATGGCGCGCAAAGAGATTGAAGAAGACCACGTTATTAGAAAGACAGTAGGAACATTTGTGGAAGATGTAAATATGTTATTTAAAGACAAAAACATTGTTAAGGTACACGCGTGGAATAATGACCAGAGTCAATTTTTTATTGAACTATTGATTCTGCAATGATACCACACAAAGTTGAGAAATCAACGGCTTATGTGGTGCAATCTGTTCATAGTGATGCAGACAGTTACACGATAGATACGGCTGTGTCGATGGATGGTAGATTAGCGAACAAACTTGACTTTCGTTTGGAGGAAACACAGGGGACCTTGTCCCCAGGTATCAAAGACGCTCGTAGCAATGTGTCCACTGAACATCCATTCTGAAGCGAGTAAAAGTGGAAAAATGACCAAAGAGCGCATGCTAAACTTCTTGAGTTCGGTCCCTTGTGAACATGTTGGTGAGAATGGTCTATTACATTGTGATTCATGATCACGGCACAATGACTGCAGTCTAATAGAAGAATGTTTTCCCAACAAGAATATCACGTTACGGATACTGCCACCATAGACAACCAAATACTGCCAGCCTCTGGATGAATTAGGTTGGTGCATAAATTCGCAGCCTTTTTTGTTTTTCATATTGGTATTCTGGTTGCTATAGGGTTATTTATCGATTGTCATTTTTATTTGTAGTTAACTGTTACTATAGTTTTCATATTGCCATTTTGTGATTTGGATATAGTGAGTGGAGCTATGGACGTTAGAAAATGGAGTGCCAAGTACAGAAATTTCCGACATATTCTTCTATTTCAGTTCAGTATAGGGGTGACAGCATCGGAGGCAGCCAGAAATGTTGGCACCGTGTATGTGGATAATGCCACTGGACAGAGCACGGCAATAAAATGGTTTTCTCTTTTTAAGGAGGATCGTTTTCACATTATCGATCCACCAAGTTCACGAAGAATTTCGGGGTTTGATAAGGATCGTTTAAACGCATTAATCCACAATGATCCACGTTAGAGTACACGAGATCTGGCAAGTTTGATGAACTATGATCATTCCAACATCATGCGACATTTGCGTGCAATGGGGAAGGTTCAAAAATCGGGTGTATGGGTACCTCATGTTTCAAGCCAAAATCACAAAAAATCAGCAGGTGACCATATGAGCATCTCTACTTGCACGTCATCAATTGGCTCGTGAACAACACCGCTCATCCCTATCCTATATCGTTACTTGTGACGGGAGATGGTGTCTTTATGCTGAATAACGAAAAGAAAGCAGCAACTCCCCGTACGCTTATCCACAAAAGATAATGTTATGCATCTGGCGGTAAAGCGATGGTGTGTTGTATTACTGATTGCTTCCTCGAGGTGTGACCATCACTGCTGACATTTATTGCCAACAACTGAGACATTTTGCAAACGTAATCCAATAACAATGACCAGGAAATCTGCGTTAAGTGGTGCTACACCATGACAACGCCCGCCCGCATTCTGCTAGACAGCTGCGCGGGGTGGCCGCTCGGTTTGAGGCGCCATGTCACGGATTGCGCGGCCCTTCCCGCCGGAGGTTGGATTCCTCCCTCAGGCATGGATGTGTCTGTTGTTCATAGCATAAGTTAGTTTAAGTAGTGTGTAAATCTAGTGACCGATGACCTCTGCTAGACTGACAAAAGACCTGATCTTGCACCCTCAGATTTTTACCTTTTTCGCTCTCCATTTAACAACCTTCAAGAAACTTTCTTTCTTGGTGAAAATGCACTCCGAACGTGCTTCGACGAATTCTTCCCTTTAAAACCATGTGATTTCTACTGTCGTGGAATCGAAAAGTTAGCCCAGAGTTGGCAGACTGCTGTAAATACTGAAGGAAAAAATGTTACTGATGACTAAAATCTCTGTCATGCTTATCTGTTCTGTTTATTAAACTTATGGAAAAACTTTTACGCACCATTTATTTCTTTAGACAATAAAAACTGTATTCCAGACGTCTTGTTAATTTTGTACTGACAAACCACAGGCCACATTACGTGATCGACACTTCATCATCCACCTTCACTCTGTTATCTACAACCAACTCACTATATCGAGGTAGAGACCTATGTTAACATATGCTTGCCAAAGGTACGGATACGACGTTGATGTTCCTGTCGCGTCATTTGAGAGCGTGGTCATTGTGACTTTTGATATTGCACTATTGCAGTGTGGATACACCGAAGACAATGTAGCATGTCCACATGTTGCCCTTATAACGTGTGAATACTGTTCCATTCCGTTGTGTTTCAATCTGTTCATTGAAACGCCACATTCGCACTTCGATGAAGAATAAATGAAGAATGTTCCTCAACACAGTATGTACTGATATGGAAAATACGAACAGGTACGTACTGCATCTGTTAATACATTATAAAGTTGTATGCTTTGATAGTGGGCTGTATTTGCATTATCTGTGTGTAGCTAACGCTATCGTGTTGTAGCGTATAAATTACTACCTGTGACTTCCAGATGAGTCATCCTCTATTGAAGCCATCACCGAGGAAACATAACCTGCTCAGTAATGACTGACTTCGACGAGCAAAACGATTCCTGTTGCTGACAGATCTTTTTTGTTGATGTTTCCAGTTAACTATTACAGGGGAATTTACTCATGTTTGAGTTTGTAAGTTTCCATTACCTAGGCTCTTATCTGGTGTTATGATCGTTGTAGTATATCGGCAATTCATCCCAATATTATTATTATTGCATACTAACAAGGTTAGTTTTCTCTTAACATGTTTTTATTTGCTAACTGTATCTGTACATACTTGGCATTCTTGGCACCCACCAAAAAGTTTGAAATTGAATATCTCTGATTCATAGTATGAACTGTACTAGATGACATGTTGATTTTGAGAGCTACATCAATACTGTTCAGCGAAAGGCGTATATACGCCTACTGAGAAAGACGTAGATATGCAGACTGAAGCGGCGAATGAAAATTTGTACCTGTGCCAGGGTACGGTCCCAGGTCTCTTGCTCACTAGCAGAGACGCTAACCACTACGCCACCGTGGCTCAGTGGCTTTCCACAAGTGCGTGGGCTACCATAGCACGCCTCCCCCCTCAACCCAAATTCCCGTTCGTGCCTCAGCCCACTTGGTATTTCCCCTAAACTCGAACAACATTAAAGAGGCTCTCCAACTGTATTAGAATATCACCTCAGCATCCACCGAAATGGGGGACCCTGCCTGAAACCCAGGCATAGATGCTTTAGTGACAATCTGGATTGAGGAAAGAGGCGAGCTGCAGTGCAGTTGTGCAAAGCCGCCGTGCCAGGGTTGCGTAGTGGTTTGCGCACCTGCCTAGTGAGCAGGAGGGACGGGTTCGAATACTGGCCTTGGTACAAATTTTCGTTCGTTGCTTCTGTCTGCATATATACATCGCAGATGTTTTAGACTTGAAAAGGTCTCTGGAACCATAAAATTTTATTTCATTGACCGAAAAACTTACTTCTTTGGTTTGGTATACTATGTTTAGAGGTGCCCCCAATGTACTACCCCGACAGTGAACCATTTTCTCCAATGAATTTCCAGTTCTCTGCTGCTTATAGCAAAACTTAACTTGTAGTTACGAAGGTGGATCGTCAGATATAGCATTGACACCAAGAAGGAGACAAAGAGATAAATGCAGTAAGAAGGTTCAGATGGATGTAGTTTGGATTAGATAGGTAGATAACATAACTAATGATAAAAGAAATTTGTGGCACAATTTGACTAACATCAAGGAATCATCGATTAGAGGAAGACTAAGGGACGAATATAGTAAGCATGTTCAAATGGATGTAGGGTGGAGTAATTATTCGGAGACCAAGAGACTTGAAAAGGATAGAGTAACGTTAAGATCAACATCGAACCAGTCTTCAGACTGCAGAGCAAAATAACAACAGTAATTATAACAAACTGCGAACTTCTATAAAATTCAGTAAAAAAGACCTTACGATCAATGGCCGTTATCCTCGTTCTCTCCTCGTTCAACCCGCAGTAGCAGCAAACACGACAATCCATGATAGTGCATAAACACTAACAGTCAGCAGATAAAAGCTTATAAAAAGCGATTTATCTCTCAACATTCACCAGCACCCAGGACCAAAACAAAGAAATACAGCCGGAGAGCACATATGTACAGCAAAGACAATTACCTCACGCGGATGAAATACCATCTCGAGCTGTCTAGTTGCCGAAAAAATCTGTTTAGAGGAGGATGTAATGTTAACATTCCTAGAGCTGAGTGCAGCTGAGACACTGGACAGAAAGGCTTTTGCGATGGAAGATTTTGGGGCCACTGCAGTATCAGATGACTCGACGCAGAGCTAAATAATCTAGGATTGTCTTCATGGCCACAGCTACGAGTGACTCACGATAAAGCACGACTCTCGCTAGCCACTGCTGCGTTTCTGCATTGAGAGAGAAACCTTCAGCCTAGAGTATTCCGAATAGTTAGCTTGCGTTCTATGTACACCCTTCATTTTCATTACAGATTTTTGTAAAAATACCCTCAGAGCCCAAATTTGATGCTCTTGCAAGCATTAACTTTCGTTTCATTATACATTATATTCACGGGTTTAATGTTTCGTATTGTTTAATATTTGAGTTTTTTGTGCTAATAAGTTTCCCACTATGAACTACATCGAATAGAGCGCGTTCCGAGAAACTCATTAATATATCAGAGTTAGCTTGATTGCTAGATACGTGCACCAAATTACATTCTTCATGTTTGAAAAGAAAATGACGACTCATGCCACTGCTGCAGAAACAGTATATACACGACCCGCCTATCGCCTATCGCTCAACTTGTATCACAATTAGTGTACACCGCCCCCCCCCCCCATAAATTACAGCAAATACACGAAAAAATGAAAACTTTCAACCGGGGTTCCACATGAGGGAAAATCGCATGGTTTTCAAGTAATGAAGTAGACGTTTTATTGTAAGTACCTCTTAATTTTCAATCTAAAACCGAAAAACCTTGCGTCACCTACTGAAGACGCCTTGTTAACAAGTGGAACACGTCTGAGCACATAATAAAATTAAAAAATTCACGTGCGGCATACAACAAGACGTTTTCTGGTAAACTTTTGCAATTTACATAATTTTTTGGTTTGTTGACATTTAATTCCAAACCAGTTCCTCTGAGAAATTCGATGAAGTGTGATGTGACAGTTGTGTGAAACATACACTCTCAACATTTTTGAGGTAAACAGCTTTTTGACGCACCTGTTTCTGATACTGTCGGTCTCTGGAATTTAACTGCCATTATACGAGCATGTGACACTCTCGCGCATACTAAACGAATTCACCTCCTCTTTAATCCAAATGTTAAGGGTTCCAGAACGAGCAAGGATAGTGATGAAACTGTCGGACGGATGTTTTATAAGCCGCTTCTTTCGTGACTGAATAACATGAAAAATGACTCTCAGACTGACTTCTGCCTTTCCTACCACTACTGATATCTTTATGTGGTCACTCCAAGCGACTGCACCTACGTCTTTTATTGCGATTGGTATTGTTTCCAGGGATTTGTTGTGAATAGTGTAATCTGCGACTAGTATTTTTGCCTATTTATGCTAAGTGCGTTCGGTTTATTCACGTTGTGGGTCAACAGCCAATCCCTGCATAAATTGGCGATTCTGTGCAGGGCTACCTGCATTTCACTACAAAATTCTGAAAATTCTGTGACTTGCTATCCTATAAACAGTATTGGTTATCACTGCTCCCCACCCAGTACTGCTGGGGGGGGGGGGGGTGGGGGGGGGGGGTGGGGGGTTCTGTTGTGGTCTTGTAATGGAACGGTACAGTTTAGAAATTCCTTCAGAAAAAGCAATAAAAAATCACACGTACCATCAAAACGGAGTCTCATAACGTCACTTCTCCGCGTGGGAATCCGTTAAAAAAGTACGAGTAATGTTCCGTCTAGTGTGAATACGCCTGCACTTAACAATGACGTCCAGTGTTTATCAACCTTAAGTCTTCTAAATGGTCTATTCTGGTTCTCCACAGTTTCCTCCGCTGTGACAATCCCTTCATTTTGCCCTGCCTTGTTTACAAAACAGGGCTCTTTATTCTTTCTCAGAATATCTTACTTTAAAAAGTTATACACTTTTGTGTGTATTAGTTTTAAACTCTGCAAATGACATTAACACATTACTTTGTAGTTACAACCATTTCCGTAACATAAAATTTAATGCACACATTGGCAGGCTCCCCAGCCCCCTAAGAAGAACGAATGCTTGGTCGATGGACAACTGTTGGCGGCTGGCGGTGGACAGCGGTTGCTACCGCAGCTAGTTGACGGTACAGCCCTCTTATCAGAATGCAACACTTGCTTATCACGACTCACTCGTGCGTTAGACATCAGCAATTAATTTTCACCACTAAATTATAATCCATACAAATTATAAAAAGTTATGTACATACATACGTTGACGGTAAAAAAAAATTGCAACACAAAGAATGAGTGGAGTAGTGCGACATAAAAGAAAGTTGGTGGACGTGTTTCTACATGTGATAGATGACATCTATTCAAATCTCGCGTCAGTCTCATAAGAGTGACGCTAGTAGTGACACTATGAGGATGCAAATCGCGTTTGTTTTAAATACACGCTCTAATGATCATGAGTGTTAGTTACCTTCGAGATTCGACGTGGTGAGTAGATGTTAGCCAACAATGCCATTAAGGCTGCAAAACACTATTATCGATACCTACTGAGTTTGAAAGAGGTATTGTATTTGGGCTACGAGAAGCTGGATGTTCCTTCTGCGATTTTAGAGAAAGACTAGGCAGGAATGTTATCACTGTACATGATTGCTGGCAGCAGGCGTCACGGGAATGTACAGTCCCAAGAAAACCAGGCTCATGAGGGCCTCATGGCACTCTTGGGAGGGATGACCATCGTGTTCTGCATATGGCTCCGGCGCATCACACTGCATCTGAAGCAGCAACTTGAGCAGCATTTGGCACCACAGTGACACAACGAACTTTCACAAATCGGTTACTTCAGGGATAACTCCGAGACAGAAGCCCTGTAGCGTGCGTTCCACTGACCTCACACCACTGCCATTTGCGTCTTCGGTGGTGTCAAGCCAGAGCTCATTTGATGGCACGATGGACGTCTGTTGTGTTTTCTGATGAAAGCTGGTTCTGCCTCTGTGCCAGTGATGGCCGTGTGTTGGTTAGAAGGAGGCCAGTTTAGGGCTTCCACCCAACCTCTCTGCGTACTAGACACATTGGACCTACACCTCGAGTCACCGTTTGGGGTGCAATTTCGTGTGACACCAGGAGCAGTTTTGTAGTTATCCCGCGCACCCTGACTGCAAATTTGTACTTCAATCTGGTGATTCGACCTGTTGTGCTGCCGTTCATGAAAAGCATTCCAGGAGGTGTTTTGAAACAGGATAATGCTCTCCCACATACCGCTGTTCTAACTCAACATACCCTACACAGTGTCGACATGTTATGTTGCCTTGGCTTGCTTAATCATCAGATCTGTCTCCAAGCCAGCATATATGGGACATCATCGGACAGGAAGTCCAGCGTCATCCACAACCAGCAATAACCGTCTCAGTAATGACCGACCATGTGCAACATGCGTGGAACTCCAAGTTTGCATCCTACATTCTGGCCGTTACACGGGTTATTAATGTATCAGCATATCACATTGGCAATGCCTTATCTCACGCTTACATTAACCTGTGATCCTGCAATGTTAATCACTTAAATACGTTACCTAGAGAAATAAATTCCCGAAATTTCATTACTCCACATCAATAATTTCTTGGTGTTCCGGTTTTTCCTCATCAGCGTACGTATTTGTATATGTTTCTTCCTAAGCTACGAGACCAATTTCAACCAAACTTGTTGCACATATCATTTACCATTTGTAAAGAATCGTTGTGGGGTGAGAATCACTAGCCTATCACAGGGGTAGGGGTTGAGGTGAAAATGTAGTGTAGCCAACGACACACGAATATCCATACTACATTCATCGAGTTTTTGAGAAGAAGATCGCTTATTGATTTGTAACAAGGTTTAATCATAATTTCAAACCATTACGAAACTTTTCTAGCTGACAACCCCCACAAAATAGTGAAAGCAAAAAAGTTTATCGCTTACTACATTTTCGCTGTTCGTGCAAAACAGCCGCACGAAAGATGAAGTTTTAATTTATTCCTTCTTTACTACTAAGTATATTCATGACACATTTTGCAGATCCTATTCACATATAGCGTGGAATGTCGTAGCAAAGTTGTATCCTTGTAAATCACATAGTTCAGGAGATAGACCTCGAATATTGAAATGTGTGAAAATCTGCTGCATCTCATGACTTTTGAAGTTATTACTTATTTACTACTAACTCTAGTAACAACTCATTTCGCAAACAGTATCCATGTGAACCACTGCATGTACCCCAAAATTATATCATTTCACGACACATAGTTGAAGAGATACGACGTCATAAACATTGAGACGCGTGAAAATGGAGCCTCACTGCGAAATGAGATACTGGTAAATATGTGTACTAATACATGTGAGACATAGTAAATATATGCGAACTATATTTGACATGTGCCTACACAGGCAAAGCCAAAGGTAAAAGTCTCATCCTAAACCCCTGGAACGATTTCAACCAAGTTTGGTACACATACTAGTTACGAATACGAACTGGAAAAGAAATACTGTGGCAGTAAGAACCACTAGCCGCCTATTGGTGTTGGGGTGATAGCGTGGAGAGAGAAAGGGGAACTAAGAGATGGACGGACTGAGAGGAAGAAGAAGGAGATGGACATGTTGAGGGGTAGGGAGAATGGACAGAGACACGGGAGAGGAGAAGTTAGACAGAGAAAGGAAAGGGGAGGAAATGGACGGAGGCAGAGGGGAGGAAGAGATGGGTGGGGTAAGGGAGAGGGGGACGATGATATGGAGAGAGAAAGGGAAGAGTAGGAGATGGACATAAAAAGGAGAAAGGAGGAGACTGATATAGAGAGAGGAGGAGACAGACATAGGGGGAAGGAGCAGTTGGACAGAGGAGGGGGGCAGATGGACAGAGAAAGGAGCAAGTGCAGATAGAGAGAGAGAGGGGGTAGGAGGAGATGGACAGCGAGGGGGGCTGAGGAGATGGACAGTGCTCAGAGAGAGAGGGAAGTTGGAGGTGGACTGACAGAAGAAATGAATAACTATATACTAGGGCAACGTCAGGTTCTCAGCTAATTATTGTTGTAAAACCAGCCAATGTAACCTGCAGCATACAGGTGAACAGCTGTATTTGAGATTCTGTTCCTCTTTCCTTGTTTCTGCATGTCTTGACGGCATTCCTGCCTTTGATTGTGTTTCCTATTCGCTGAATTGTGTAAACATGTACCCATTTGAGTCCCTTTAACAAAATACGAGGCACAAGACTGGATATGTCACAACAAGCTGACAAATCACTTTCGTCTTTGAATCAAGTTTGAATCAGCTGTAACAAGTCAGATATACTCAGAACTATTTGGAACTACACCGCACAACGCAATTAAAGGATTACTTTTACGAAACCACGTAATTGTTTCCCATTACATTGCATAAGTTTGTGTTTTGGCTCAAATGTGCCTAAAGTCTTCCTCTGTAATGGTGCAAAGGCGTGGCACGCTGCGACCGTAACTTCTGCGATCGGCGACGCTTCAAAAAGCAAGGTGTCGACACACGCGAAAAAAAGGCCACAGTTCAGAAATTAATGTGTGGTGTAACGTTAGTTAATTATATCACATTGGCACCAAATTTCACCTCAGTTATTCCCAACGCTACCGTGGACGCATACACATCACCAGGTGGGACGGTCCCTACACGCCCTTGTACCCACATTTCACCTCTTCTTTTGATGCCTTTGCAATGGAGGTCAGAACCCCGACTTACAGCTTTGACATCATGCAGTTTTCTTGTGGGTGGCCGTGGAGAACATTTCAGACTCACCTTCGCTCAGAATCGACGGGAAACAGCCTTAGGGTTTGGCATAAATGGCGTCAATTAAACCACTTCTTCCCTTGTGGCGTACTTTCACATACATTGCACAGTCTAAAACGGCAATTGGCAGTGCGATGAGCAACAGAATGACGTTCTTGACAACTTTTGGCGTTGCTGATACCCAACGTACGATTCAGCCTTGCTCTAAGGTCACTGTGGGCCATCAACCACAATGTATGTGATCGTACCCCTTTGGAGCGCAGTGAGACCGCAATTTTTGCTCTGTTGTACAGGGTGAAACCAATAGGGACCTTTCTAAACCATTTGACGAAAGTTGATGTGATCCAAAGCTGCCAAGGGTGCTTACGCTTTTGCAGCCCTCGTGTTTTGGGCAGCCCTTAGCGTGATTGCAGACGGGTGCAGTATTTACACATGGGAGAATAAAACGGCATCTAAGAACATCCAGTCCAACAACAGCCTCGGTGTGATCTAACCTCCTTTGCTGAGAACTATAAAAATATAACAGTAAAGACAGAACCCACGACGAGAGTCGCATGTGGCTGCAGGAGCGCTATGCAGATGCTGTCACGCTTGCTAGTAGGCCATCTGCCTGTCTGAAAGCGCCTAGAGCTTCGTCATGGGTTCTGTCGGTTCAGATACATCACAAAGGAAGATGGTTGGCACCGAAGGAGGATCTTAGAAAGAATCTTTGCTGTTTTATTCAGGCAGATGTCAATGTTACACCCTTTTGTGATCATGCCACAGGAGGCTTGAAAAAGCATAAGCACCCTTCTGTGCTTCTGATCACATTCAGATTTCGTCGAATGGTTTTGAACGGTCTCCAGTGGCTCCACCCTGCAAAAACTGCCGTCGCGCTACAGTGCGATCACCGTCTACAGCAGGGCTTCACAACATACGTGCTCGCGGAGCAAGCTGTGAGCAACAAGGCGCGAGCACGGAACAGCGCGAGCACGCTACCCCCACTACCGGATCCGAGCTGAGAGTGGGGAGAGTCACGTGGGGCACACAACAGCTACCGCCAGTCAATGTAAATCCGCGGCCACCTGCAGGAATATCACTCACGAATTATTACTGCGACAATGGAAACAAATAAAGGAGAATGTACACGTGCCACATAATTTTATTAGCTTAGTGTATGCCTCTACATTTGTATTAATTTGTGAACTATTACACAATAAAAGGTGTCACTGAAGTGTGAGATTCTCGGTTATTTTGTGGTTTTTGCCCTTTACAATTGCGTCTATGTTCGGAGTAATTGTTCTTGTGCATCGTAGGCGCAGCGTGCAGTTTAAATTTTGATCAGACAATGCGTTTCTCAGGCGCGTCTTGTTACATTTCATTGCAGAGAACAGTTGTTCACAAACATACGTGGAACCGAACATTGATATTATTGTAGCCGCCAGTTTGTGCAAACGAGGAAATCTATCCTGAGGGAAGTGTCTGTAGAATTCCAAAATGTTTTTCTTGTTCTGAAATTTGTCTCTGTATTCTCTGTCACACTGCAGGTCAATAATTTCTAATTCCAGCTTAGGACGAATCTCTTCAATATTCGCTGAATATGGAGAGTAGAACAGATCAAAATCATTGTCTAGTGCTGTCAGATCTTGAAAGCGTTGATCAAATTCTTCCTTAAGGGCAACTAAACTATGGGAATAACGTTCACAATCTTTGTGAACATCTTGCATGGATGATAATTTAGGAAAATGAGCTAGATTTCCTGTTTCCAGCTGACTCACCCAAAGTTTCAATTTCATTTTAAAAGCTCGTATTCGATCTATGAAATGAGTAATTAGCAGATCTTTACCTTGTAATGGAATGTTCAAAGCATGCAGATGGCTAGTTAAATCTGCTAAGAATGCGAGATCACATTTCCATGAAGGCTCTTTCAATTCAGGAGCACACATGTTATTTATTTCCATGAACATATTTATGTCATCTAATAGGCAAAAAAATCGATTTAATAATTCGCCACGACTAAGCCAGAGGACCTCGCTGTAATAAGGCAGGCTGCCACACTGGCTTTCTACATCCTCAAGAATGCTTTTAAATTGCCTGTGTTGTAGCCCATGCTTCCTTATATAATTGGTTGTACGAACAACAACACTCATTACATTTTTTAGATTGATACTCTTTGCACATAAGTTTTCCTGGTGGATCACACAGTAAGTGCCCCATATTTCATTCGGCATGGTCAGTTTTTGCATTTTCTCCTTCAACAGCGCAACGAAACCTGATTATTTCCCTGTCATCGCTGGTGCACCGTCTGTAGACACTGAAACTAAAGAATTCCACGACCATCCTATATTTTCAACACTATCTTCAAAACTACTTAAAATATCACCTCCGGTTGTAGTGTTCTTCATGGCTACTACATCGAGGAGCTCCTCCCTCCCCTGAAGATCTCTTTTAACACCTCTAATAAATGCCCACATCTCGTGGTCGTGCGGTAGCGTTCTCGCTTCCCACGCCCGGGTTCCCGGGTTCGATTCCCGGCGGGGTCAGGGATTTTCTCTGCCTCGTGATGGCTGGGTGTTGTGTGCTGTCCTTAGGTTAGTTAGGTTTAAGTAGTTCTAAGTTCTAGGGGACTGATGACCATAGATGTTAAGTCCCATAGTGCTCAGAGCCAGCCAGCCACCTCTAATAAATATGGCAAGCTGCGCTGTTCCAGTGATGTCAACACTTTCGTCCAGAGCTAGAGAATAAGCCATAAAATCTTTACAGATACTTGCAAGCTTGCTCTGGACGTCGTCTGTCATGTTCTGTATGCGACGCATAATGGTCATGTTAGATAATGGCACAATTCGAAACTGTTCAACTTGAGATGGACCCAAATGTTCCGCTGCAACTACCAAACATTCTTTTATTAAATCGCCATCAGTGAAGGGGCGCAGGATTTTGCTAAAAGCAAAGCAATTTTGTAACTCACTCTGAGAGCTGCCTCAGTTTATTTTTTTTCGTCGTCCAGATCTTCTTCGGATAGTTTTCTTTTAAGTTTAATAACTTCCTGTGCACGATCTGGTCCATCACATTTTCCACTTCCTTAGTCTTTCGCGTGATACGACATATAATGTCGCTGCAAATTAAATTTCCTAAAAGAATTCAGCGTTTTGTGACATACTAAACATTTTGCAACACCATCTTTTTCTGTAAACAGATACAATTCCTCCCAACTGCGAAAGCATGGTTGGGGTTACACAACGGCGACTTGACATGATTCTTAACAAGCGAAGTGACTGTTAGAGCTGATCGTAGTACTTTAAACGTTAAACGTTTCAATAGGCAAGCTGCGGCCCTATTCAAACGTGCGCGCGCATTTCCCCTCCCTACTCCGCGACCTTGCACCTGCTCGCAAGCACGTGCCTGAGCAGACGCGAGTACTCGCGCTCAAAACCGGCCAGTTGTTAAGCCCTGTTCTGCAGGGTTGCGCCTGCCGGTATCGTTGGGGAAGAGCGGCTGTCAGCAGTTTCAGAGGTCCCGTTGCTCATCAGCCG
Source organism: Schistocerca serialis cubense (assembly GCF_023864345.2). NCBI lineage: Eukaryota > Metazoa > Arthropoda > Insecta > Orthoptera > Acrididae > Schistocerca > Schistocerca serialis. Next base: position 1,010,706,611 of record NC_064640.1, read on the forward strand.
CGAAATGTGTGGGAATCAACTGCCCGAAGGAAGGGTTGGTTTCACTGACGTCCTTTATGCCACCTCTGAGGCATTGTCGTGTCGCTTCTGAGGGGAAGTGCGTCTGAAATGTTTTCCTCGGCCACCCACAAGAAAACCGTACATTTTAAACGCTCGGCGTCTTAGTTCTGACCTTCATTGCAGAGACGTTAAAAGAAGAGGTGAAATGTGGGTAAGAAGGTGGTGTGGGGGGGGGGGGGGGGGGGTGTGACGACCTTCCCATCGTGTGATGGCGTTGAGCATTATCGTGGTGAAATTGTGTGGCAATGTGATATTATTAAACCACTTTACATCACACGTGAGCTTCTGAGCTTTGCTCTTTTTTTTCGCAGGTGTCGACACGTTGCTATTTCTGTTTGAAGCGCCACCGAGCCAGAGGGTCAATGGCGATACATGTCATCGGTGCTGGATCACCATAAACGTAATCTCTGTCTGACAAATATATTATGGGAGAGTGCTGCACTATGGTAGAGTTTTCAGACTTTCTCCTGTAACGAGATCATTAATAGACATTTAAGATATTTTCTTATTCCATTTTTAAATGATGGCATTTAATTTTTATTTGCTGCAGTCTTTTTCTGAAGTTACAAATATTATTCAAGAAAATTCAGGTATTCCAACACGTGAAAACATGTTCCGAGTTACAACATGTTCATGTACTCAGGAATAAATATTCTATTGAAATTTAAATGTGTTGCAGTTGAGAAGATCTTAGCAGTCGGTATTAGTGGTCTGTGTGTTATGTTATTACTCTATATACCAGTAATAAGAAAGTGAAACCAAAATAACAGGAAGTATAATCAGAAACCAGCACAAGTTAAACACGTTTTGAAATAGAAGCTACTGGAACCAACCTAAATTTCCATTTTCCAGTCACGTAGTACTCTTAAGATACTAAAGAATCTCAGTTTATTTGCAAGTATCACACGATCCACGGTAAAAAACCTCTTCTGTTTCACGGTACAAGATGCTGCACGACTCAATGACGAAGTATGTCTTAACTGCTCACATTTTATTAAGTATTTCCAAAAAACGTATAGCAATTTACTCACTGTAAAGTTTGATAACTGAAGAGTTAACTATATATTGCAAATAGCTTTAGTATAATATAGAACATTTAAATGTACAGAACGCGCAGTATTTAAAAATGCTGCATAAAACAGAAACTCATGTCCAACAACAATAGAAACTGTAGAAAATGGCGACAACTCTGTATGGTGGTCTCCTATCACATTCGCTGCCACGAGGGCGCCAAAAACCTCAATAGTAGGTTCCTGAGACGCCACGAGGGCATCGCGTCCCAAAGCTTTTACTACACTTCCAATCGACTCTGAAACAGCCTGGCCTGGCAGGAATGCCAAATCTGCTTTTTCCACGGCCTTAACGAACTTATGGCGTATCGTCATAATGGTGCGTGCAGTGGCCGCCAGATCGTAGCACCATTTTGTTTCAGAACGATGATTCTCTGTGACGTGGTTGTGATGCGCTGTTTTCATAATTATTTCGTTAGATAGCAGCAGCAGCTGTGCTTCTGGAATCTTGGCAGGTAGTTTTAGTTCATCGTTAGTTGATTCGGGGGTGGAGACCAAACAGCGAGATCATCGGGCCCATCGGATTAGGGAAGGATGCGGAAGTAAGTCGGCCGTATCCTTTCAAAAGATACTCCCGGCATTTGCCTGAAGCGATATAGTGAAATCACGGAAAACCTAAATCAGGATGGCTGGACGCGGGTTTGGTACGTCGTCCTCCCGAATGCGAGTCCAGTGTGCTAACCACTGCGTCACCTCGCTCGGTAGTTTTAGTTCACTAGCCCACATATTTTCCCTCCATGTTTTGCGGTTCTAGTGAAATATTCTTGTGTAAGTTCAAATGGCTCTGAGCACTATGGGACTTAACATCTATGGTCACCAGTCCCCTAGAACTTAGAACTACTTAAACCTAACTAACCTAAGGACATCACACACATCCATACCCGAGGCAGGATTCAAACCTGCGACCGTAGCAGTCGCGCGGTTCCGGACTGAGCGCCTAGAACCGCTAGACCACCGCGGCCGGCCTCTTGTGTAAGTGTGCGACAGAGTGATTATAAGTATTGGAATAAGCAACTGAAGAATGTCTCAGGTAACTATTTGGTATTTTCCGAGTTATTCTTTACTACACTGATAAGACAAAACATTATTCCTACTACTCTCCGCGACGTTGAATGCCGGCTGGCGGAGCTGCGGGCACGTGACGCGGTAACAAAAGTATGTAACCGGAGCAGAGATGGACGGGAGAAGGTATGGGCTGCAAATGGGGAAATGAATTGCGATAGGCGACACTAACAAAGGGTACATTATTACCACGCAGAAAGTAGGAACGAGTATCTCGAAAACGGCGAAGCTTGTCGAATATCCGTCTGCTACTGTCGTATCTACGGAAAGAGATAGAAGGACAATGACACTACCACTAGGTGCTAAATGGCTGGAAGGCCACGATTCTTCACAGAATGTGGAGTTCCAAGGCTTGTCTGCTGTTTAAAGTAGGATAGATGGTGGTCTGTGACATCTGTGCGAAAGATCACAATGCTGGTACACGCACAAGTGTTTCGGACCACACCGTTCATCGTACATTGTCGAACATGGAGCTCCGCAGCAGACCACCCCTTCGTGTTCATATGTTGACCCAGCGACATCGTCAGTTACGATTTCAGTCGGCAGGAGACCGTCGGGATTCGACTATCGATTTATAGAAACGTGTGGGCTCTTCGGGTGAATCGTATGTTTGCTACGCTAGGTCGATGGTCGTCTCCACAAACGCCGTCATCGGGGGGAAAGGCGATTCGAAACGTGCAGTGCACCACGGACGCAGGCTAGTGGAAGGAGTATTATTCTACGAGAGACATTCTCCTGCACTTGAATGGGACCTGTGGTAGTAATCGAAGACACGCTCACGTCTGCGCATCACCTGCATCCCTTCATGCTTGACGTCTTCCCGGATGACAATGTCCTCTTTCATCAGTTTAATTTTTCCTGTCTCGGACAGTGGTTTGAGGAGCATTAGAGCGAACTCACGTTGATGATTCGGTGACTAAATTCGCCTAATGTAAATCCTATGGAACCCATCTGGGTCACTCTCGGACTCCATCGCCATGTACAGAAATCAGCTACCAGTTATTTACGCGAACTGCATGACCTATGTGTAGATATCTAATGCCATATACCTCCACAAACTTACCAACAAACTGGGGTCCCTCATACGCAGAATCAGTGATGTATTTTGTTCCAAAGACGGCCAAACGAGCTATTGAACATGTGGTCATAATGTTTTGTCTCATCAGTGTATCTCACTTCTAAGCATGGCATCGAAATACGAACCACTGGGATGAAAATCTTGAATAATGTGGAGGAAATATATAAGCCTATAGCCATTTTTGATTATAACGCTGCAGAAAAAGGAATCGATGTTTCAGACCAGACGTCAAGTCATTTTTCATCGTTGAGAAAAAATAATAAGATGGTACCATAAAGTGACGTTTGAAATTGTGTTGAACACAGTAGTAGTAAACTTCTACATTTTGTTCAAAATATTTACTGAGACAAAAATTTTAGGGAGCAAATAGTAATGAGCTTCTTGGACACAAACGTCAATACACAGACTCCCAATCGACCTTCTAAACGAGTCAAGAGCCATACCCTGGCGGAATGCAAGGGGAGGGACAAGAGGAATAGAACAATTCAGAAGAGCTGCAAAAGCTGCTACTTGACGATTTCAACAGATAAAAGGGGAAATGAAGCACAGAAACTTGTAGTAAAAATAAAAATCTATAAAGAATACAAAGCGTTTGTTTGCATTTCCAGTTTTTCAAAACCTCACAATTCATAAGAAAACCACTTTTTGTTTCTGTTTTTATATTACCCATACTCACAGCATATTGTTTGTTACAGACATGTAACACAAAACATTTAATTGTATGCTTTTCATATAATTTACACCCTGATTCTTTGTGAAATCGCGTAAGAAACTGAGGGAGCTGGTGTCTTCATGGCACTCAATGGCAACCTCTTCGAAGGTATTTCCCCTTCGAGCCATAAGGACGCCAGCTTCCTACCAATTTAACATCTCTTTTGAAGTTCTGTTGAAGCTTTGATACACTGCAGGTGCACTTGAAGCCGTTAGAACATTTTCAATATGTGGTTAGAAACCAAAATATCCCAAAAATTTTTTGGCCTTAAGGGACCCTGTTCCCAGAGGCCTTATGGCAGCGACTGTGCTAGCGTCCATTGATTCATTTGTTTCTAAAATTAGTCACAAGTTCGATCAATATACGTCTCGTCTAGGTACAACACAACCAAATCTAGCAACAAACTGAAGCTGCCTTTTGCATTTCATGCTGATACAAAATGCACGCTAGAACCACTCCTACTTCCAGCTGTAATAGTAACTTTGGTTCGCATTCCGATGGAGTGTATCTGCATATAACGTTCAGTTTAGCTTGTTGCATACACTGCGACTATGAGCAGCAGTATTGCCAGGTTAAATTGCACTTAACCAATGATGGCCTGAAATGGTTCACGGAACAGCTGTATGTAATTGTAGAGACTGTGAATTAGTTTTATTGCATAAAAAATAGACGGTAATAAACCCCACAGAAGAATTAGCGTTTCGCTCGGCGAAGGTCTGAAATATTTGGCGGTGACCGTGTAAGGAGGGTGATGTTAAGCATACAGACCAATATCATTTCACTGGTGTATATCGATGTGACAATATTCTGTGAATCTTTTCTAATGCCAGTTTCTGTTGCAAACATCGTTTCCGATTTCTGTGGAGTATAACATAGTGCCTTACCTTATGATATCTTTGATTTATTACTATTGTGTGATGGTGGAATTTTTTCAGGGCATAAAGGCAAATCTGAATTAATATCGTGATTACTCACATGGTATTCGAGATCCTCTCCTAAAGCGTATGCAATGTCGGAATCATCTGCAGTATTACACATATTAAAGGTTTCAACATTCGCTGGAGAAAGCCGTACAAAGTTGGATGCTACAAGATACTGTGACATTAACCATCTGTGAAGGCTATTCACATCAGTGTATACTCTGATGCAAAAAAAAAAAAAAAAAAAAAAAAAAAAAAAAAAAAAAAAAAAAAAAACAATTGGACAAATATATTATACTAGAACTCACATGTGATTACATTTTCACGCAATTTGGGTGCAAGGATCCTGAGAAATCAGTACCCAGAACAACCACCTCTGGCCGTAATAACGGCCTTGATACGCCTGGGCAATGACTCAAACGGGGCTTGGATGGCGTGTACAGGTACACGCAGCTCCAACACGATACCACAGTTCATCAAGAGTAGTGACTGGCGTATTGTGAGGAGCCAGTTGCTCGGCCACAATTGACCAGACGTTTTCAATTGGTGAGAGATCTGGAGAATGTGCTGCACAGGGCAGCAGTCGAAAATTTTCTGTATCCAGAAAGGCCCGTGCAGGAACTGCAACATGCGGTCGTGCATTATCCTGCTGAAATGTAGGGTTTCGCAGGGTTCGAATGAAGGGTAGAACCACGGGTCGTAACACATCTGAAATGTAACGTCCACTGTTCAAAGTGCGGTCAATGCGAACAAGAGGGGACCGAGACGTGTAACCAATGGCACCCCATACCATCACACTGGGTGATAAGCCAGCATGGCGATGACGAATACACGCTTCCAATGTGCGTTCACCGCGAAATCGCCAAACACGGATGCGACCATCATGATGCTGTAAACAGAACCTGGATTCATCCGAAAAAATGACATTTTGACATTCGTGCACCCAGGTTCGTCGTTGAGTACATCATCGCAGGCGCTCCTGTCTGTGATGCAGCGTTAAAGGTAACCGCAGCCATGGTCTCCGATCTGATAGTCCATGCTGCTGCAAACGTTGTCGAACTGTTCGTGCAGATGGTTGTTGTCTTGCAAACGTCCACATCTGTTGACTCAGGGGTCGAGACGTGGCTGCACGATCCGTTACAGCCATGCGGATAAGATGCCTGTCATCTCGACTGCTAGTGATACGAGGCCGTTGGGATCCAGCACGGCGATCCGTATTACCCTCGTGATCCCACCGATTCCATATTCTGCTAACAGTAATTGGATCTCGACCAACGCGAGCAGCAATGTCGCGATATGATGGTACGCATTTCTCCTCCTTACACGAGGCATCACAACAACGTTTCACCAGGCAACGCCGGTCAACTGCTGTTTGTGTATGAGAAATCGGTTGGAAACTTTCCTCATGTCAGCACGTTGTAGGCGTCGCCACCGGCGCTAACCTTGTGTGAATGCTCTGAAAAGCTAATCATTTGCATCTTCTTCCTGTCGGTTAAATTTCTCGTCTGTAGCACGTCATCTTCGTGGTGTAGCAGTTTTAACGGCCAGTAGTGTACATTTTAAAGATGATGTCTATTCAAATTTCGCGCCAGTCAGGTAACAGTGGCTCTAGTAGTGCCACTATGACGATGCAAATCAGGTTTGGTTTATATACACGCTTTAACAGTCATGAGCGTTAGTAATCTCCGAGGTTGGACGTGGTGAGTTGATGTTGGTCAAGAATGTCTTTGAGGCGACAACGGCGCCATTATCAACACCTCACTGAGTTTGAACGGGGTCGTGTAATAGGGCCACGAGAAGCTGGATGTTTCTTCTGCGATATTGCAGAAATACTTACAGGAATGTCGGCACTGTACACGGTTCCTGGCACTGGTGATCACGAGAATGTACGGTCCCAAGAAGACAGAGCTCCGGATGGCTACGTGGCATTACCGAGAGGGAAGACCATCGTGTTCGGCATATGGCTCTGGCCCATGGTACTGCATCTGAAGGAGCAATTTGAGAAGTGGTTGGAACCACAGTGACACAATGAACTGTTACAAATCGGTTACTTCAACGACAACTCCGAGCCACACTCCTTGTGGTGCGCATCCCACTGCCGTCTGCTAACTCAGTAACGTTGAGCGACATGCAGGGTGGAGGTCTGTTGTATTTTCTGACGAACGCTGGTTCTGTCTTTGTGCCAGTGATGGTCATGAGTTTGTTAGACGGGGGCCAGTTGAGGGTCTGCAACCAACATATCTGTAGGATAGACACACAGGACCTACACTGTAGTTCTGTCCTGCAATGCAATTTAGTATGACAGCAGGAGCACTCTCGTGATTACCCCACGCACCCTGACTGCAAATTTCAACGTCATTCTGGTGATCCGATCTGTTGTCCTGCCATTCGTAAACAGTATTCGAGGGGGAGTTTACCAACAGGATAACGCCCGCACACATACCTTTCTTGTAACCCAACATACTCTACAGAGTGCCGACATGCTGCCTTGGCTTATTCGATCAACAGATCTGTCTCCAATAGAGCACATATGGGACATCAACGGACTACAACTCCAGCGGAGTGTTAATCACCTAAAATATGTTACGTAGACCAGTGTATTCCCGTAATATTATTACTTTACATTAATTATTGTTTGGTGTTGTCACTTTTTTCTATCAGTGTATAGGGTAAGATTCGTTAATTTGTCATCAGAACTGGCCATGAATCTGTTATTTGCAACAGTATATTGGCATGAACTATGAGTAATACTCTCCTAATGCCTCTTTCAATAAACTGAAATTGTTCAGTATCGGCAATAACCTGCAATTCAGCTATAGTAATTTTCAGTAGAACATACCATGCCAATCCCGATGAAATAATGTAATAGGGGGTATCAAGTTCAAATGTTCGAAGACTTGTTTTCAAATATAAATAGTAATTCTCTCTTAGTGTCACATGTTTGAATACATTCCACAAACTGTAAGCTTTTGGTACGCACCTTTTGTTATCTTATCAGCTGTTAATTTAAGTTTGACCTTCTCAGGTGGAGGTAAATGGTCTTCCAGCAAAAACGATTCATTGCTCGTATACTCATACGGATTAACTAAATTAACTCAACTGAATCCGCCATCTTTAGGAAAATATGTCCTCATTAATTTGTGATGTCTATCGTTCGCATTGATACTGGGATTTGTATATTACCTTTGTGAAAGAAAAGGAGGTTGGTTAATTAAAGACGAATTGAATGACGAACTTATTATCGAGTTTGTTGGTCTACATGCTAACTTGTATACACTAGAGACCGAGTCGTGATGCGTGGTGCACAGAACAAGAGATGTAAAACAGTCTTCTGTCAATTGGTTGATATCGGTGATTACATGCAGTGTGTTTGAATTTTGAAGTTAAAACAACTGTGCACTATCCAATTGGACAATGTATTTTATAGTGTAAAACGGCACAGGCTAGGTTTTTCTGCACAGGATGATAAATGTTTTGTATCTGCAGATAAGGCGAATACATTGGCTTGGGGTCACTACTGCCTGAAAAATAATAATGATGACTGATTTTATGGTGTGTGTGTGTGTGTGTGTGTGTGTGTGTGTAATAAATGTAGAATGTGATTTTATAACTGATTTTAGTTATGTGTGTGTTTATGTGAAAAATGTAAATTACAACTGATGCGAATCTCTTAGCTTGGGATTGATACCGCCTGCAATATGTACATATATTACATGTGTGAAAATGTAAATATATTAATGTGATTCTTGACTTAGATTTGTGTATGTTTTCGAAAAAGTAACTAATGTGAGTACCTTAGCATGAGGTCGCTATTTCCTGAAAATTGTGATTGATCTGAAGTGGAACAAATGTGAATACCATAGCCTGTGAGTCACTACTGCTGCCTCATTTGACCTCACTTGGATGAATGAACTCTGTTTCAGACCTATCCACATCAGAAAAATCTGAGGAGGTACCAGGAATCGAGCCTGGGTTTTTCGGCACCGGAGGCAGTAATGCTAATCATATTTTTTAATTACCAGATTGACTTGGTACTTTCAAGAACATCCAGACGAGCATAGTCAGAATCATCATGTAATATGAGCTGCAAATTGAGAAATAAAATAATTATTATAAACAAAAGAAGAGAAAAAATTCTGAACAAGCAGGGACGCAACACAGGACCTATTGTCTCTTTATTTTTTTACATGCCTATGAGGAGGAAAATGGAACATGAATGGACATGAGAAATAGAGAAGAATCAAAGATCACTGGTTAGCTTAACCATTAGCTTAAGACAAGAAAAAGCATATTTGCAGAAAGTACTCGTTAACGTGGCATCCCATTTACAATTAGTGGTCTCCAGATATTGGTGAAAGACAGGGTCAGTTTCTCCTTCAACAACATAGGGAACATAGTGATCCAGGAGCGAGACGATAGTATTCGTTTTCGTCTGAGGAAAAATGGATACGTCTGGATGAATGAGTAATTCATCTGAAAAAGCGGATTCAGGCCCTCGGGAAAGAAAAGCCAGTTGTCGACAAATCCAGGGCCAATGATCCTATCCACCAGCGACCAGTCTGTGAAGTAAGGTATCAGTGTGATGACATTCGTACATTAATCAGTAGGGAGAAGGTCTATGCGAAAAAGACGGTCGGTATTACGGATGAATGATCCTGTACCACGACGAAGCGACCTCCAACTGTAATATAAGAAGATAGGATGTTCACAGGGAAGCTATTTCAACAGGGGAGAGGCACAGGCAGGATGTTGACGGGGAAGCTATTTCAACAGGGGGAACGGCAGACGGTTCATCCCAACGGGATAATAAGACTAGAGTGGTGAGGTGCGTCACTGAGATGATATCAACACCTAGGAAACTGACAATAATAAAATATTCTTGGATATGTCGGAATTTAGGCTTAAGCCATCCAACATCGCCGGAAGGAGTCCGACTGACCGGTTGGAGACAGGAGAATAAACGAGATGAAATGGAATACAGCACCTGTATACATGTTAGAACACTGTGTCGTACAAAAAAGGTAGAAGCCTTCACTTTAATATCGGAAAGACAATCCTCCAAGCTTGCGGCGCCTGGCCACCACTTCATCCTGAACTCGAAAGACGTGTCGTCGCCACAGCAATCGACCGGATAACTGTTTGAGTTTGCGGGCCATCATCGCGGAAAGCAGGAACATCTGTGCAATGTAACAGACTTTGCTGAAAATATAGGTGCCTAAGATCCGCACTTGGTGAAGAAGGCTAAGGGAACGGCGTTTGTGTTCAAGAACTGCTCCCTTAGCGCGAATCGTAACCTCTCGCCAGAAAGCCGCGTCATTTTGGTCGGGATGCTATCCACTACGATCCCTATAGTCTTGTGGCGATCGACCACCGTCGCCCAAGGAATTGCCACTTGATTAAAGCCCCGAAACAGCAAGATCGTGCATTTGCGATCATTAGTGTGTGCACCAGCAAGGCGACAAAAAGAATCCATGGTATCCTTGAGACCGTAAATGTGGTCGAAATTTCGTACCGAGACCATGACATCATCGGCGTATGCGCGGACCACAAATCGTTCCCCCAATATAGCCCAGCCACGTAGTTGCATGGAGATACTGCGAAGCAAGGGTTCCAAGAACAAAACAAAGAGTGACATGGATAACGGGCTTCTCTGGCGTAGACCTACTCGGATAGGATGACCATACACAACCAACGAGGCTTGGATACCAGTGAAAATATTGGCTAATACGTGGCATGTAGCATGCGTAAAACTCAAATCGGTTAACACATTCAGTAAAGAACTGACTGACACGTTCAAATGCCTTGTGGAAGTCGAGAAAAAGCATGGCCTCCGAGATACCAGTGGCTGCAGCCACTGAAACGACATCTTGACATCCGATGACAGAAGTGTGCATCGTGCGTCCAGGGACACAACTTTGGTGAACTGCAATAATTTTGTCGAACAATTTAGAGAGACGGGCGTTTATAGCTTGAGCGACAGTTTTGTAGTCTAAGGTAAGGGGAGCAATCGGATGAAATGAGTCGAGATGAGGTCGACTCGTGGTTTTGGGGAGGCCAACCATTTCTTCTTTCTTGAAATTATCGGGAAGCAAGGCATCCCGTATCAATCTATTGACTGTCTATGTTACAGTGTCACCTACGGGGTGCCAAAAATGAACATAAGGTTCTTTAGGAATACCATGCAATCCACGTGAATAGCGTGATTGAGACCTGGTAACAATATCATATACAATATCTTTGTGGAAATCACTCAAAAAAAGTCATTTAATTTAGGGATGACGACGCAATCCAGCAAAGCGGAAAAGTCGCTAGGAAAATTTTCAACAGGAACGTGGGCATCAGACAACTGAGTAAAGTAGTTAAAATTAAATTGAAAATGTGACGGTGGGACGTTGTCTCTCGATCATCAGTGTTAGCGAGAGATGTAATGGAAACTCGTGGTGGTCCAGATTGCTGTACACACCGGTACCTCTAACACCCAGTAGCACGTCCTCTTGCATTGATGCACGCCTGTAATCGTCGTGGCATACTGTCCTAGAGTTCATCACGGCGCTGTTGATCCAGATTGTCCCACTCTTCAAGGGCGTACATCCCTCAGAGTGGTTGGTGGGTCACTACGTCCATAAACAGCCCGTTTCAATCTATCCTAGACATGTTTGGTAGGGTTCATGTGCTGAGAAAATGCTGGCCACTCTTGTCGAGTGATGTTGTTATCCTGAAAGAAGTCATTCACAAGATGTGTACGATGGGGGCACGAATTGTTGTCCACGAAGACGAATGCCTCGCCAATATGCTGCCGATATGGTTGCACTGAAGGTCAGAGGATGGCATTCACGTATCGTAGAGCCATTACGGCGCCTTCCATGACCACCAGTGGCTTACGTCGATCCCAAATAATGCCACCTCAAAACAACAGGGAACCTATACCTTGCTGCACTCGCTGGACAGTGTCTAAGGCGTTCAGCCTGACCGGGTTGCCTCCAAGCATGTCTCCGATGAATGTCTGGTTGAAGGCATATGCGACACTCATCGGTGAAGAGAACGTGATGATAATCCCGATCGGTGCATTCGGCATGTTGTAGGGCCCATTTATACCGCGCCGTGGTGTCGTGGTTGCAAAGATGCACCTTACCATGAACGTCGGAAGTGAAGTTGCTCATCGTGCAGCCTATTGCGCACAGTTTGAGTCACAACACGACATCCTGTGGCTGCACGTAAAGCATTATTCAACGTGGTGGCGTTGCTGACAGGATTCCTCCGAGCCATAATCCGTAGGTAGCACTCAGCCACTGCAGTAGTAGCCCTTGAGCGGCCTGTGCGAGCCATGTCATCGACAGTTCCTGTAGGAAAATATATTTGCTTAACAAGAGTGATAGGGCACAAATCGCAGAATATCTGAGTGACCACCATCAAACGTTCATTTCTGAGGAAGAGGATGTGGAACAAAAATGGAAAAAATTCAGAAACATCGTCCAGTACGCCTTAGATAAGTTCGTACCGACTAAGGTCCAAAGCGAGGGGAAAGATCCACCGTGGTATAACAATCATGTACGAAAGGTACTACGGAAACAAAGAAAGCTTCATCATAGGTTTAAGAGTAGTCGAATCATAGCTGATAAGGAAAAGCTGAACGAAGCGAAAAAGAGCGTAAAGAGAGCAATGAGAGAAGCATTCAACGAATTCGAACATAAAACATTGGCAAACAATCTAAACAAGAACCCTAAAAAGTTTTGGTCATATGTAAAATCGGTAAGCGGATCTAAATCCCCTATTCAGTCACTCGTTGACCACGATGGCACCGAAACAGAGGACGACCGAAGAAAGGCAGAAATACTGAATTCAGTGTTCCGAAACTGTTTCACTGCGGAAAATCGTAACACGGTCCCTGACTTCAGCCGTCGCACGGACGCCAAAATGGAAAATATTGAAATAAACGATATCGGAATTGAAAAACAACTGCTATCACTTAGTAGCGGAAAAGCATCCGGACCAGACGAGATACCCTTAAGATTCTACAGTGATTATGCTAAAGAACTTGCCCCCTTTCTATCAGCAATTTATCGTAGATCGCTGGAAGAACGTAAAGTACCTAGCGACTGGAAGAAAGCGCAGGTCGTTCCCATTTTCAAGAAGGGTCATAAATCAGATGCGAATAATTATAGGCCTATTTCGCTTACGTCAATCTGTTGTAGAATAATGGAACATGTTTTGTGTTCTCGTATTATGACGTTCTTAGATAATACAAATCTCCTTCATCATAACCAACATGGATTCCGCAAACAGAGATCATGTGAAACTCAGCTCGCCCTATTTGCCCAAGAAATTCACAGTGCCGTAGACACTGGCGAGCAGATTGATGCCGTATTCCTGGACTTCAGGAAGGCATTTGATACGGTTCCGCACTTACGTTTAGTGAAAAAAATACGAGCTTACGGAATATCGGACCAGGTTTGTGATTGGATTCAGGATTTCCTAGAAAAAAGAACACAACATGTCATTCTTAACGGTTCAAAATCTGCAGATGTAGAGGTAATTTCGGGAGTACCGCAGGGAAGCGTGATAGGACCTTTATTGTTTACAATATACATAAATGACTTAGTTGACAACATCGGTAGCTCCGTGAGGCTATTTGCAGATGACACGGTTGTCTACAAGAAAGTAGCAACATCAGAAGACTCGTACGTACTCCAGGAGGACCTGCAGAGGATTAATGCATGGTGCGAAAGCTGGCAACTTTCCCTAAACGTAGATAAATGTAATATAATGCGCATACATAGGGGCAGAAATCCATTCCAGTACGATTATGCCATAGGTGGTAAATCATTGGAAGCGGTGACGACCGTAAAATACTTAGGAGTTACTATCCGGAGCGATCTGAAGTGGAATGATCACATAAAACAAATAGTGGGAAAAGCAGGCGCCAGGTTGAGATTCATAGGAAGAATTCTAAGAAAATGTGACTCATCGACGAAAGAAGTAGCTTACAAAACGCTTGTTCGTCCGATTCTTGAGTATTGCTCATCAGTATGGGACCCTTACCAGGTTGGATTAATAGAAGAGATAGACATGATCCAGCGAAAAGCAGCGCGATTCGTCATGGGGACATTTAGTCAGCGCGAGAGCGTTACGGAGATGCTGAACAAGCTCCAGTGGCGGACACTTCAAGAAAGGCGTTACGCAATACGGAGAGGTTTATTATCGAAATTACGAGAGAGCACATTCCGGGAAGAGATGGGCAACATATTACTACCGCCCACATATATCTCGCGTAATGATCACAACGAAAAGATCCGAGAAATTAGAGCAAATACGGAGACTTACAAGCAGTCGTTCTTTCCACGCACAATTCGTGAATGGAACAGGGAAGGGGGGATCAGATAGTGGTACAATAAGTACCCTCCGCCACACACCGTAAGGTGGCTCGCGGAGTATAGATGTAGATGTAGATCTCCTACATGTACGTACAACATCGCTTTGGTTCACTCCGAGGCGCCTGGACACTTCCCTTATTGAGAGCCCTTCCTGGCACAGAGTAACAATGCGGACGCTATCAAACCGCGGTATTGACCCTCTAGGCCTGGTTGAACTACAGACAACGCGAGCAGTGTGCCTCCATCCTAGTGGAATGACTGGAACTGATCTGCTGTTGGACCCCCTCCGTCTAATAGGCGCTGTTTACGCATGGTTGTTTACCTCTGTGGGCGGGTTTAGTGACGTCTCTGAACAGTCAAAGGGACTGTGTTTGTGATACAATATCCACAATCAACGTCTATCTTCAGAAGTTCTGGGAACTGGAGTGACGCAAAACTTTTTTTGATGTGTGTACAACACACCTTGAGTTTTCCCTCCAATGTGCCCTCGTTTGACACCATGGAAGTCACAAATGGCAGTGGTTTGGGGTCAATGGAATGCACTCTGCAGCGTGTCGGGCTCGGCGTTGTAGTTGAAATAATCGATTTCTAACAGTTCGTAGTGTCACGGTTTTGCCAACTTCTTCTGAGACTGCTGCTGCAAGTGCAATATGACGAGCCAGAGCCGTACATCGAATACGATGGTCTTTCCTCACGGTACTGCGACCTGGCTGTCCGAAACGCGATGTTCTTGCTACTGTTCACCACTGCTGCCAGCAATCATGTGTAGTACCTACATCCCTGCCACGTTATTCTGAAATATCGCAGAAGGAGCGTCCAGCATTTCGTAGTCCTATTACACCTCATCGTTGAAACTCAGTTATGTGTTGTTAATGGCGTCTTTGTCGCCTAAAAATCATTCTTGACCAACATCAGTTCACTAAGTCCAACGTGAAACGTTACTAACGCTCCGACCGTCTATTCCTTTATAGTGAACCCGATTTTCATCCTCGTAGTGGCGCTACTAGCGCCGCTATTATACAACTGGCGCGAAATCTGAATATACATAATCAAAAAAATGGCTCTGAGCACTATGGGACTCAACTGCTGTGGTCATAAGTCCCCTAGAACTTAGAACTACTTAAACCTAACTAACCTAAGGACATCACACACATCCATGCCCGAGGCAGGATTCGAACCTGCGACCGTAGTGGTCTTGTGGTTCCAGACTGTAGCGCCTTTAACCGCTCGGCCACTCCGGCCGGCTAGACATAATCTTTTAGATGTAGAAACACAGCTACCATTTTACGTTTATGTAGCACAGTTATTTTCCTTCAATATAGGTTATGACATTTTTCTGGTTTGTCCATAATTTTTGTTAACCAGCATAATTAAGCGTAGTACGACTTAGCTATAGGAGTGCGTACGCGGGATGTGAGTAGTTCGCGCGGGGGCAGAAGCTGCGGTGTTTTTAACGGCGTCGGCTGCGCTGCCACTGGCGCTGCGCGCGGGCGCCTGTCCGCGCCTTTGCGCGCAGCGCGCCGTGTAATGCCTAATCGCGGCCGTAATCGTTTTGTGCTCAGCCGGCGTGAAACCTCCGCCAGCAGCTCCAATCCGTCCCACAGACAACGCGTCTCGCATTCAACAGTTCTGTCACCTGTTCAGACTGCATTTTCTTGCCGCCGATTGAGTTTGATAATAGTTACATTACGTATGAAAGTTCTTACTCGTGCGTAGTTCTCTCTACCGATCCATTGTGGATATGTGTCGTATCTAAATACTCATCAGCCAGCGTTGCCCGGACAAAAATATATTCCAGTCTTCTATTAGTCCATTTCCTCCTCCCTTTCGGCCCATCTTTTCCTCCGCCCTCTCTGTCCATCTTTTCCTTCATCCCCTCTCTCCCCTCCTCTCTCTGTCAATGTCCATCTCCTCCTGCCCCCTTCTCTCTCTCCCACGCCCGGGTTCCCGGGTTCGATTCCCGGCGGGATCAGGGATTTTCTCTGCGTCGTGATGACTGGATGTTGTGTGGTGTCCTTAGGTTAGTTAGGTTTAAGTAGTTCTAAGTTCTAGGGGACTGATGACCATAGATGTTAAGTCCCATAGTGCTCAGAGCCATTTTCGAACCCTTCTCTCTCCACGTTATCACGCTCACCCCAGTAGGAGGCACGTGGTTCTTAGTCCCATAGCATTTCTTTCCAGATCGTAACTAAAATGAGCACCAAATTTAATAGAAATCGTTCCAGGGGATTAGAATGAGCTTTTAGCATGTGGCTTTGTTCGCCTACGCTCATATCAAATATATTTTGCTATATTTAACATATTTAACATGTATTTGTACACATACACTCCTGGAAATTAAAATAAGAACATCGTGAATTCATTGTCCCAGGAAGGGGAAACTTTATTGACACATTCCTGGGGTCAGATACATCACATGATCACACTGACAGAACCACAGGCACATAGACACAGGCAACAGAGCATGCACAATGTCGGCACTAGTACAGTGTATATCCACCTTTCGCAGCAATGCAGGCTGCTATTCTCCCATGGAGACGATCGTAGAGATGCTGGATGTAGTCCTGTGGAACGGCTTGCCATGCCATTTCCACCTGGCGCCTCAGTTGGACCAGCGTTCGTGCTGGACGTGCAGACCGCGTGAGACGACGCTTCATCCAGTCCCGAACATGCTCAATGCGGGACAGATCCGGAGATCTTGTTGGCCAGGGTAGTTGACGTACACCTTCTAGAGCACGTTGGGTGGCACGGGATACATGAGGACGTGCATTGTCCTGTTGGAACAGCAAGTTCCCTTGCCGGTCTAGGAATGGTAGAATGATGGGTTCGATGACGGTTTGGATGTATCGTGCACTATTCAGTGTCCCCTCGACGATCACCAGTGGTGAACAGCCAGTGTAGGAGATCGCTCCCCACACCACGATGCCGGGTGTTGGCCCTGTGTGCCTCGGTCGTATGCAGTCCTGATTGTGGCGCTCACCTGCACGGCGCCAAACACGCATACGACCATCATTGGCACCAAGGCAGAAGCGACTCTCATCGCTGATGACGACACGTCTCCATTCGTCCCTCCATTCACGCCTGTCGCGACACCACTGGAGGCGGGCTGCACGATGTTGGGGCGTGAGCGGAAGACGACCTAACGGTGTGCGGGACCGTAGCCCAGCTTCATGGAGACGGTTGCGAATGGTCCTCGTCGATACCCCAGGAGCAACAGTGTCCCTAATTTGCTGGGAAGTGGCGGTGCGGTCCCCTACGGCACTGCGTAGGATCCTACGGTCTTGGCGTGCATCCGTGCGTCGCTGCGGTCCGGTCCCAGGTCGACGGGCACGTGCACCTTCCGCCGACCACTGGCGACAACATCGATGTACTGTGGAGACCTCACGCCCCACGTGTTGAGCAATTCGGCGGTACGTCCACCCGGCCTCCCGCATGCCCACTATACGCCCTCGCTCAAAGTCCGTCAACTGCACATACGGTTCACGTCCACGCTGTCGCGGCATGCTACCAGTGTTAAAGACTGCGATGGAGCTCCGTATGCCACGGCAAACTGGCTGACACTGACGGCGGCGGTGCACAAATGCTGCGCAGCTAGCGCCATTCGACGGCCAACACCGCGGTTCCTGGTGTGTCCGCTGTGCCGTGCGTGTGATCATTGCTTGTACAGCCCTCTCGCAGTGTCCGGAGCAAGTATGGTGGGTCTGACATACCGGTGTCAATGTGTTCTTTTTTCCATTTCCAGGAGTGTATTTTACCAGTATCTTTAATGAATTTCGCCCCGTAGTTTCTGTTTCACGTATTTCCTGAACTATGTATTGTACAATGATTTAATTTTTGTGGTACATTCAGTGGTATATGTGAATACTGTCTGCAAAATGTGTTGTGAATAAAGTAAATAGTAAAGAAGCAACAAATTAAAACGTCTTGCTTCATGCGACAGTTTACTGCATGAATATTGAAAATGTAGTAATCGACAAACTTTCTTCCTTTCATTATTTTGTGAGAATTATCAGGGAGAAAAGTTCCGTTGAGGTTTGAAATTATGTGTAAAGTTTGTTGCAAGTCACTAAGTGGTCTGATTCTGTAATGCTCGATGAGTAAAGTACGGGTATTCGTCTGTCATGGGCTATACTGTTTTTTCTCATCCCATGCCTTTGTTAGGTAGGTGGTTCTTAACCCCGTAGAGATTCTTTCCAAACAGTAAGTGATGTGTGTGCCGAGTTTGGTTGAAATCGGTCCTGCGGTTTTTGAGGAGCTGCGGAACGTACACACACATACATACATTCATACACACACATACAAGTACATACATTTTTGTAACATGTATGGATTTGACTTTCAGTTACGAGGAGGGATAGCGGTAAAATTTTAATTATCACCTCGAAAAGACAAAGTTACGTAATTAATTTTTATTTGTTTGCAGTTTCGTGTCTGCTATCGAGGTACGGGCTGAAATCCTTGGGCCGCAGTATCGTAGCACGCCGCTAGGGAAACAAACCAAAATGACGCAAATTACTGGTAAAACAGAGTAGGGTGCTCCACTTCATTTTCAGGATTTGAAGGGAACGACGCTGAGTTCGCGAAAGTGTACGGCTACGGTACGTGATCATAAGACTCAGTGACTGAACGACACATACGCCTTGGATGTCGACAAACAAATCTGAATGACGAAGAACTAAGTATCAGCAAGAGATGTGGAGAACCTGCTGCAGGAGGACCAGGCATCACAATGGAGGAAAGAGTGGAAAAATTGAAAATCGGTCACGGATCAGTTTTAAGCAAGTTTCACGATAGTATGAACGTGAGAAAGACACTGGTCGTTGTTTTCCGAGACCACTCACTCAAAAAGCCCGTCGGGCCCAGGCAGCAACGAAAATGTTGCAGTAGCGCAAGACCAATCCAGGTAACGTATTTAGCCGTCTAATCAAAACTGACGAGTGCTGGCCACTTCACTGTATCCCGCGACAAGGGAGTAAAGGAATGAGCGGAAACGACGGAGAAGATCCAACAATACTCGGAGTAAGAGATACTGAGCGGTTTTGAAACAGTCATGGTGTCTACAGAGCTCTCTCTGTTTCCTGTGAATGATTTCTCCTTCTGTTTCCTCAAATTTCCATCACAAAAATATGCGTTACCTGCATCAAAATTTCCCAATTTTGCCTCTTCATAACATGAAATTGCTGTACAACAGGATTAGAAAATATTGATGTCGAAATTCAGAACACGTTTCTCCTAAATTAATATTGGATGTGCACTTTTTAAATTTTTAAACGTTTCACTTATTACCAGTTTTTATTAAGCACCTTATCCGCATTATCTGAGTACTGAGAAATACTATTTCAAATATTAATAAAGTAACGAGATGCATAAAAATTAACTTACGAAGCAAGCAGAACGTTTTTCACTTACTAGGAATATATTAAGAAACCCCTACTCACTTACGCAAGAATTCCGTACAGAATGGTTGTAGAATATTGCAGCATTCTTAAAGCGTCATGTTGGGCATACTGTATTGGCACCAAAAAGTCAGCAACGATGGATAAAGTTGTGTTTTGATCACAAGCAGTGACACTGAAATACTGAAATATATAATCGATGTATATTGATTACAGATGCCGATGTTCTAAGAAACGTTCTTATACAGAGTGGTCAGAAACAGTCTGAAAAGCTTGCAAGGTAAGTTGTGCTGAGAAATAACTGTTAAGAAAACAATTTTATACGTTGTGTCTTTTCCGAGTCAAATAACATTGGTGTTAGCCAATCAGGTCGTTGCGCACGCAAATTCAAGCGGCCAGCCACATACAATACTGTTCTCATAGCGTAGATGACAGAGCACGAGACAGCTCAGCCTTCGACTCAGCTTCGATCATACCATCCCACGTCCAATTTTTGTATCACTCTATTGTTCGATTTTAGGGAACCAAATGAAGAAATCGTTTGGCAACACCGTCCCCTGGCGGGCCACTTGCATTTGCGAACGCAAAGGCCCAAATGGCTAAACTTCAGTGCTGATTGATTCAGAATCGGCGCAACGTATCGAATTTTTTTGTTAAAAATTCTTTCTCAGAACAACCTACTCTGTAACATCTTTACAAGATTTTCAAGCTGTTTCTGACCAACCTGTGTAATTTCGAGACCAATGTGTGAGAATGGTTCCATACCGAACACATATTGTAGGCGTTGCCCCCTCCTGTTCTGGAGACGCCTACTGTTTCGTCAGGATGGAAGCCAGGCAACCTGTCTGGCGTCAACAGACGCAATAAATAAAGATTAAATATTACTTCTTTTGCTCCCCAGAATACATCTTGTCTTTAGTAGTAGAGTAGTGGCGGCGTTACTCCAATTTTGATATCAAATTGATATACAAATTAATCAATGAATCACCCCCACCCCAACCCCACCCCTGGATCACGTCATATATTTTTCTCAGCCAGCACGTGGGGCCCAGCCCCCCCCCCCCCCGTCCCCCCCCCCCTCTCCGAAACCTACCCTATTGGCAGGAATTTCGAATTTTGGCGGGAATTTCGAATTTTGGAAGGAATTTCTTTGTCCCAGGGTTGTGCTGATGTCGCCCCCCCCCCCACCCCCCCCCCCCCCCCCGGGGATGGGCGGCAAATTAAAACTGGCATAACACTTTCCAGGACTCGAACCCTGCTTCTCCTGGCCGGAAAGCCCAAGTGCACGCCCCTCCTCTATCACAATTATAC
Organism: Schistocerca serialis cubense; assembly: GCF_023864345.2. Classification (NCBI taxonomy): domain Eukaryota; kingdom Metazoa; phylum Arthropoda; class Insecta; order Orthoptera; family Acrididae; genus Schistocerca; species Schistocerca serialis. Next base: position 1,010,727,591 of record NC_064640.1, read on the forward strand.
CACCAGAGGCGCTTGGAATTGACAGGAAATTAAAAATGGCGGTGCCCTTTCTGGGACTCGAACCCTGATTCTGCTGGATGGAAAGCCCAAGTTCACCCCTCTAACACATGGAAACTGTCCAGTTGCAGGAGAGGAAGGTTAGGTCAGTGTAATTTATTTATTTTGGTCGGAAAACTGATGCAAAGATTGGTCCCAATTACGTAATTAATAATGAAGATCAGGACTAATTGCACAATTATATGTGAAAGCGCCACACAAGGGCGGCCTAAAATCGCAATACAACTAAAAAACTGACTATGCCATACAACTGGTGTTATCCTGCTGGGAAAAAGTTTCGCAATACCACTTCAAACTAGTGATAGACACATTCAGACTTTACTAATCACCTACAAGATGGCAGGGAAAAGGCTGGGATGTAAGGTACTACCTATATTCTTTTTGCTGGGAAATATGTTCAACTGACAAGATGCTGGTGCTGGGCAAAGAGGAGTTTAAAATGTGTATTACCTGTAAGCATACAGTATCTATCGTCGTTTGATGTCAGAGTTCGCTACAGATGCCTGCTCAAAAACCACCCTGCAGCCCAGGTAACCGAAGTCAATACAAACTACCACAACTGGTGGAAAAGATGCATCACAATTCTAAATACACTTCGAAATTGCCGTGAAGAAACCAGCACTTATAATGAATGGGTCATAATGCAACACAGGTACTGGGGAAAATCGTCGTCCTAAAAGAATGCAGAGGGAACAGTAACAGAACATGCGTTCTCCTCGAGAAGTGTCCACAAACTGCTGAACATCGAGACCCTCTCCCATCCCTCCCTCCCTCCATCCATCCATCTACGGGGGAGCACAGGCTTTTTCAAATGACCAGCTGCTCCGCCAACCGCCTCGTACTTTTTCTGCAGCCAACAGCCATCTCCTCAGGGTCGCTGGAAACACTCAGCCTTCCATCATCTGGCCGCCTTGAGGCGATGTTCCTACACCAACACAATAGTGTGTATAGTCAACTAAACAATAGGAGGTAAAAGGACGGCTGTCTCAAATGTAACTTGTTCGTCTAAAATACAGAGACAGAGCCTCCACACTTCACCCCCTTGGACAGAGCAAGGTTGTGTCTGGCGACCACCCCCAGTAGACACTCGCCCCCAGCAGACTGCCATTCTGCAACAGAGAACAATTGCATTTAACGTCAATGCAACTGTTTCTTGCAATCTGTTAAACGTATTTCTCGCAAAGACTGGACGCCTCTGGCACAACAACGAAATTCTGGATGGCTTTTTCTGAAGTTGGCTGCTTGTGAAACAGGAAGCTCATTCCGCCTTAAGCGACCACAGCCTCACACCACAGTGTCTTCAGTACAACGCCGGGTGGTTAGCATTACAGCAGAGTGCGGCGCTGGCATCCCTCAAAACAAAACCGTGATAAATGAGGGCTATCCAGACCGTGGGTTGTTTGTCTGAAGGGAGAGCCGCGACCTCTTACGGAACTCGCCCACACGCCGTTCTGAGCACTGGACTGTAGAAAACACAGTTGCGACGATAATAAACGTCCTCTTTCCACGAAAATAGGCACAGTTCAATTTCTTTTAGTTTTATGTGTAGTTTTTACATTCAACTGCAGGATACAATTCGCATCTCATTATTTTGCGACATCCAGCGAAGTGCACTGCCACCGATCACAGATGACCACATGTGAATTGCAAACATTTCAGACACGTAAAATAACTTTAGAAAATACAGTCTTTCACGGCATTGGCTCACATGTCGGGAAAAAAACACATTCATTTTACGTTCAACAACAACAAGAAGCTATAATTGATGAGGATGTAGCTGATTTGTAAACTGTGGCAGGTCCCATTTTACCAATGCGATGCTATATCGTACTAGCATTTACCAAACAAATCGTGAGAGCCTGTCTGACCTTATGTAGGTGGGAGATTGAAGTTTCGTTAAAAGATAACGCCGCAACGAAAAAAGAATAGGTAAAGAAACACCCATCAACAATCATTCCGTGCTGAGCTAGCCATTTCCTCCACCCACCAGGGACGTCACTGACGTCAATTTGATAGGCTAAGTAATTAAATTGATCATGAGAGTATGGCTGGGTGTTGTGTGATGTCCTTAGGTTAGTTAGGTTTAAGTAGTTCTAAGTTCTAGGGGACTGATGACCTAAGATGTTAAGTCCCATAGTGCTCAGAGCCTTTTTTTTTATCATGAGAGTCAGTTTGTATGGCGAGTAATTTGTTTTCAGTAGTCTGATTACACTCACCAGACAGGTCAAATGGGAATCCGTCCAGGGGAGATGATGTCCTCTTCGAGGGACACTATTGAGAACTGACATTTGAAACAAACCTCACAGTGATTCTACATCCCACACCATACATTTCGCGTAAGGACTGCACTATTAGAAACACGATCATAGTGACTATGTTACCGTCACACTGCATAAAAAGCAGTCTTGAGTCTACAGTCACACACACGAATCACTGATAGCATTACGCTTTCGGGTAGAAATGCTGTCTGCAACTTTGAATCAAGTCTATCCATTCTACCACATACTTGCGTTGGATCCTGTAGAGATGTCTTTTAATGATTACAGCCACTGGCGAATCATATTCGCGCCACTCTCATATCTCAAAACGAGTCACCTTTTTCTAACCTTTCTGCTAAGGATCTCGTACAGCAAAATATCCAGCGCTGTTTTTTAGACAGTCCCTCTGCATTTTGTAACTGCTCCTCAGTCTCTGCCCCACCATCCCTACAGCTAGCATCCATGTGATCGCCACAATTTAAGTCAGACTTGAACGGAAGTCGGATAGTGCTATATATATCTAAGACCTTCTGCATCTCTTGGAGAAACAGGACGAGCTGAGTTAATGCGACGAGACCGCGTTTTGACCAGTCGGTGGAAATGGGAGCATGTTGTCGTAGCTTCGCCAACCACGTACAGTGTGTAAGGCCAGCGCCAAACGAAGCTTTCCCCTGCAACACGAGGTAGTAGAAAAGATCGTACAAGCAAATACGGTGGTGTTTCTTGCTGGGAAAATTAGGAAGACCCCACATGGCATGGATGAAGGACGAGGATTTTGCTACTGCATTGCGACACATCTCGAAACTACATACAGGTACTGCAGTCCGAAGGGAATCTGCGTCTCTGAAATAGAATTCATGTCTGTCACCCAAACATTGTCCGCTCCTGGTAGCTGAAGTGGTCAGCGCGACGGAATGTCATGCCCAACGGCCCGGGTTCGATTCCCGGCTGGGACGGAGATTTTCTCCGCGCAGGGACTGGGTGTTGTGTTGTCCTTATCATCATCATTTCATCCCCATCGACACGCAAATCGCTGAAGTGGCGTCAGCTCGAAAGACTTGCATCAAGCGAACGGTCTATCCAACGGGAGGCCCTAGTCACACGGCATTTCCATTTACCCAAACATTCTATGCCACCTCGGTATTTTGAACCATCCAACAGAGAAAACCAACGAAACTACAAAAACTTAGCTAACGTCATCCATTAGAGAAGGTCCCTGTCTTCTGATATATCTGGAGTTTATTGCAGTAAAACCTCTATAAAATTAGCGAGGATAACACGGATTCCGAATGTGAATTAATCTGGGTGAAATTAAGTATCCAAGACTGATCAAATATGGTGATCGGATACTTTTATAGACCACCTGGGTCAGGATCTGTAGTTGTAGAGCGCTTCAGGCAGAACTTGCGGAATATCATTAGTAATTTTCCTGATCATGCTGTTGTAATAAGGGGTGACTTCAACTTGCCAGGTATAGATTGGGAATGTTATGTCATCAAAACTGGTGCCAGAGACAGGGAATCATGTGGCATTGTTCTGGACGTCTTGCCCAAAAATTACCTTGAGCAGATAGAGAACCAACTCGTGAGGGTAACGTGTTAGACCTCCTGGCAACAAACAGACCTGAACTTGTCGAATCAGTTAACGTAGAGGAAGGTATCAGTGATCATAAGCCTATGACGACGGGCCCTACAAGGAATGTTAAGAAAGTTAGTAAGATATACCAGCTCGGCAAGGGTGACACGATACAAATTTCAGAATATATGCCAGCCGGTGTGGCCGAGCGGTTCTAGGTGTTTCAGTCTGGAACAGCGCGACCGCTACGGTCGCAGGTTCGAATCCTGCCTCGGGCATGGATGTGTGTGATGTCCTTAGATTAGTTAGGTTTAAGTAGTTCTAAGTTCTAGGGGACTGATGACCTCAGATGTTAAGTCCCATAGTGCTCTGAACCATTTGAACCATTTGAATCAGAATATCTCAGATGTCAGCATCAAATATTCGGTGATGAGGACGAAGATGTGGAGAACGAATGGATATAATTCAAAGGCATCGTTCAATATGCCCTAGACAAATATGTTCCGAGTGAGGCATTAAGGGATGGGAAGGATCCACCATGGTTTAATAGCCGTGTTAGAAAACCGCTACGTAAACAAAGAGCACGTCATCTCAGATTCAAGAGAAGTAAAAACCTAGCTGACAAACAAAAACTGAACGAAGCAAAAATGAGTAAGGAGAGCAACGAGAGAAGCGTTCAATGATTTTGAAAGTAAGACATTGTCCACCGACCTGATTAAAAACATTAAGAGATTTTGGTCGTATGTAATATCAGTAAGTGGGTCAAAATCATCTATTCATTCTCTCAGCGACTAAAACGGCACCGAAACGGAAGATAACAGAGAGAAGGCCGAAATACTGAATTCCTTTTAATCGTCGTACGAACATCGAAATAGCAGATACTGAAATAACCGATCGATCATTTGTTTCGTTGTGCGTTTATTTGAATGGTTCCGTTGGAATTTCAAAGTGGTTATTAATATTCAGGAAATTGTGTGTGTGTGACTGTGTGTGTCTCACAGATATGGAGAAAGTAGGAGAATGCAATTATATATATATATATATATATATATATATATATATATATATATATATATATATATGTGTGTGTGTGTGTGTGTGTGTGTGTGTGTGTGTGTGTGGGAGGGGGGGGGGAGCGGTGGTTATTTATATATTTCTTCTATTGTGAGAAGTAGTGTTTTGTTGCATGATGATGCATATTCGTTTAGTACGTATTTTCCTTGCGATACTGGTTTTTGTATACTGTAATTTTCTCAATTGTTAATATCTGACGCAAGCTATCGCTATTTGAAGACCTTTCCAACAGGTTGTTATGTTAATTGGATGGTAATTCTGTGTGATCAGATTGTCTGCAAATGTTTAGTGGGAGCTGTTACTTTTTAATGCCCTTAGATGCTCTGTGTCTGGTTCTGAAATTCCTACATTTGTGTCCCATATTTACTGACTGACAGCAGCTACTTGTTAATTGGTAGATACCAGATTTGCCATATTGATCGAACAATAGTGAATATTAGTTAACTACATATGTCTCAATAATTCGCTGTTCAGTTCCTGTTTCTTGGCGTAGAGGCACTGAATACCTTCCTTTCCCCACATGATTTCAACTTTACTTTCTCCTCTATTGTGCTCAGGTGACATGTTATTTACAGTTATTTTTACGTAGCTGAGGAGAATTTTGTTGACCAAATATACATTGTTAAATTTTTTGTTAGGTTTTTTTTCTGCAGTTTGATGGTTGTGTTCTGGAATCTGTTGAAGAGCTTCGAGGGAAATATTTGGCTTGAAGTTGAAATAATCTTATTTTTAGATGTTGATGCTCTTCTTTCTCTCGATGCTTGCTGAGCAAATTGATGAGATATTCAACATTAAACAAGGCACTGTTTATTTTATTCAAACCAATCATGTTTCAGCACTTTTTGTCCTATCTTCAGTGGCATTTTTTATTTTTCAGTCGGATAAGTATTGTAATACAATAACATACGAATTTCACATTGAAATTACTCATGCACATATAAAGGAGTGATAATTAGGCGTCAATCTTTTCGTTGTTTTACATATTTAGTTAGACACGTGTCACCTAACTGGTGCACGAAACATTGCACGATTTTGCTATGGCGAAAGTTAAGCCTAGGATACAAGTTTGGAGAATAAATATTTATACTGATTTGCACATACCTTCCATGATGCTAGTAACTTATTTCTATGTTGGTAGCTTTCCAATAGCCACACATTTTCTCGCGTCGTGTCATCTGTAAAATAAACAAAATGAATTCTCTTTTCTGTTTCTCTTCCATTGACTAGGTTGATTGGTTCGAGGACATCTTGTGTCAATAAACCATTTAACTCACATTTGAGGTTTTCTGCCAGTACTGCGGGGTCTGATTGTGCTGTTAAGTTACGAGGCGTTCGAGAAGCTTTTAATTAAATGTGAGCTACATGATTGTTGATACACACTAAACCCGGAGAAAGAAATCAAATTCAGTAGCGATAAGAAATGATCGAATGGTTCCATCACAAGTACAATGTTAACGTCGTCTATTACATGAAACTCGAAAGCTGTGAAAGACTCTATCCCCAACATGTTACATACCTTTGGTGAGGGCACAACTCAAAATCTAAGTGAACAGCTGGATTTTCTTATGATGCTGTTAGCATGGAATACAATGTCATATTTTCTGTAGGAATTTAGCCTTTTTGATGCAGTCTGAAGTGGCTGTGAACCGATTTGGACATAGGCCTCCCGGTTTATTAGAGATACTTGCCAGCCTTAATCTATAAGAAAATTTATTGACTGACTGAATTATTAACGGAAGAGCAAACGTTTGTGATCATGCCATAGGGGATTCAGCTGTAGCTGAAGTATATTTAAGCCCTGTCCGTGTTCAGGACTTCGCTGTTGGAGCTGACTCACTATGGACACGACGTCTTCGACATCTCCCTGTTTGTAACACTACGCACAGAGTGTTGCCTTACGTGGACAATGATCGCGACGGCCTCACTCTGCACAACATGGATGCAGAGCCTTGCTCTTATATCGAGGTCAGGCCGGTGAGGATTCGCATGATGATAGAAGAGCGCCACTTGTAAATGTGTGCTGTGAATTTTTTTTTATTTAGATGACGGACACAAACTTCATGTGTTACGATCACGCTCAATGTAGCGTGGGTGGGAAGGCTGTTTTATGGAAGAAACGTCAATTTTGTGGAAAGACCGCTATGCTGCATTGGCTATTTCGAAAGTTTTTACAATTTTTGAATCATTCCCGAGAGTAGGACACTAAATTAACTGACTCTGCACAAACTTCCTTACGGCGCGCGAACTTAATTATTATGTTTCACACTAGCGATTCAATTTAGTATTGTTTACAATTTTCACTGTTACAATTTAACTGACGTTTTCGGTGTAGGCCTTCGAGATCAGCTTCTCATGCATCGTATGATTGATTCAGTTTCTTAAGACAACTGAAGAACGTGAGCCAGTCTGCTACAAAACGAGTTTGCTATTCGAAATACAAAAAGAGTATACTATGGATTTCCGGTAATTCTATACACTGAGTGCTAATGAGCGCGCAATTTATTTAGGAGACGCATTAACTATAAAATATTAGCTAAGAGAGCAGCAAGCTGCTGTGTATATGATTTTGCTCCGCCGTTTTGGAATCAGTCTAGCCAATAGGGAGCGCTCGACCACCGTGTTATCCTCAGGTACTGGCGTCATTTCGATGCGGTATAAACAGGTGTGGAGTCATCACACGGCTCTACCTGCCATTGTCGGTTTGGAGCCGCTACTTCTCATTCAATTAGCTCCTCAGTTGGCTTCACGATGTTGAGTGGGTCCCATATCATTTCTCCCCCAAAGAACAACTCTTGACAATACCGGAAATTAAGCCTGGGCCCTCCAGATGACAGTCAGCTATGCTGACCACTCAGCTACGGAGGCAGACGTCGGTGGTGTTACTAGTCTGGGAATGTAGCTAGTGGTGGGCGTAGTGCGAGTCCAACTCTTTGTAATCTGATGCAGAATTGTGGTTGCTGAGCCGCTGTTGTGCATCCCGCTTGTATTGTTGTTCCAGGATGGCCTGTAGTTGCGCATGCTGCTGCGTATACTGATTGACCTGATGTTCCGTTTGATGTGTTTGTTGTTGCATTTAAAGCTGTAGCTGTTTCTGCCACACTTTCACGAACTAAGTTGAACTTGGTCCACCGCCCTGACACACCGACTAAGTTCGAGACTTCGTCACCACTGATTGAGAGGCAGATAGAGAGATAGATACAATATCTGATCAGGCATATCCGGAGACTCCTATGTAATGCGAAAGTGGCTACTAGATACCATAAGAGGCCCACTCGACAGTATAAAAGTGACTTCGGTCTACGACCAGTTATTGGACGTGACCTGAGTAACGTATCTCTCAGGGACATTCTAAAGCTACCCAAGTCGACTGTTGGTGATATGACCGAGAAGCGGAAACGCGAAAGAACAACCACAGCTAAAGCAAGATCAAGCAGACCTCATGCACTGACTGACAAGGACCACTGCGAAGGGCTGTTGCAAAAAATCACAATAAATCAACGGAAGGAGTCACTGGGATTTCAAAAAGTTCTGTCTGCAGTGCAGCGTGCACAGTGGCCAAGTGTAGGAAGTTAAAGAATGGGGTTCAGTGGTCGAGCGGCTCCTCATAATCCACATATTTTTGTGTTATGTGCTGAGTGACGTTTGAGGTGGTAAGAAGAGCGACGCCACTGGACAGTGAATCACTGAATCGTGTTATTTGGTGTGACGAGTCACGCTCTACTTGTGACAGTCCGACGGAAGTGTTTGGGTTTGAAAAATGCCTGCGTAACGTTTCTTTCCGCCATGTATAGTGCCAACAGTTAAGTACAGAACAAAAATGGCTCTGAGCACTATGGGACTCAACTTCTGAGGTCATCAGTCCCCTAGAGCTTAGAACTACTTAAACCTAACTAGCCTAAGGACATCACACACATCCATGCCCGAGACAGGATTCGAACCTGCGACCGTAGCGGTCACGCGGTTCCGGACTGTAGCGCCTAGAACCGCTGGGCCACTCTGGCCGCCGAAGTACAGAACAGTTGTTGATAAGATATGGGGGTATTTTGCTTGGTTAGGGTGTGGCTCCTTATTGCATACAAGAAACCGCTAAATGCGGAAGGATATGGACACAATCAGCAGCATTATGTACAGTAGAGGTACAGTTCGGAGACTACGCTCGTTTGTATTTGTATAAGAATGCGCCCTGCCAAAGCAGTATCTTTGAGGTATGGACGGTAATATTCCTGAAATGGACTGGCCTGCCCAGACTACCGAACTGAACATAATGGCCGGCCGGAGTGGCCGTGCGGTTCTAGGCGCTACAGTCTGGAACCGAGCGACCGTTACGGTCGCAGGTTCGAATCCTGCCTCGGGCATGGATGTGTGTGATGTCCTTAGGTTAGTTAGGTTTAAGTAGTTCTAAGTTCTAGGGGACTGATGACCACAGAAGTTAAGTCCCATAGTGCTCAGAGCCATTTGAACCATTTTGCTCAGAGCCATTTTGAACATAATGGCATGGCCTTGGGGTTTGTTACAACGTCGACTTCGCTCTAGACGCTAGTGTTCAACACCACTATCTTCTCTAGTTATGACTCATAAAATGGAATGGTGGACACGATCCATATTAATGTCCTATAATAGGTGTCCAGCTGCATTTGGTCAGACAGTGTAGATAGATAGACAGTCAACTGTACAAGACCACCATACAAATTTCATATTCAATAGAAGAGTCTCTTTTTGATCAAAAGTATAACTACTTTGCTTCATTATTTTTTAAAAATTCCTGTTTATTAGCGTTTCTATGAGAACCGCGTGGCACAAGTATCAGTATTTATTTTTTATTGATCCTGCTACATTTTGTTTAGCTAGTAATTTCCTTTTGGCTTGTATGTATGTATTAAACCGGGGACCTAGAAACGACAAATGCTTCGTCCCGCCGTAGCCCTCAGTGGTTCACAACCCAACAACAGGCCACAGCAGTCCACCCACCCCACCGCCGCCCCACACCGAACCCTGGGTTATTGAGCGGTTCAGCCCCCAGTGGACACCCGCGGGAATGCCTCACACCAGACGAGTGTAACCCCAATGTTTGCTTGGTAGAGTAATTATGGTGTACGCATACGTGGAAACGGTGTCTGCGCAGCAATCGTCGACACAGTGTAACTGTGGCGGAATAAGGGGAACCAGCCCACATTCGCCGAGGTAGATGCAAAATCGCCTTATAAACCATCCACAGGCTGGCCGGCACACCGGACCTCGACTCTAATCCGCCGGGCGGATTGGTGCCGGAAACCGCCACGCCTTCCCGCTCAGGAAGCAGCGCGTCAGACCGCGCGGCTAGCAGGGCGGGCTTTTTCCTTTCGGCTTCCTTTATTTTAGTTTTAAGAACAATTTTCTTCTCAGTGCTTATACATTTTTAATAGAATAGTGAATGCTTTTACATAAGGCGGCACAAGCATTGAAAGTAACCGAACAGTACAGGTCGATGTAGTGCTGCTGTTAAGACACAGGACTTCATTTCAGGTGAAGCCAGGTTCAGAGCGTGTTTGTTATTTCGTCATTTAAATTTTCTTCAGGATTCCGATACTCCTGTATGCTTCTTAAACAAGGCGTGGTTGGATTCTTGCTCCGGACATAATCTAACCAATGTTAGTACAGACTAACGGAAAAAAAAACATCGCCGCACCATGGAGGAGTTGTGCGACAAACTGAAGTTGCCAGGCGTGCTTCTACATCTAAAAGATTATGTCTGTTCAGATTTCGTACCAGTCGCATAAGAGTGGCGCTAGCAGTATCACTAGGAGAATGCAGATCAGGACTGCGTTAAATACACGTTGAAACGGTCGTGGGCGTTAGTTACCTTTGAGATTGGACGTGGAGAGTTGACGTTATTCAAGAATGCCTTTAGGGCGACAAAAACGCCATTAACAACACTCCCTTGAGTTTGAACGAGGTCGTGTAACAGGGCTAAGAGGAGCTAAATATTCCTTCGCGATATTGCAGAATGACTTGGCGGGAATGTAGCCACTCAGACAACATTTCTGGCAGTGGTGATCGCGAGAATGTACGGTCGCAAGAGGACAGGGCGCCCGACGATCATGTGCCACTAACGAGAGGGAAGACCAACGTATTCGACTTACGACTCTGGCGCATCATACTGCATCTGCAGCAGCAGTTGGCACAGTTAGAGCAGTGAATCATTGCACTGATACAAATGGGTTAACTCATGAACAGCTCCGAACCAGTCGCGCCGTCGAGTGCATTCCACTAATCCCAAACCACCGCCATTTGCAACTTCAGAGATGTCAAGCGAGAATGGTGGAGTTCTGTTGTGTTTTCTGAAGATAGCTGGTTCTGTTTCGGTGCCCACCGATGTCCACGTGTTAATTAGATGGAGGTCAACTGAGGGCGTGCAACCAACCTGTCTGTGGACTTGACACACTGGACCTCCACATGGAGATATAGCGTATGATAGCAGGAGCACTCTCGTGGTTACCCCACGCATCCTAACTGCAAATGTGCACGTCAGCCTCGCGATCTGACCTCTTGCGCTGTCATTCGTGAACAGGATTCCAGGGGCTGCTTTCCAACAGGATCACGCTCGCTTACGTATTGCTGTTGTAACCCAACATGCTCTATAGGGTATAGACATGTTACCTTGGCCCACTGTATCACTAGATCTGTCCTCCAATCGAGTACATATGGAACATCATCGGGCGACACCTCCAGCGTCATCCACGAACAGCATTAACCGTCACTGTAATGATCGGCCAAGTGCAACAGGCATGGAACTCCATCATCCCACATACTGTCGTCCGGCACCTGTACAACAATGCATGCACCTTTGCATGCATGTATTCAGCATTCTTGCGGTTGTTGTTTTTGTGTGTTGTGGCCTTCAGTCCTGAGACTGGTTTGATGCAGCTCTCCATGCTACTCTATCCAGTGCGGGCTTCTTCATCTCCCAGTACCTACTGCAGCCTACATCCTTCTGAATTTGCTTAGTGTATTCATCTCTTGGTCTCCTTCTACGATTTTTACCCTCCACACTGCCCTCCAATACTAAATTGGTGATCCCTTGATGACTTAGAACATGTCCTACCAACCGATCCCTTCTTCTAGTCAAGTTGTGTCACAAACTCCTCTTCTCCCCAATTCTGTTCAATACCTCATCATTAGTTATGTGATCTACCCATCTAATCTTCAGCATTCTTCTGTAGCACCACATTTCGAAAGCTTCTATTCTCTTCTTGTCAAAACTATTTATCGTCCATGTTTCACTTCCATACATGGCTACACTCCATACAAATACTTTCAGAAACGACTTCCTGACATTTAAATCTGTACTCGATGTTAACAAATTTTTCTTCTTCAGAAACGCTTTCCTTGCCATTGCCAGTCTACATTTTATATCCTCTCTACTTCGACCATCATCAGTTATTTTGCTCCCCAAATAGCAAAACTCCTTTACTACTTTAAGTGTCTCATTTCCTAATCTAATTCCCTCAGCGTCACCCGACTTAATTCGACTACATTCTATTATCCTCGTTTTGCTTTTGTTGATGTTCATCTTATACCTTCCTTTCAAGTCACTATCCATTCCGTTCAACTGCTCTTGCAGGTCCTTTGCTGTCTCTGACAGAATTACAATGTCATCGGCAAACCTCAAAGTTTTTATTTCTTCTCCATGGATTTTAATACCTACTCCTAACTTTTCTTTTGTTTCTTTTACTGCTTACTCAATATACAGATTGAATAACATCGAGGATAGGCTACAACACTGTCTCACTCCCTTCCCGACCACTGCTTCCCTTTCATGCCCCTAGTCTGTTATAACTGCCATCTGGTTTCTGTACAAATTGTAATAACCTTTCGCTCCCTATATTTTACCCCTGCCACCTTCAGAATTTGAAAGAGAGTATTCCAGTCAACATTGTCAAAAGCTTTCTGTAAGTCTACAAATGTTAGAAACGCAGGTTTGCGTTTCCTTAATCTTTCTTCTAAGATAAGTCATAGGGTCAAGTATTGCCTCACATGTTCCAACATTTCTACGGAATGCAAACTGATCTTCCCCGAGGTCGGCTTCTACCAGTTTTTCCATTCGTCTGTAAAGAATTCGCGTTAGTATTTTGCAGCTGTGACTTATTAAACTGATAGTTCGGTAATTTTCACATCTGTCAACACCTGCTTTCTTTGGGATTGGAATTATTAGATTCTTCTTCAAGTCTGAGGGAATTTCGCCTGTCTCATACATCTTGCTCACCAGATGGTAGAGTTTTGTCAGGACTGGCTCTCCCAAGGCTGTCAGTAGTTCTAATGGAGTCGTCTGTTATTACTGTACCAACATTTGACATTTTCAAAAAAATGGCTCTGAGCACTATGGGACTCAACTGCTGTGGTCATAAGTCCCCTAGAACTTAGAACTACTTAAACCTAACTAACCTAAGGACAGCACACAACACCCAGCCATCACGAGGCAGAGAAAATCCCTGACCCCGCCGGGAATCGAACCCGGGAACCCGGGCGTGGGAAGCGAGAACGCTACCGCACGACCACGAGATGCGGGCTTTTGACATTTTCAATGGTTTATTTCGCACTTACATTAACCTGTGATCTTGCAATGTTAATTACTTAAATATGGTACCGAGACAAATGTATCCCCGAAATTTCGTTAGTCTACACGTCTTATTTTTCGGTACTGCGATTTTTTCTGTTAGTGTAGATGTGTTTCACGCCTAATGAACGTTTCTGTAGCACGTTCGTGATAAGAATACATAAAAGAAAATAAATAAAACATGCATGTTATTCGCCTTTCCGCAATATGAGAAGAAATCGTCTCTTCTACAGCCCCGGCGGGCAGTGTAATCGCGCAGGGATGGCTGTGCCAAGAATGTAGTGGCACGGCCCTCGCAGCGGCTCACGAGCTGAGCAAACAGCGAGGTGCTTTTAGCGAGCGTAACAGTTACCGGGCGGGCATTATGCTCGACCTAGGACCGTCCACGAGAAGGCCGGATGTTAGCTGCTGCTGCCTCTTCCCTTCCACGCAGCTCATAAAGGACTCGAGACAGCGTTATCGACAGACACAGTTGTGCCAACATAGCCGACCCCGTTGCGTGATATTGCATGCGGACGTCGGAACGGAAACTGGATCGGGGAACTTTCGCAAACACGTGACGTAACTCATCAGCTCCCTAAGCAGTAATTATAGCTTTTATCAAATAAGGCTTATCCGTCGGCTAGAGGCGCAGTTAATGGTCACCGACGACTGTACCAAATGTAGGCTACTAAAGGTCGTTGATTAGTTCCTCTTACACCTATTTGTGACGTACAGAGATAATGTATCAGTTTTCGAATATTAAACAAAGCGGAATCGATACTCTAAACACGTTGTTAAAGTTGTTAACTCGTTTTGCACAAATGGGTGCACAGGGTGCACCTGACTTTGCTGTAAGAGTAATTGTTAACTTTGGGAACAAAGTTCTGGAAGTAACACATGTGTTATATTTTCATTTACTGTTGTCCTGAGAATCAGTGCAATGGGTTAACTTCCCACTCAGGCAAAAAGTACTTATTGCACAAAAGAAAATTCGAATCATTTGCTGGATTCACACATTTATAGACCTGTTTAAGCAATCGAAAATATTAAATACTGTCTCAGTACTTTTTTAACTGAAGAAATTGTTAATTTTTGCAGTTTGGCAGTCACAGACACAAATGAAATTATAGAAGTAAATATGGTGTTCTTTGCTTCTAGTGAATCTAATTTGCTCACGGTACACAGCTGTAAAAGTCACTGAAAATCAGTCTGTGGAATTAAAATGTACGAGGGCAGTTCAATAAGTAATGCAACACTTTTTTCTCTCGGCCAATTTTGGTTGAAAAAACCGGAAATTTCTTGTGGAATATTTTCCAACATTCCCGCTTCGTCTCGTATAGTTTCATTGACTTCCGACAGGTGGCAGCGCTGTACGGAGCTGTTAAAATGGCGTCTGTAACGGATGTGCGTTGCAAACAACGGGCAGTGATCGAGTTTCTTTTGGCGGAAAACCAGGGCATCTCAAATATTCATAGGCGCTTGCAGAATGTCTACGGTGATCTGGCAGTGGACAAAAGCACGGTGAGTCGTTGGGCAAAGCGTGTGTCATCATCGCCGCAAGGTCAAGCAAGACTGTCTGATCTCCCGCGTGCGGGCCGGCCGTGCACAGCTGTGACTCCTGCAATGGCGGAGCGTGCGAACACACTCGTTCGAGATGATCGACGGATCACCATCAAACAACTCAGTGCTCAACTTGACATCTCTGTTGGTAGTGCTGTCACAATTGTTCACCAGTTGGGATATTCAAAGGTTTGTTCCCGCTGGATCCCTCGTTGTCTAACCGAACACCATAAAGAGCAAAGGAGAACCATCTGTGCGGAATTGCTTGCTCGTCATGTGGCTGAGGGCGACAATTTCTTGTCAAAGATTGTTACAGGCGATGAAACATGGGTGTATCACTTCGAACCTGAAACAAAACGGCAATCAATGGAGCGGCGCCACACCCACTCCCCTACCAAGAAAAAGTTTAAAGCCATACCCTCAGCCGGTAAAGTCATGGTTACAGTCTTCTGGGACGCTGAAGGGGTTATTCTGTTCGATGTCCTTCCCCATGGTCAAACGATCAACTCTGAAGTGTATTGTGCTACTCTTCAGAAATTGAAGAAACGACTTCAGCGTGTTCGTAGGCACAAAAATCTGAACGAACTTCTCCTTCTTCATGACAACGCAAGACCTCACACAAGTCTTCGCACCCGAGAGGAGCTCACAAAACTTCAGTGGACTGTTCTTCCTCATGCACCTTACAGCCCCGATCTCGCACCGTCGGATTTCCATATGTTTGGCCCAATGAAGGACGCAATCCGTGGGAGGCACTACGCGGATGATGAAGAAGTTATTGATGCAGTACGACGTTGGCTCCGACATCGACCACTGGAATGTTACCGTGCAGGCATACAGGCCCTCATTTCAAGGTGGCGTAAGGCCGTAGCATTGAATGGAAATTACGTTGAAAAATAGTGTTGTGTAGCTAAAAGATTGGGGAATAACCTGGTGTACTTCAATGCTGAATAAAACAACCCCTGTTTCAGAAAAAAAATGTGTTGCATTACTTATTGAACTGCCCTCGTATATTGAAGTTATTCTTCCATCTGTTACATAGAGGAATTCTTGAACAGAAGCTAGCAGCCAATTAAAAGCTTGAAAATGGTCAGCATGTACTCATAAATAACTTTGTTGTTGTCCTCTATGCAATCTTTTATTGCGATAACGTTTTCCAATACATCAGACTATACAGGTTTTATTGTGTCGATGTTCTCGAGAACATCAGACTATACGCGATGAGCAGTATTTCTTTGGGATAACTCCGGATACACACTGCAAAAATGAGATTGCAAGTATCTGTCGAAACACAAGAGAAAATGCGCCTGACGACTCTTAGAGACATCCTGTATATATGTAGTGGCGAATATTGATCACGGTAAAGCTAACGAAACAGAGCTCAAAGAAAGTGAAACTGCAGTACAAGATGATCTTTATTCAACAGTATAATCGCTTCGATCATAATTTCAGAAATAGCATTTATCATTTAATGAAGTATAGAACACTTATTTCCATTAAGAATATGACTGTTATTGAGAAGTTTTTATCAGACATGGCTGTCTTAAACGTGTGATATGTAGGCATACAGAGAAACATACAGAGAACAGAAACACACACACACACACACACACACACACACACACACACACACACACACAAACAAACACACACACACACACACACACACCAAAAAAGTTTTGCATCACCCCAGTTCCCAGAACTTCTGAAGATAGACGTTGACTGTGGATATTGTATCACAAACACAGTCCCTTTGACTGTTCAGAGATGTCACTAAACCCGCCAAAAGATGTAAACAACCATGCATGAGCAGTGCCTATTGGACGGAGGGGATCAGACAGCCGATCAGTTCCAGTCATTCGACGAGGAAGGAAGTACACGGCTCGTGTTGACTATAGTTCAAACATGCTTATACGGTCAATACCGCGGTTCGACAACGTCCGCATTGTTACTCTGTGCCAGGAAGGGCTCTCAACAAAGGAAGTGTACAGGCGCCTTGGAGAGAACCAAAGCGATGTTGTTCGGACATTGAGGAGATACAGAGAGACAGGAACTGTCGATGACATGCCTCGCTGAGGCCACCCAAGGGCTACTACTGCAGCGGATGGCCGCTACGTAGGGATTATGGCTTGGAGGAACCCTGACAGCAACGCCACCATGTTGAATAATGCTTTTCGTGCAGCCGCAGGACGTCGTGTTACGAGTCAAACTAGGCGCAATAGGCTGCATGATGAGCAACTTCATTCCCGACGTCCAAAGCGGGGTCCATCTTTGCAACCACGACACCAAGCAGCGCGGTACAGATGGGTCCAAGAACATGTTGAAAAGACCGCCCGGATTGGAATCACGTTCTCTTCACCGATGAGTGTTGCAGATGCCTTCAATCAGGCAATCGTCGGAGATGTGTTTAAAGGCAACACGGTCAATGCCTGACACACTGTCCAGCGAATGAAGCAAGGTGGAGATTCCCTGCTGTTTTGTGATGGCATTATGTGGGGCCAACGTACGCCGTTGGTGGTCATGGAAGGCGACGTAACGACTGTATGATACGTGAATCCATCCGAGCTTTAGTGCAACCATATCGGCAGGGTATTGGCGTGCCATTCGTCTTCATGGACGACAATTCGCGCCCACATCGTGCACATCCTGTGAATGACTTCCTTCATGAGAACGTCATCGCTCGACTAGATTGGCCAGCATGTTCTTAGGACATGAACCCTATTGAACATGCCTGGGATAAACTGAAAAGGGCTGTTTATGGACGACGTGACCAACCAACCACTCTGACGGATCTACGCCATATCACCGTTGAGGAGTGGGACAATCTGGACCAACAGTGCCTTGATGAACTTGTGGATAGTATGCCAGGACGAATACAGGCACGCATCAATGCAAGATAACGTGCTACTGGTTATTAGAGGTACCGGTGTGTACAGCAATCTTTACCACCACCTCTAGAGGTCTCTCACTGTTGTGGTACAACATGAAATGTGTGGTTCTCATGAGCAATACAAAGGGCTGAAATGATGTTTATGTTGACCTCTATTCCAATTTTCTGTACAAGTTCCGGGACCGAGGTAATGCAAAACATTTTTTGATGTGTGCTCAGGGAAAGAATGACGTCTCTCATATGAAAAACATTCCTTGCAGCCCGAGGAAGAAAATCGTGTTGTTGGAACATATGTCTAGCAAAGTTTTGAAGAAATATGACTACACTCTTTCAACAATATTTCACGTTTGTTAACGATGAGTTACACACAATTTGAAACAGCTGGGATCCCCGTATAATGCACTCCAGGAGAAGATCACGTTCATAGCATCTGATGTCCTTAAGACTCGTCTACGTGATCAGAGATTAATTGATAAACACTCAATACATTGGTATCTTCGCCATAGTGGACATCACAGGCGAGAGTTGGCAATTTTCCACATAGGCTTTATTTATTTTGGCCCTTTCTTCGTTCCACAACTGAATTCGGTTCTTTAGACCATTGGCGAGTGTTTACCTGTTTAAGAAGCACACTACCTTTCCAACAAGATGCGGGAACACATTTTGCATGGTCTATACGTGTATAGTTATTCTAAATATCTAAAAAAACTGATTAAAATTAAAAATGAAGTCATTGAAAGGATGTGGTTCTATGAAGTGGGAATGGTCGAAAATTTAATAATCTCACTTTGTGTGTAGTCAGTATAAATAATCTTACTTTCCCGTGAGTTACGTCTTACGTAATTTATCTCTGTATTGCTGCTGTTCGATTAACTATTCACGACTTAACACTGCAAACCGTAATACTGCGAAATACGTGAGAGTAAACGTTTGGAGCGACTAAAAGTTGATTGGCCACGTAAAACAAATAGTAGGAAGAGCAGATGCTGTGCCGAGATTTACTGGGAGATTCTTAAGCGAATGTAATTCATCCAAGAAAGAATTGGCCTAAATAACAGCCGTTCGACCAGTTCATCGCTGTTACCAACTTGGCCTAGTAGAAGAGAGAGAAGATCGAACGGAGAGCGGCGCGTTTCGTAAAGTCATCGTGTACTCGGTGCGACAGCACTACGGAGATGCTCAAGCAGAAGCTACAGGAGAGGCATTTTCCACGACGGAGAGGTTTAATCTGGAAACTTTGAGAGTGTATGTTCCGGGAAGAACCGTGCAGCATATTACTTGCACCAACATACGTCTCGCGAAATGATCACGAGGAAATCAGTGAAATTGGGGCTCATACGAAGGTTTACTGACTCATTCTTGCCGCGCGACGTTCGTGATTTGAAAAGGGAAGGAGGAAAGCAGCCTCAGGTTGCTTATGGAATATACATGGTGGTAAGAGACAGTTTATTGCAGTTTGTAAGTTTGTTGCAGGGTAGCTTGTGCTGAGAAATAATTATTAAGAAAATCCATACGTTGCGTCGCTTCAGAGCTAATCAGCATTGATTTTAGCCAATCAAGCCGGTGCACGCAAATTCAGATGGCCCGTCAGATACATTTATTCTCAGTTTTTCTCATATCTTAGAGGATAACGCACCAGACTGCTCAGCCTTTGGCTCGGGTTCGATCCTTACTACCGTTCCATGTCCAATTTTTGTGTCATTGTCTTTATCGGGTTTAGGAAACCCAACGAAGAACATGCTTGGCGACACTGTCATTGGCAGGCCGCTTAAATTTTGACGCCCAACGGCCTGATTGGCTAACATAATTGCTAATTAACTCGGAAACGGCGCAACGTATGGAATTTCTCTCTTACCAATTATTTCTCAGTAGGACGTACCCTGCAATATCCTTACAAGTCTTTCAGACTGTTTCTGTCCACCCTGTATATGTAGATGCAGATGGACCGGCGTCCAAGTCTGTGCTCCGCGCGGTGACTTGGCTGTCAGCGTCACGCACGACACTATTTCACCCGACTGAATATACAGTTCCAGGTGCCACCTGCTTATATAATGTAACTCCTTCCACCGTTTTGCTGCTGCAGAGATGACTGCTGCTACTGTCCTTTAACGTACAAAAGATTTAAGAATGATTTAAAATAGTGTCTTATTTTTCTTTAAAAAGACATAGCCTTGTCCCTGCACCCACAGCTTCCTCACTTGAGCTGTCCTCTTCATCTCAGTCTATGAAGAACGTCACATCTCACTAATGATTTTTAAACAAGATGTTTTCGACCGATCGCTCGTTTTATTCCCTACGACCTTGCCTTCGAAAGTGTTTTGTAGAAAAATATCGTATCTAATTAAGTATCCAATAAGTTTTGCTTTGCGCTAACCTGTAACTGCAATGATCCTTTCTTCTCTCCTGTTTTTCGTAGAACCGTTTCATTAGTTTTTTATGTCCATTTCGCTAATTGTTGTAATTCTCCTCGATAACCACATTTCCCCAGCTTCGAAGCGAGCTTGCGCCTTCTTTGCTATCGTACAGGTTTCACATCCGTATGTCACGGTTCACCACATAAAGGCCTTTACAAATCTTTTCTTAATGTTGAAGATGACGTGCTTGTTCAGTAGAGGGTTGTTCTTATTTTTGAAGGCACTCCTGACAATGCTATTCATCTCTTGATTTCCTTGAAACATCTATTGTTTTCTTCCACTATGCTACCGATCCCCACTGCCCCTTCTCTCCCTGAACAATGGCACGGCAGCTGTGTAACATACTATTCCTCAATATCAGCTCCTATTCAGTCAACAAACATCTTTTCATGCACACCCTCTCCCTACACCATACTGATGCTTTCATCCTGAATGAAACTTTCCTCCACCATCATCATACTCTCCGCACTTCTCCACACATCCTTCAATCCGCTCCCCATGGCCCGAGGCGGAGACCATCACAAGAACCTCCTCGTTCGGCCACAACCCCTCTACAACCCTCCTACGGACCACATTCTCACTTTTCCCCAAAACCACCACTGCTACTTCTGTCACTGACGTACATCCCATCCTATTCGAATTCCTCACCCACATAGACAATCCCTTTGCCACCTATATTCTTGCCATTGACCTTAACATCGAAAGACTGTCCCATGCTGACCTCCAGCTGTGGAACCGGTTTACTGACACACTCCATGATGATATAGTCACACTCCCATTACATTCCCGCCCTGAAAGCAATTCCACTACTGATGTTATCCGCACCTCTCCTAACCTCCTAGGGCGCATTACTGCAACAGTCCTCGACACCATCGGAAGCGACCATCCCCGTGTTCTACTCACCATTCGCTACACCGCACATCCTACCGTACACCCACTCCTTCAGACCCTCCCAAACAAACCCAGGAGTACTCCCATACCAAATGGGATGCCTACAGGGGATTCAATGCTACCGATCTCTGAAGCCACCCCTTATCCTTACAAGACTCCCATGACATCTGCCATGCTCCATCTTCCTACAACAGACCTTCTCACGCGCCATGCTCTCCGCATTCCTATGAGACCAGTCTATTCACACTGCCCGCACTGCCTCGACGTGCTCTCCAACCTTTCCGTGACTCCGTGAATCCCGTCGTCTTTGACGATTCTTCCTGCAGACCCATGACCACGACACACTTACACGCCACCGACAACTACAAGGACACATCTGTAATCTGCTGACTGCAAAGAAACACCGCGTTTGGCGCCAAACATGTACAAGTCTGAGAGCCAAACTGTCCGTATACTTTTCCAGGCACTGGAAGGCATTTCACTGCATTACTAGCGAGAACCCTGCTCCCTCCTATCCCCTCTCCCCGACAATCGAAGCAAAGCCAATCTTTTGGCGTCCTATTTCTGACACCTTAACCATCCCAGATGACCCCCATTTCGATTACTCCTTATTCCCGACTGTGCACGAGCGTATCAATACTTTCCTCCCACCCCTCTCTCCTAGCTTCCAGTGCCTCGGCAACATCACACCGACAGAACTCAATAATCCAATAACACAAGACATTCAACAGATATACCACAAACGCAACACGGCTCCCAGTCACGACTGTATTATCTACAGACACCTGAAAGAATGCCCCTTCTCCTTCCTGGACATCCCAGCGACCCTTTACAATGTAATCCTACACGCAAGTTTCTATCCTGAGCCGTGTAAAACATCTAGAATCCTCTTCCTCAAACCTAATAAGCCTGCCACTGACACCTCCTCCTACTGTCCCATCAGCTTACCCTCCGTGTTTAGCAAAGTCCTCGAGTCCATTCCCTCCCAACGTATCCATAAACAGCTACGAGAACACCTACCCATTCCTGTCCATCAATGTGGCTCCAATCGCAACTTATCCTCTGATGACCAGCTCCTGTAACTTACGCATCTCCTCTCTCCCTAAATCAACAACCGCAAATCTGTCGTTTTTGTCCTTAGTTCTTGAGAAAGCTTATGGCCGTG
This sequence comes from Schistocerca serialis cubense, assembly GCF_023864345.2. Taxonomy (NCBI): domain Eukaryota; kingdom Metazoa; phylum Arthropoda; class Insecta; order Orthoptera; family Acrididae; genus Schistocerca; species Schistocerca serialis. Next base: position 1,010,750,047 of record NC_064640.1, read on the forward strand.
TATGACATTCTGGGCTCCTCTTTAAGCTCCAAACCTATTCCCTTCCCACAAATTCTGTCCGCCTCTTGGCCTCTTTTCTCTGTAACCGCCCATCTTGCGTGACCGTCAACAACCCATATATTCCATTCCACCGCAGGTGCGCCCTAAGATTCTGTCCTCTCGCCTCTGCTGTATGTCCTCTACACTGCCGATATGTCCAAGCCCCCTCCTTTTGTTCATCTCCTCCAGTATGCCGATGGCACTGCCTTCCTCACCCTCTACCCCACCTTCCAGAAATCCCAACTATCCCTCCAGCTCCACCTCAATCAGTTCGCCTCCTGGTGCAAACAGACGCTCCTGAAAATCAACCCTACCAAAACGCAGGCAATAATTATAGGCCGAACTACCCACGACTTTTACACTACCATTTACAACTGTTCTATCCAGTTAACTAACACCCTAAAATACCTCGGAGTAACAGTTGATCGCCTACTAACATGGAAGCCCAATCTACTAACCATTGATCAGGAAGACCATACTAGACTAAAATTACTAAAACTACTAACCAGCCGGACATGGGGATTGTACTATTTCACAGTCCTCCAAACCTATAAATCTCTGATCCGTCCCATCCTCTGCTATGCAAATATGGCATGTGTTTCCGCTCCTCTCTCCTTTTATCACACCCTACAGATCCTCTAACACCATGCACTCCGCCTAGCCTATCAAATCCGCTTACCCTCCCCCACACGCTTCCTCTACCAATGTATAAAATTTCCCTCCCTCCTACTCCATCTTGAACATCTCCGAATATCCTACGTTACCTTCAAACTCTATACTACCCAGCCCTCAGCTTCCCCCCTGATCACTGCTCGTGGCATTCCGCCATGCCCCTACAGCCCCATTCCCCCAACGCCACACCTCAATACCTTCCACATCCTCTCCCGACGGAACGTTAATCGCCTTCCCTTACCTGACCATGAAATCCGCCCTGATATATACCAACCCTGCCAGATCTGAATGAACCCACCCCATCTCCTCCAGTCAGGCCTCCCTTCCTCTCAACTCCTCTCCAATCACATTCTAAGCCTTGGTCCGATATGGCATCCCTTAAGCACTACCCCAACTGCTAAATCCGCATGATACCCCTCTTCCTCGATGTCTAGGCCCACTCATAGCTTCACACTGGTCTGTTACTACTTTTAATTTATGCTCTTTCTCCTGTCTTATCTTTCGTGGAACATTCCGTTGCCGTTTCGTCTGTTCCAATCTTTTAATTCATCAACTACTCCGCCTTTTATATTTTAAATTATTCACACGAATCTATGTCTTTCTACAAGGGTCGTTCAATAAGTAATGACTCACATTTTTTTCTCAGCATATACTTATTGTTAAGTGTCAGAATTTGGTGACAATATACGTCATATCTTGTCCATGTCCTATTTCTCTACGTAGTCTCCATCACGTTCTATGGCCGTACGAGAATGTTGTGGAAGAGCATGTATTCCCTGCTGGTAAGAGCTCTTATCCTGTGGGCGTAGCAATGTTTTCGCTGTATGTCACATTCTCGTCATCTTCAAAGTGTGTTCCCCGTAGAGAACCTTTAAGCGGCCCAAAGAGATGGAAGTCCGAGGGTGCCAGGTCTGGACCGCAGGGTGGATGAGGTAATGATGTCCAAGCGAATCTGGCGATGTGTTCTCGGGTTCTCAGATTTTTGTGTCGGCGTGCATTATTGCGGACGCACTTCCACTGCTGACCGACAATTGTAGAGCCAATTGTCTAATTGTGATGCACCGGTCGGCACGAATAATGGCATACGCACGATTCAGCATGTGTGGAGCAGTGGCTGTGACATGACGTACGGAACGTGGGGGTGCAGCATCGCCATACAGCACGCTGCTTGTAGCTTGAGTGGTATGTAGATGCCATTTTGACCCTGTGCAACGGCTCTGCCATCTACCAGAACTGTTCGAAACTTCATCGGCGCACATAAAAACATCAAATGTAAAGCACAGACAAGGACGTTTGTATATGTATATTAACTACTTTTTAAAAATGTGGCGCATTACATATTGAACGACCCTCGTATTGTGTTAAACACACATTTTTCACTCTAACGTGTCCAATTTTTGTACTCTTTTTCTAACTGTTTGCCCTCATATGGCTTAGGAGCGGCGAATTGTATCCGCTGACAGTCCACCCCCACCCCGTATGGGGAGAGGGAAGTAAAATGACAAAGAAGAAAATGCTACAGAGGTATTGAAATTCGGTTGTTTCCTCAAGTTCCTCACTGCCTAATCTGTGGCCAGGCCATGCGCCTACCGTGCCTGCAATCCAAACTACATCGCAGTTACGCAGGCAGCCTGCTTTCTTAAAGAACATATTCAGGGACTGGCGCGGCACACACTACCACCAGACTGCGACCGAGGCGCCTGGGGCCTCTTTCTTCCGGCAGCGACGTGACAGGAAGCAAGGCTGAATGTATCATGGCACCGAGGGCTATATTTAGAGCCGCGCACGGATCACGGGCAGCGATTTCCGATCAACGAGCTTCCTGGGTCAGGCGCCCAATGCTTATTGCAGTTCCACCGTCAGGAGACCAATCCAGGGGTCGTAGCTACGCTGCAATCGCCGTTCGAGCCATCTTCCTCCTCCATATCCTGCAGCGTGGCCACTCTACAGAAAGACTGATTCTTGATTTCTTAATATTTCTGTGATTGCCAGTTGTTTGGCCTTGCCGGACAAAGAACTTTTTTCTTTGGAACTTATACTCTGACAATTCCCTACCCGATTCTTGTCAGACTTAGAATTTCTACCGGACTTTGTCGTCATCCTAAACATGTCGTGGATTTTGAACAGACTTAGTTACTTTTGTAAGTCAGTCGACAGTTTTACTAGAACTGTGTTTACCTGGAGTGTCTTAAGAACTTATAATCGTAGTTGGCCGGCCGCGGTGGCCGAGCGGTTCTAGGCGCTCAGTCCGGAACCGCGAGACTACTACGGTCGCAGGTTCGAATCCTGCCTCGGGTATGGATGTGTGTGATGTCCTTAGGTTAGTTAGGTTTAAGTAGTTCTAAGTTCTAGGGGACTGATGACCACAGCTGTTAAGTCTCATAGTGCTCAGAGCCATTTGAACCATTTTTATAATCGTAGTTGTTTTCCTACCTGTTAGAGACAAGGCTGAATTCAGCACTTTGTGTTCCTCATTACCAGACAGTTGGACTGTATTATGTTCTACGCAGAAGACTTCATTTGGGATTTTCCTTTACTAAGATAGTTCAGACCTATAAACTTCATTTTCTCCTTCCAGGAGTTGAAAGATTGCTTGTGCTTAGACAAGCGAGTTTAGGTTGTTTCATTATTCCCAAGATTTGTCACTGTTAAACTGAACTGTGTTCCTAATCAAATAAACTTTGTCCGTTTGTTTACACCTTTGTTTACTTGAGTACCGCATACGGCGGGCACTTAACCTATTATCTCCACCTCGTTCCTTGTCTATAGCCGCGACATTCATCTTCTTGGTATTTAGTTTTAGCTTTGTTATCTCTTCATTTAAGACCTTAGACATAATATTTAACTCGTTCTCCGAGTCTGTCGTTATTGTATTGTCATCGGCAAATCTGATTCAGTGAATAAGAATACCAATAATTTTGAATCCAGTTGTCTTTCTTTCGTTGTTGCGATTGCCTTATCGATGAACATACTAAATAAGATGATAGTGAGTATCCCTGTCTTACATTCCTTCTGATTTTTTATTCTTTCAAAATAATATAGACAGCGTAAATATGCCAAAAACACAAATTTATTTGGTTCTGTATCTCCACCCACTCTACAAGACTGCCATACAACAGTTTATTTGTTTTTCATATAGTCTTCCGTCTGTGTCAAGTCAAAGTAACTTGGTAAATGAAATACATTTTGCCCAAGGGAGCATCTATCGAGTACAAAAAATACGAATCGATATATATAAATATACAGTGCTATTTTCATCTAGGAAACTAAACAGATTGCGTTATGTGGCAGCGTGGGGATACATGACGCTGTTAAACCACTATATTGCACAATGACGAGACAAATGCAGAATACCCAAATTACTAAAGGTAGTCAGTGGAATGAACTTCAAAACCAAATGATGCAGAAGAGGAAAAACTGAAGATGGGAACATCGACGAACCGTTGTCTTTGTTGGAAGTTGTCGATTTCATATTTAATTTAATTTTGAAATAAGTAGTGACTTTTTGCCAATCACTGTGACAAGATATAACATTTTGGTACACCTTTAGTGTGGCATTCAGCAATAAACGCCTCACAAGTGCTGCTGTCATATAGACAGACTGCTTCAATCGCTCGCTGTATATGTGAACCTAATTGGATGAAGGTATACGCACAAAAAGCACAAACCTGAAAACTGGAACAACTTTATCAGACACCAGATGTCGGTTGGGAAAAAGAGCGCTTGAGCAAATGATTATCCGTTCCGCTGCGACGAGGTCCTAAGATTCAAAGCACTAGCCCAGTCGCACAGGGACTGAGCAGGAAACTCGTCTTGGCCTTTCCTTTCTTTAATGTTCTTTATTCATACTCTGCTGCAGCGATTTAGGGAAACAGTGGAACATCTGCACTGAACAGCACAATTACAGGCTCAGCCAGTAATAGTCTGCCATTATCACGTGGAAGTTTGAAATATGGCTCAAAGTTGGCTACAGTCTTCCTTTGTAGTGGTGCAAAAGCGTGAAACGTGGCGCCCTGCGACGTCAACCTCAGGCTCAGTGATGCTTCAGGCAGTAAGGTGTCTACACGTGCGATAGAAGGCTAGAGCTTAGAAGTTTGTGTAAGGTGGGTAAATGACGTCACGTTAAGACAGTTCTACACCCATTCAATAAAGTGGTGCTTCGCTGCTGCTCTAGAGCCTGAGGCGGGGAACCACTTCGGAACACCTAGATTCCCCGATGCTATTCAATCTGTATATTGAGCAAGCAGTAAAGGAAACAAAAGAAAAGTTCGGAGTAGGTATTAAAATCCATGGAGAAGAAATAAAAACTTTGAGGTTCGCCGATGACACTGTAATTCTGTCAGAGACAGCAAAGGACTTGGAAGAGCAGTTGAATGGAATGGACAGTGTCTTGAAAGGAGGTTATAAGACGAACATCAACAAAAGCAAAACGAGGATAATAGAATGTAGTCTAATTAAGTCGGGTGATGCTGAGGGAATTAGATTAGGAAATGAGACACTTAAAGTAGTAAAGGAGTTTTGCTATTTGGGGAGCAAAATAAGTGATGATGATCGAAGTAGAGAGGATATAAAATGTAGACTGGCAATGGCAAGGAAACCGTTTCTGAAGAAGAGAAATTTGTTAACATTGAGTATTGATTTAAGTGTCAGGAAGTCGTTTCTGAAAGTATTTGTATGGAGTGTAGTCATGTATGGAAGTGAAACATGGACGATAAATAGTTTAGACAAGAAGAGACTAGAAGCTTTCGAAATGTGGTGCTACAGAAGAATGCTGAAGATTAGATGGGTAGATCACATAACTAATGAGGAGGTATTGAATAGAATTGAGGAGAAGAGGAGCTTGTGGCACAACTTTACTAGAAGATGAGATCGGTTGGTAGGACATGTTCTGAGGCATCAAGGGATCACAAATTTAGTACTTGATGGCAGCGTGGAGGGTAAAAATTGTAGAGGGAGACCAAGAGATGAATACACTAAGCAGATTCAGAAGGATGTAGGCTGCAGTAGGTACTGGGAGATTAAGAAGCCCGCACAGGATAGAGCAGCATGGACAGCTGCATCAAACCAGTCTCAGGACTGAAGACAACAACAACAACAACAACAACAACAACAGATTCCGCTTGCCGGCAAGCAGGTGTTAGAGTAGCAGGGAAGCGTCACTCAGCTGAATGGATGTCTAAGTCTCTCTACAGGTACATTTTTAAAGTGCTCAAGAAAGGTGCGCGGCTGGCACCGAGGTGGTTGCCGAAACGAGAGTTCTAGGTACACCTATTGCCGTTTTATCATCGGTACACGTGTCAGACATGTTATCCGCCCCCGCCGAGCCCGAGGATGACATAAGAGGGCGCTAAGCTTTTTCACCATTACAGAGGAAGATTGTAGGCACGTATGACCCAAATTTCAAGCTTCTGCGTCGCAGTGGAAGACAGTTACGGGGTTTCGAAAAAGCGACCATTTTAACCTTCAGACTGCTGTGTTTACGTAACTCCTTGAACCACTAGAGTGGGAAAGGGGGGGGGGGGTTGGGAGTAGGGTGGCTTGACCAAAAATGAAAGGACAGTAGTGGGAGCTAAAGATGACCAACGGTTTAGCAAAAATAGCATGTCTGTCGCGGGTAGTTCGATGCATGAGCCGTTTATCTTGGCGTAGTTTCGGAAGAAGACAATGTTAATGCTAGTATCGTGGGATCGAGTCCTCATGGGGAAACTCTTTTCTTTAATTTTATATTCTTATCTTTCTTACACTGCAAATAAACCGAGATGGTGCTCAATATATTGCATCTGATTCGGTGAAACCCTGTGTGGAGAAGAACAACTTCCATCTGTTAACTGACTCGTAGGGAGGACAAACATACTCTTATACGACGATCGAGGTGAATGAGGACTGGCATTGTGCAGTCCGCTAGTGCAACCCCGCGACGTATAATTTTATCTTAATCTAAATAATTTGATCAGAAAGCTTCAAAACTGTTATCACGTAAAGAGGAAAAGTAAATCACATCCAGAGAAGAGTGCATCAAAGTATATTCCACTGTACGCTACATCACGAACTATCCACACCAACATTTTTCGAAATGTGTTACCCGTGGTTCGCTGCCAAATTGGAACTGTGTAATGAAAGAACCTTCTACGGATGTAAACCAAATTTGTTTCTCTGTAGAAACAAATCAATCACTTAATTGTAAAAATTACGGCGTTTATACTGAGTGCAAGCTGCTGAGAATATTACTGCTCCCCTGTTTTTATAATGAATGTTTCTTCAAAATACGTAAAGCAACTGAAAAATAATAGAATTTTCTAATTTTATATTCAAAGCTCTCTTGTACAGCTTACAATATCTTCCTGTAAATTTATTTGCAATCCCAAATTTTCCTTTACCTTTCATTCTACGAAAATAGTAATACATACATTACAATGAGAATTATTTCGACTTAATTTCAGTGTAAAGAACATAAAAATTGAAAATAAAAAGTTTCTCCAGAGCGGCTGCAACTTATGACAGGCGCATTACCGTTCTCTACTCTTTCAGCTGCACGAGCCGTTGCCTTGTAAATACGCAAACGTAAACGGTCCATGCCTCCCCTGACTTGCGCTCAGAATGTTATTTTTTTCAAAACGCGTGGCCGTCTGAAGCCCCAACTGACGTCACTTTCATTTCTAGCCAAGCTCTGCGTACACCGTAAACTTAGATTGCAGAAACGAAACCTTTAAGGTCTTCCGCTGACATTGTAATTTTATCAGAGATGACAAAAGGCTTGGAAGATCATTTGAACGGATTGTATAATCTTGGGGGAAAAAAGTTATAAGACGAACAACAGTAGTAACATAATGGTAATTGAGTGTAGTAAAATTAAATAAGTGGTGCTTAGCGATTTAGATTGGGAAATGAGACACTGAAAACAGTGGACGGGTTTTACTGTTTGGGCAGCTGGTAACTGACGCCGACCGAATTAAAACGAATATAAAATGCAAACTGGCCATAACAAGAAGAATAATTCTGAAAAACAGAAATATTGCTACATATAATTTAAATGTTAGGAAATTTCTTCCAAAATTAATTTTCTGTCTTGTGGCCATGCATACAACTGTAACGTGGAAGAAATGCAGTAGATACAAGATACTTGAGTAAAAGAAGGGATCGTTTGAAAGAACACATACTGAGCATCAAGGAATAGTTTAGTTTAGGAAGGGAGTTCCAAATGGTTCAAATGGCTCTGAGCACTATGGGACTTAACATCTGAGGTCATTAGTCCCCTAGAACTTAGAACTACTTAAACCTAACTAACCTAAGGACATCTCACACATCCATGCCCGAGGCAGGATTCGAACCTGCAACCGTAGCGGTCGCGCGGTTCGAGGCTGAAGCGTCTAGAACCGCTCTGCCACACCGGCCGGCCTTGGAGGGGAGTGTGGGTGGTAAAAATTGTACTGGGTGGCCCAGGTTTAATTACAGTAACAAGGTTCAAGTGCATGCAGGTTTAAATAGTAATGGAGTAATGAGGCTTGCTCGGGATACATAAACATGAAGGGCTGCATCGCATCATTGAAGAGCACAACAAAAATAACATGAAAATTTCGAGAAATCTTAGACATATATACCCTTGACTATTACTAGTAAATACAAATAATATTGGCAACACTTGTTCAACTACTTATGTATCTTTACAATTAAATAACGCACGATTTTATCTGAAAGCCTGTATCTTTAACTTCATTAGAGCTTTACCAACTAAAATGATGAAAATTCTGTAATCAGACATTGTCTCGATTGTTGATGCGATGTATATGTTCGCTGGCAAATTGTTTAAATATTATGTACTTCTACTGGTGTTGAAGATTATGTTTTGCTCACCATGGATACTACCGTTGAAAAACCAGCACGTAGTTATCAAATTATCTTGAGATGATTCAGCCGACGGTTCTAGGTGCTACAGTCTGGAACCGCGCGACCGCTACAGTCGCAGGTTCGAATCCTGCTTCGGGCATGGATGTGTGTGATGTCCTTAGGTTAGTTAGGTTTAAGTAGTTCTAAGTTCTAGGGGACTGATGACCCCAGAAGTTAAGTCCCATAGTGCTCACAGCCATTTGAACCATTTTTTGAGATGATTCAGGTGGTGAGCGTGTTTGATTATTGAGTTTCGTATGCCATTTCCAAGAGTTCAGTACAGTTAAAGGTAACTGAAAACCTTATGTTCCATGTATATGTTGCTCTTTCAGCTTAATGGATGTGGTGCTAAGATTCTGTTACCATGTCGACGAAAACGTATAACAAAACTAGTTGTAACATCGCTTACATTTAACACATTTATATGGGACCCGGTGACTCAGTACCGACTACTGCTTCATAGACGTCGAATTCGATCACCAGTTATTCTTATGGTCTTTATATGTCACTACTGTCCCCTAAGGATGGGGAAAATGGACCGGTTAAAACAGACACCTCTATTTTAGTGCTAAATAATAGGTATTTTTCGGTATTTATCTGCCGCAGTGGTAACACCGGTTCTCGTCAGATCATCGAAGTTAAGCGGTACCGTGAGTAGCTAACACTTGGATGGATCACTGTCCGGGTCCATCGAGTGCTGTTGGCGAGCGGGCAAGAGGGGTACACTCCGCCCTTGTGAGGCCAACTGAGGAGCTACTCTAATGAGAAGTAGCGACACCGGTCACGAAAACTGACAACGGCCAGCAGGGCAGCATGCTGACCACATGCCCCTCAGTATCCGCAACCGGTGACACCTAAGGGCTGAGGATGAGGCGGCGGCCGGTCGGTACCGTTGGGCCTTCACGGCCTGTTCGGACGGTGTTTGTTTTGAAATATTGCGTTATTATAGAAAATGGGAGAAGCTATCAGAACTATTTTAATAACAATGCTGACAAACTAGCAACACACACAAGGCGTGAGGATTAGCACAGCACTGTGGAGACAGTGATGTTCCAGTTGCGTGTCGTGACTTAAGCTATGCGTGTGCCTGCGTTGTGCAAAATTTGCCTCCACTTTGTCTATACGTTTCTCGCTGTCACCGCCAGACATCCGTTGTATTGCAGAATGGCACCGACTCTAGTCTGGAAATATCTTTATGAAGTGACGTAGCAATGACGTACAATGCTTCATTTGCTTTAAAAGATTAAAGATTTGTCTGCTATTTCTACGAAATAAGAAAAGTGGAACGAAAATATGGCAACAGTACAAATTAAAAACTTACCAATGCGTTCATCGAATACAATAAAAACAAAGTAGGTGATTTGCTGCCTGTGTCTACATAATATGCCTTTATCTGCTTGCAGCCCTCGGAAACGGAGAAATTAACACGAAAAATAGAGTCCTTCAACCTCAGTTTTCTACAATTAGCACTAAGTATTCGTGATGCGCAAATAGTGTTATGATCGCCGATTGCAACATGATGTTTGAACAGAGTTTCAAAGAATTAGAATCAATAGGAGAATGCTGTTGATTTTTTGTAATATTCAAGAACTTACTACTTTTCGAGAAAAGCAACGAACTTTGGAGGAACTAAGTTTTCTTTTATTTGCCTATTTAATTCAATATTTTGATTCTATCAGTCTTGAAACTGAGTGAGTCAAAATTCTTCAGTATTTGGTCTATTTCTACGTTTATTACAGTTAATAATAGGTATAAAAACAGAAAATCGGTTATTTCAGAAACAAGTTGTTTTGAGCGGTTTTAACTGTCATGTTAAACTGAAAAAAAAAGGTAATACCAAAAACCACTCGTTTCAGCGACAACCGCCATCCCTGCTGTCACCTCCATCAATGGGCGTTAACGTAACAATGCAGAGTTGGACCGTGGTTTGAAGTCCTCTAACTATAGGTGTGGGCTGTGTAAGTTAAAATGTCGGAAGAAGGCAATTGCATTCCACATCTAGTAGGACCATACGTAGTAAACCACTGTCATATTGAAACCAACCTTCAGTTAACGGATGCTGGTAATCATTGTGCAGGTATAAAGCGAATACGAACTATAGTGACTTGGGGTAAATGGAAACGAATACCTGCTGAAATTAGTTATTCACCTACACAGACACGCATTCCCTGTTCAATGATTATACTGTACGCCAGACCTAGTACGATCTCGCAAGCAACCACATTTACAATGAGAGGACATCGCGGTGGAATTTGCACTGCGTACCAGGAAATTACAAATACTTATATAACGTTGTTTTTGTTGTAAATGAAACCTAAGGCAGCATTAAAATAAGTCCGTAAAATCAGTCATTTGGCCTGAGTGTGTCCATTTCATTGATACAATCAGATTTCACGTAGGTTGTGTGAAAGCAGGTGTCTATTGCAGAGCGAATTGGGCTTAGGCAGAATATGCAACGGTGACGCCGAAGGATGCTGACTTTAAGTGCGACATGCCACCGCCAGCGATGTCACGCGCACGGGGTAGCATGCCTCAACAGCAGAGATTAACATGTCGGTTGGAGCCCTCGGTGGCTTCCCAGGCGGGACAGATACGACAGCTCTTTACGCTGGACACTCGATAATCCTGGCGTCCGGTGGTATCTGTTTGCCTTTATGTGACCAGCGATGCGCATTCTCTACTGGTCATCACATGAAGCGTCCGCCCCGGTAGCTGAGTGGTCAGCGTGACAGACTGTCAATCCTAAGGGTCCGGGTTCGATTCCCGGCTGGGCCGGAGATTTTCTCCGCTCAGGGACTAGGTGTTGTGTTGTCGTAATCATCATCGTTTCATCCCCATCGACGCGCAGGTCGCCGAAGTGGCGTCAAATCGAAAGACCTGCACCAGGCGAACGGTCTACCCGACGGGAGGCCCTAGCCACACGACATTTCCATTTTTCCCTCACATGAAGCGACTTCGGCAGCAAGATTCATCAGCCAACAAAATAAGATTCCTGGGAATCAGTCTCAATTCAGTAACATATCAGGGAATCTTTCCTTGAGAACTATGTCTAATCAGACTTAGTTCTTTTCTGGTCACGGTTCTTAATGTTTTCGTTTACCTTCCCCTGGTATATTTCTGGAACCAGTGTTGTTAGTTCTTGCTCGGGGACTTCACATTTTTGCCAGTAGGCTAAGATGTTAGAAGTTTCCATTCATTCCTCTTCTCTATCCAGTTTCTTGGTGATTCAGTTGCTCAGGAGGTTATTTACATTTACCTGGCGTCTATAGTCTGTCTATTGTCTGGGAACAGCTCAGTAGGGCCGTTTGTTTATGTAGTTGCCGCTGGGCGTCAACTCAAGGCGGATGACACTCGTGTTGTTAGCAGCGACTGTGCTGCGACAGTGCGTGCACGCGTGCTCATTTAGAGCGCAAATAATTCCGCACGTGTAATAGTCGTTTCGTTTTGCTGTATTTTGTCTATTGGAGAGCCGATATTTTTAATGGTTACCTAATATAGTTTCGCACCAAACGATATCTAGTGCAGCGACAAACAGAAAGAGAACAAGAAAACACAGTTACATCGACAAGACCGCGAAAGTGTGTATTCAGTATGGGACTACATTGAGGACGAGAAAGAGGTTAAAATGTGTGTGAATTCCTAAGGGACCAAACTGCTGAGGTCATCGGTCCCTAGACTTACACAATACTTAAAGTAACTTATGATAACAACACACACCCATGCCCGAAGGAGTCTAATCTCCGGCGGGAGAGGCTGCGAAATCCGTAACATGGCGCCTCAAACCGTGCGGCGAGAAATAGGTGGTGACAGTTTATCTCACATTGCTCAAGTTGTAAACAGCGGTCTAACAGATTTGAAAATAAGTAGAATAGGTGAAAAAAATAAAACGCCTGAGCCAGAAGCAAGCGACAGCTTTGAATAGATTGCAGATACATAGTTTTTGTAGTTACACGAGGGCTGTTCGGAAAGTAAGTCGCGAAATAGAAACTACTGTGAAAATTCAAAAAGTTTCATTCTAAATAGTTAGTTACAACTTACAGCTACTTATCTACGTAGTCGACGCTCCGATTTCAGCTTTGTACCCTCGTCATAGAAGGCACCTGCCTGTGCTTTCCGCCAATCCTCTACGCCCGTCTTCAGCTCGTTGTCTGCGCCAAGATGTTGTCTTCATAGCCAGCGGTTCGTGTGAACAGAGATGAGACTCAGGACGAGCCAATTACGGGCTGTATTGTGGGTGATCAAACACTTCCATTCGAGAGCGGCAGAGAACTCATGAAGAAAAAAACGCTTGATGATTATGTTACGTGGGCTGACCCACATCTGGTCTCAGTTGTGTGACAGGATTTGTGATTTCCTGTCAGAGAGGTCACAGTTCGTAGTGATAGATGGTAAATCATCGAGTAGAACAGAAGTGATATCTGGCGTTCCGCAAGGTAGTGTCATAGGCCCTCTACTGTTCCTGATTTACATAAATGATCCAGGTGATAATCTGAGCAGCCCCCTTAGATTGTTTGCAGATGACGCTGTAATTTACCGTCTAGTAAAATCATCAGACGATCAATTCCAATTATAAAATTATCTAGAGAGAATTTCTGTATGGTGCGAAAAGTGGCAATTAGCACTAAACGAAGAAAAGTGCGAGGTCATCCACACGGGTACTAAAAGAAATCCAATAAATGGATATACGATAAATCAAACAAACCTAAGGGCTGTCAATTCGACTAAATACCTAGGAATTACAATTACGAGCAACTTAAACTGGAAAGACCACATAGATAATATTGTGGGGAAGGTGAAACAAAGACTGTGCTTTGTTGGCAGAACACTTAGAAGATGCGACAAACCCACTAAAGAGACAGCCTACATTACACTTATCCATCCTCTGCTGGAATAGTGCTGCGCGGTGTGGGATCCTCACCAGGTAGGATTGACGGAGGACATTGAAAAAGTGCAAAGAAGGGCAGCCCGTTTCGTGTAATCGCGCAGTAGGGGTGAGAGTGTCACTGATATGACAGACGAGTTTGGGTGGCAGTCACTGAAACAAAGGCTGTTTTCCTTGCAGCGAGATCTATTTACGAAATTTCAATCACCAACTTTCTCTTCCGAATGCGAAAATATTTTCACACCCACCTACGTAGTGAGAAATTATCATTATAATAAAATAAGAGAAATCAGAGCTGGAACGGAAGGATTTAGGTGGTCCTTTTTCCCACGTGCCATTCGAGAGTGGAATGGTAGAGAAGTAGTATGAAAATGGTTCGATGAACACTCTACCAGACACTTAAGTGTGAATTGCAGGGTAACCATGTAGATGTAGAGGTGAAATCCCTCACCCAGCCGTCATACATTTGCCTCACACACAAGTTTCTGGTCATCTTCAAGTGCTCGGTGTTGGCCCAGAATTTAAAAAAGCGACGTTCCGCGATCTACGAGCATACTAGACACACTACCCAACACATCTGTGCAAAATTTAATCGGATTTTCACAGTGGTTTCCATTTCGCGACCGACTAGAACTCTATTTCCAAATAGCCCTTGTATTTGTGGTTATTATCGGACGAAGGAACATAATCCAACAATTTCGAAACTGCTCATTTCGCTTCAGGTAGACAATCTTTCAATGCCAGTAAATTTTGGTTGCGTGAAGTGCTTGAACATACAGGCTAAGTTACTAATGGACAAAAAATATTAATGGAAAGCAAAGACTTTTATATTGCTATGCATATTTCAGCGAGGGTTCATTGGCGTAATCTTTGGTAATGCTATGTGATTGGATAAAACGTGGGTCAATGATAATTATTCGACGCATAAAGATTGGAAATGGAGAAACACCAAATGGCAATTGTATTTTTTGCTAGAGGAGGACTAATCACACTGTCGCAAGCACGTGCATCGGACGGTTAAGTGTCAGACTGTCTCTTTATGTTCTTTCAAAAGATACATGTACTTCTCTCGAAAAAGGGTTCTCCAGATGTACTTCAAAACACTACTTATGATGTATTTTGGAAGGCCATCAGGCATTGTTGTCGATAATTATCTGTATCATTACGTTGGCAAATTTTTGGCAATAATAAGAGAATTTGTTGAGTGGATGAAGTTATGTGATGTGGGTTTCAGAAAAGTTATGAAGGAGTCCCAATACCTCAGAATTCCACCACAAAAGTAGCAACAATACCCATTATATCTAATTGACGAAATTGCACAAAAACAGTTATGAAATAGTCCCATCATCACATCCTATCATCATCTCAATATCACAGAAGATAAACGTGCAAAAATAGAATAGTACGCTGCAACAACAAATTTACAATCCTTGAGTGTTGAAACCATGTCAAAGTAGCGCATGAAACCTCTACTGGACGTAGAGGAAAATAGTGTACAGAGCTGCAAGTGTTATCAGGAAAACATCTAAGATTGGTTGGTTGGTTGGTTTAAAAAAGGGGGAAAGGGACCAAACTAGGTCATCTGTCCCTTGTTCCTAATAAAGCAATGCCACAAGTGAGAGTAAAACAGACGAGACATATAGAAAAAACGTAAAGAAAGGAAAAACTACAAGAACGAAGAAAAGGCAACGAACACTAATAGGAACGAAAGAGGACAAGAAAACAGAGACGCTAGAAACAGAAGAGAGTGAAACAAGAAAGCAGATCACAGTTCCTGGCCGACCACGAGGATAAAAAGGAAACGCCAACCACTCTGCAACACATTAAAATCTCCATCCTAAAAGAACTAGGGCGGAGGACACAGAGGGACAAAGAACATGAGCTAAAACTTAGAGCAAATGATAAAACCCACCCTCACGAATTAAACGTAAAACTAAATCAGCCATTGAGGCGTTTTCAGATCGGCAAAGAGTCCGGTAACCCAAGATTTCGTCGCTGGGCAGTCAAAGTGGGACAGTGCACCAGAATATGGGCCACTGTCAACCGGGCGCCGCACGGACACTCACGCGGGTTCAAATGGCTCTGAGCACTATGGGACTTAACATCTATGGGCATCAGTCCCCTAGAACTTACAATTACTTAAATCTAACTAACATAAGGACATCACACAACACCCAGTCATCACGAGGCAGAGAAAATCCCTGACACCGCCGGAAATCGAACCCGGGAACCCGGGCGCGGGAAGCGAGAACGCTACCGCACGACCACTCAGGCGGGTCTTCATGGTGCAGGATGTAACCGTGGCTCGTCCAAACGTGGCCAATGCGGAGCCGGCAGAGGACAACTGATTCCCGGCGAGCGGTCCGCATGGAAGACTTCCACACATTCGTAGCCTCCTTAATTACACGCATTTTGTTGTGCGTACTGTTGCACCATTCCGTCTCCCAAAGCCGAAAAACCCTGCGGCGTAAGTCAGAACGCATGTCGGGTTCAAAGATGCCCATCTCCAGAAACGGTTTCCGCGTAGCCTGTTTGGCCAGCCTGTCGGAAAGTTCGTTGCCTGGGATGCCGAAGTGTCCTGGGGTCCACACAAACACCACTGAACAACGGCACCTGTCCAGGGCATAGACGGGCTCCTGGATGGACGCCACCAAAGGATGGCGATGGTGGCACTGGTCAATAGCTTCTAGGCTGCTGAAGGAGACAGTACACAGAAGTAACGATTCCTCAGTGCGTGAACAAATATACTGAAGTACACGAGATATGGCCACCAACTCTGCAGTGAATACACTGCAGACATCGGGCAATGAATGGTGTTCAATATGGCCTCTGTGGACAAAGGCGAAGTCAACATTACCATCAGCCATCGAGCCGTCAGTGTAAACCACTGCAGAGCCCCGGAACACTTCAAGAATCGAGAGGAAGTGACAGCGGAGCAAGGTTAACGGATCCCTTAGGGCCACGCGAAAGGTCCGGGTGAAACTTCGGCCTACAGCTACACCACGGAGGTATACGTGTATGGACCTCGAGGAGATGTGGTGAAGAACTCCAGTTTAGACAGAAGCGATAGCACGCGAACCGCAATCCTTAGCCCTGACCTGGGCCGCTTATGCGGGAGGTGAACCACCGTGGTTGGGAAAAGACGACGGTAATCAGGGTATTCAAGATAGCTTTGAGTGTGTGCAACGTAACTGGCGAGCAGTTGTGCAAGTCTGATCTTCAATGGAGGGACTCCAGCCTCCACCAGTACGCTTGTCACTGGACTTGTCCTGAAATCTCCTGTCGCTAGTCTAACTCCACAATAGTGCAATGAGTCGAGCAAATGCAATGCTGAGAGCGCCGCCGAATCATAAATCACACTCCCATAGTCAAGACGGAATTGAACAAGGGCTCTGTAGAGGTGCAGCAGCGTGGATCGATCTGCACCCCAGTTG
Source organism: Schistocerca serialis cubense (assembly GCF_023864345.2). Classification (NCBI taxonomy): domain Eukaryota; kingdom Metazoa; phylum Arthropoda; class Insecta; order Orthoptera; family Acrididae; genus Schistocerca; species Schistocerca serialis. The sequence continues at coordinate 1,010,766,958 of NC_064640.1, forward strand.
ATGCTGCTCAGGCAGCGGAGGGCATTGAGGTGCTGCTAACACTTCCGTTTAAGCTGACGAAGATGAGGAACCCAAGTCAAACGAGAGTCGGAAACCAGTCCTAAGAACCGATATGTCTCCACCACAGTGCGTGGATCGTCATTAAGGTAGAGTGCTGGTTCCAGATAAACGGTACGACGTCTGCATGACACATGTCTTCATGGCGGAAAACTGGAAGCCATGGGTTAGAGCCCATGACTGCGCCTTGTGGATGGCTCCCTGTAGGCGACACTCAGCAACATCAGTACTGGAGCAGCAGTACGAAGTGCAGAAGTCGTCTGCATACAGAGAAGGTGATATGGAGAGCCCGACAGCCGCTGCTAGACTGTTAATGGCCACTAAAAATAGAGAGACACTCAATACAGAGCCCTGCGGGACTCCATTCTCCTGGATATGGATGGATTTATGGGAGGCACCAACTTGGACACGAAAAGTACGGAGCGACAGGAAGTTTTGGAAAAAAATCGGGAGCAGGCCCCAGAGACCCCACTCATACAATGCGGCAAGGATATGATGTCACCAGATCGGGTCGTATGCTTTATGTAAGTCAAAAAAGACAGCAACCAGGTGTTGGCGTCTGGAAAAGGCTGTTCGGATGGCAGACTTGAGGGACAAAAGATTATCAGTGGTAGAGCGACCCTGAGGAAGCCACCCTGACATGGAGCCCGTAGGCCACGTGACTCCAGGACCCAACCCAGCACCATACATTCCAGCTTACGAAGAACGTTGGTGAGGCTGATGGGCCGATAGTTATCCACATCAAGCGGGTTTTTACTGGGTTTGAGCATTGGAATTATGGTGCTCTCCTGTCATTGCAATGGAAAGATGCCATCACACCATATCCGGTTGAAGATGAAGATATATCACTTGTAGTCAGATGAGAGATGTTTAATCATCTGGATGTGGATCCGATCAGGCCCAGAAGTTGTGTTGGAGCAATGTGCAAGGGCACTCAGGGGCACGCGCTCTGTAAATGGGGCGTTATAGGATTCACTGTGCCGTGTAGTGAATGAGACGACTTTCCCATTTGAGAGTGCAAAGGGCTGGGGGGCAACGTGCTCGTCAATTGCATTTGCGTCAGTAGATAACACACCATTTATTTTAACACCGGGAACACCTGTTGGGGCCTGGTACCTAGAAACTCGTTTGATCTTTGCCCAGACTTGGGAAGGTGACGTATGGCACCCAGTGGTTGAGACTTATCTCACCGAACACTCCTGCTTCCGTCGTTGGTTAAGTTGGCAGACGCGGACACAGAGCTGTTTAAAGTTTATGCGGTGCGCCAGGGAAGGGTGCCGCTTATGTCGCTGTAGAGCTCGCTGACGCTCTGTAATTGCCTCAGTGACTTCTGGTGACCACCAAGGGACCGTCTTTCACCGTGGGGCACCCTAAAGAAAGAGGGATCGCGTTTTCTGCAGCAGAAACGATTATGGTAGTCACCTGCTCAACCATCACATCACATTTATGTTACCATGTGGCAGAGAGTCAGGTGAAATTTTCCCAGTCCACCTTGTTTAAACCCCATGTGGGCAGCGGTCCATGGGCCTGACGCCGGGCAGTGACGAAGATGGTGAAGTGGTCACTACCACATAGGTTGTCATGTGCTCTCCAGTGTATAGATGGGGGAAGTCCTGGGCTGAAAATTGATAAATCAATGGCCGAGTAACTACTATGAGCCACACTGAAATGTGTGGCGGTCTCAGTATTTAAGAGGCAGAGGTCGAACTGAGACAGTAAAGTTTCGACATCTCTGCCTCGGCCAGTAAGCATGGTGCCACCCCACAAGGGGTTATGGGGGTTAAAATCTCTAGAAAGTAGGAAAAGTTTAGGGAGTTGATCAGTCACTGCAGCTAATACGTTCAGGGGTACTGCACCATCTGGAGGAAGATACAAATTGCAGGCAGCTATTTCTTGCATCGTCCATATTCTGGCAGCCACAGCTTCAAGAGGGTTTGAAGAGGCAGAGTTTCACTACAGACTGTTTAGGACATAAACGCGAACTCCATATAGTCGCTACGGTTCCTGTAATATCCCACATAGCCGCAGAGGGCAGGGGTCCACATTGACAGGAACCAGGTTTCCTGGACGGCAATGCAGATAGCTAGTGTGAAGCTTAACAGTTGCCATAGCTCAGCCAGGCGGTGGGAAAAACCGCCGCAATTCCAATGGAGGATGACATCGTTAGACTGGGAAGACAGGGAACATACACTGAGGCAGTTTACGCCTCAGCGTCACCTGCTGCCACCGATTTATTGCCTGAGCAGTCTACATCCATTGTGTCTGAGGGTCTGGCGAGATCTAAGTCCCCAGTGGACGCCAGGATCTCCACTACATCCTCTGACGCAGAGCTTGTCGGTAGCGGTGGTGCGGGTGCTTCCACAATTTCCTTGGTCTTAGGGGGTCTTTCTGGATTTCTCTCGCTGCTCCTTGGGTTTCCCTGCCTAGGAGGACTTCACTGGCTCAGTCTCCAGGACTGAAGATGAGCGTGAAGCCATATGACCAGCTGCTTTTGAGCTCTTCAGCCACTGGTGGGTGTCATCTTTCCCACTAGCAGAAACCTGGGAAGGGAGTGACCCAAGGGACCCCACCTAGCGAGAGAAGCCGAAGACAACTTACGCTTCTCTGGCTTAGAAGTGAGGATGGGTGTCCTCGGTGGTTGTGGGGGTGTTGCTCTCAACATAGGTGGTGTGGGAGCAACAGGGAGGGAAACGCCCCCCACCATCAAGAGGCAGGTGTAGTCTTCCAGCTCTGAGAGATGACTGGGGTTGGCAGAGCTGATGGTGCCTGAACTGTTCTAGCGGCTGCTTAAGACGATGTCATACATGCAGGATGCAGGCGTTAAAATTTTCTCTTAGCCTCAGTGTAGGTCAGTCGGTACAGGGTCTTTTACTCCACGATTTTCCTTTCTTTCTGGAGAATCTGGCGAGCAAGGTAAATGATGCTTTCCACAACTGACACAAATGGGGGGCAGGGCACATGGAGTATTGGGATGGGATGGGCGTCCGCAATCTCGATATGTGACGCTGGAACTACAGCGGGAAGACATATGGCCGAACTCCCAGCACTTAAAGCAACACATCAGGGGAGGGATATAAGGCTTTACAGCACAGTGGTAGACCATCATCTTAACCTTCTCGGGCAATGTATCACCCTCGAAAGCAAAGATGAAGGCACCAGTGGCAACCTGATAATCCCTCGGATCCCAGTGGACACGCTGGACAAAATTTACAGCTCGCCGCTCTAAATTGGCGCGCACCTCATCGTCAGGTCCCTGTGAAATATTATAACCTGGACCATATTTAAGCTCTTATGGGGCGTGATGGTTACAGAAACATCCCCCAACTTGTCACAAGCGAGTAACGTCCGTCACTGGGCAGAAGATGCTGTTTTGATCAAGACTGACCCAGATCTCATTTTGGACAATCCCTCCACCTTCCCAAACTTCTCCTCTAAATGCTAAACAAAAAACTGAGGCTTCACCGTCATTACAGATTCCCCATCAGCTCACTAACATACAAGGTAAAGTAGCAAATAAGATCCGCTGCCATCCTTAGCCTGACGTCCCTCCCATGGTGTGGCCAGGGAGGGGAGCGATTTGGGGTCGTACTTCTATGTGTTGAATGGAGCTCGTGAACGCTTGGAGACTGCTGGTGTTTCACCACCAGCAAGAGATGGACTACGCTTTATCGCGTGTCATCCGCCCTGATGCCACCCACTCCGACCAGATGTGGTTCGCAGATGTTCCCTGCTCTATCACCCAACGTTTTTATGTCGTCTCGCTTTTGTAAAATATAAACTATCACATTTTACAATTAGCATTTAGTGTAACATAATATCCAACGGCATATTAAATAATAAATATGCTCGTCGCAGTTTTTCTTAGTTTACTTCCTAGAACTAGTAACTGAAAATTTCTTTATATTATC